>NC_044554.1:133050883-133358266 GCF_007565055.1 Rhinopithecus roxellana | reverse complement strand
AATGGGGTCAGAAGTTTGAACAGCCTTCTAGTTTGGGGGTTCAGTTCAAATCTAGCTCTGTAAATTCAAGTTTTGTGACTTTGGTCATGCATCTTAATCTCCTTGGGCCTCAGCTTTCATCATCTGTAAAATGATAAGGAACACTGTTGAGCTGTTCTAGGATTAGATCAATCAAGGCACAGGAAGAACTTAGTACTGTCTTAGTGTTTAAGACAGGCTAACACTATCCCTTTACCAAACTGTGTCTTATTTTTATGCATTACTAACTAGAAAAAGGTGAATGGAATGGATGAACATTTATTTACCACCATTATTCACCCATTATTATGTGCTGGGTGTTTTATTAAGAATTTAAATACTATAAATATTTATTTCCTTTAATCTTTACAGAATCCTTATGAGGTAACAAGTGAAGAAGTGACACTCAATGTCACACAGCAGATAAGTGGCAGAGCAAGGATTTGAGCCCAGAAAAAAATATTTTTCTTTGTCTGTAAGACAGCAATCATCAGGAGGAAAGAAGAACCATATCAGGATGGTAGCCTGTGACTGCCAAAAAAGCATTCATTGGCCATTCATAAATTAGCCCCTACATGTATATCAAGAACTAAGCAAAAGGACTGTCTCCTTCTAAGAGTGGACAGAGACAGTTCTATTTGGAAGATGGAGGCGGCTGGAATGAACAAAGTGTGGGTAAGTTGGAATTGGGCCTGGAGAACAGAGTGCCTGACACAATAAGCATCTGTTGAATGAACGAAGATATTTAATATAGGAAGAAAAGGGTCCCCAGTCACTATCAGTCCCTGGGTTAAGCTGAGGTCAGAATTTAGTGGACCAGGACAAAAAGAGGACTTAGGCCAAAAGAACATAAACTACACCAAAGCCAGGAATCATAGAATGTAAAATTAAAATTGCCCTGAAAAATCCAGGAAAGATGAATGGCTGCTGTAGTTATAACCAACAGGTGGGCTTATGTTGATGTTCGGAGCTCAAGTTTAGCCAGGGGTCATAAGTAGAGAAGAATATATATATAAGGCATGAACCAATGCAGTTCAGGCTGGTCAGTAAAATAAACAGAAAGGGAAGAAAATATAGACTAAGCAGGAAGGCATAACCAGCTTTCATCTGTGGATCACAGGAGTGATGTTTGTCCACTGTTCTGGTCTTAGATAATAGTCATAAGAGTAAGTACTGCTTCATGAAACTTCCAAAGTGTGTTCTGGATCACACTGTAGAATGTATTTTATTTATTTATTTATTTTACTATGGACTGTGGCCAAAATATTTGGAAACCTTCTGTTGTAGGGACTATGCTACCTACTAGAAAATTACATCCTTGTCATTGGTAGTTAGGTAAATTAGCTACAGTAGTTGATTAGGAAAGAATTATGGCCCAGATATGCCTCAAGGGGCAGCGTTACTTTGATAAACTCACCATGTTCCAAGGTCTATTTTCACAGCTCCATGGGTAGGGAAATTTGACTATGCAGCCCATGAAGAGATGATCAGTATTCCAGGACTGACTCATTTATTAATCTCCAAAGAGAAATACGGATGCACAAAGCCATTTTGATAATTTGCTCCCTGTGGGAAAAATCTGCCTGAGATATCGTATAAGAATGTGGCTTGGTGCACATTGAATCAGAGTAACAGGAATTAGTTTAATATTGTAAGTAGTGGTGACATTTGGGTAGGAAGCCTCTCTGTGGTAAGAGTAGTAACAGCTAACATTTGCTGAGCGCTTACTGCAGGTCAGGCGTTGTACTCATTTTATACCTCATTTCATCCTCACCCTATGAGATTTTTCACTGCAGAGATATACCTGCCAAGCAGGTGACATATTGATGTCAATTAGTCAGCCTACCCCTCTTCTGAACACATGCTAACAAACTCTCTTTGACTCTATTTTCCCTAACTCTGTTAATCCTGCTTGCTAATGCTGTATTCCCACCCTCGCCTAAGCATTCTCCTAAAGGTACCCAAGGAGTGCCAGCAGGCACACCAGCCACAGAATAGCATGGAAAATATTCAGAGAATCGATCTTACGTGATGTTAAACAATATAAAATATTTATATATGAAATAAATTGGATTCGTTAGAAAGTATAATGCAAAATTTTCCAGGTGCAGTAGCTCACGTCTGTAATCTCAGCACTTTGGGTGATTGAGGCAAGTGGATCATCTGAGGTCAGGAGTTCAAGACCAGCCTAGCCAACATGGTGAAACCTCATCTCTACTAAAAATACAAAAATTGGCCGGGCGTGGAGCCACACACCTGTAATCTCAACTACTCGGGAGGTTGAGGCAGGAGAATCGCTTGAACCCAGGAGGCGGAGGTTGCAGTGAGCCACGCCATTACACTCCAGCCTGGGTAACTGAGTGAGACTCTGTCTCAAAAACACCAAAAAAGCACAATGCAAAATGTGAATGAATGTTTAAGGATAAGTCTAGAAGAAATTTTACACTTGAAATTAAAATCTTGAGCTCTCTCTTTTTTGGTATTTAGTGCAAATTTTTGAAAATCCTGATACTACACACATGGGCAACACAAAACAGCTGAATACGCTTAAGTTTCCTAAATTATAATCACATATTTGTCAATCTCACTACAACACTGCCCAGTTCTCTTTGATTGAATGTGGTGTTTTAAATTTTATGAGTCCTATATTGACAATTAGCTCTTAGGTTCTATCTATAACTAGTTTTATCCATTAATATTTTTTGAAAATTAGAATTTATTATCTTTCTCTGACAAAAAAAAAGGAGTACAAACTTACTGTGGAAAGTTTAGAAAATCTAGAGAAACATAAATTTAAAAATTGGAAATGTCTTAAATTCATCAATTAGAAATAAGATTATTAACCTGCTATGTGCCTGTGCTACACTATTAACTAACTACATAGTCAAAATCCTTGCCTTAAAGATATTCTTCTTCTTTATTCTTGTAGATATGAGTATTATAGACATAGATATACAAATACACACACATACATTTTTGTAAGATTGGGATACTACTAAACGTATTCTTTTATGGGTGAATTTATTTAATATTATATTATAACCATTATTGTGTTTTATTTTATTATATTTTTACCCACGCCATAGTTGTTAAAAACTGCACGGTAATTTATTTTGGAGACATGATATATTGTCTAATAAACCTCCAACTTATTGTTCGTTGTTTTCAATTTTTTATTCTTATCAACATACAGTGAATTTTTATAGACAAATTTTTCTGCAGATCTATAATGATTCCCTTTGGATGAACTCATTTCAGAGCAACATGATCCTCTTTTGGAGTCAAAGATTAAGGATATTTTCAAGGCTTTTGACCCATTGCTAAGTTGTATCCCAGAAAGATTTATACCAGCTTATATTTCCAAATCCAGCTTATGATGTCTATTTTCCCTTACCCTCAACAACATTAGGTATTTATTAAAAATTTTAAACCAATTTGTAGGTGAAAATTGGTTTCTTGTTTTAATATGCTTTTTTGATCTCTTATGAGGTCAAACATTTATTGGCCTCTGTAGTTCATCTTTTGTGAATTACCTTTTCTTTTCTGCCCCCTGGCCATATTTCTGTTGGGGTGGTTAGCTTTTTCTTTTCTATTTGTATGGGTTCTTTTTTCTTAAGTATATAATGACTTTTTGCCTGACACGATAAAGCTATTTTTCCTAGCTTTTAACTTGCTTTCTCATTTATTTACTGAGGGTTTTTTCTTTGAATTTTTGAATTTTATGTAGACACATTTATCAATCATTTTATAACTTCAGTTTCATAGCTTAGAAATTCCTCTACCACCTCTGCATCTATTATCTTTTTATTTCTTTCTAACTGAAGAATAACATCACCAAATGTGTTGGACACATTTTGAGTATCTTCCAAGTTTGGGAGAAGCCACATGATCCTTCAGCTTTTAGAAGAAGGAATTAAGCGGTCTTGGGTAGGTGATGTGCAGGACTAGAGACAGAGATAGAGAGATAAATGGTAGATAGTGCTTTGAGGCATGCATATTTACTGGCTTTTCTTCCTAGAAAGGCACAAGGCTCTAATCCAGTGGTTTTAGATAGGGCCCAAGAACTTGTATTTCTAACAAGTTCTAAATTGGGGCTTGAAGTTTCTCTAGGTGAAAACACTGGAATTAATGTAACAACCAATTTGAATTCATTTATTTCATCATTTTCTAATCTAATGACTTTCTCTAATTTGATATATTAAAATAAGCTTACATAGCCTGAGCAAATATTTTCTGATCTCTGACCCCACTCAATAGTGACCACTCAAGGCTCATCCAAGTAGGAAAACCCTTGTGTAGACACTCAGTTTCCAGCAGGGCTCCATGGTTCCCTGAACACCTGTGATGCTCCTGTGTTGTCAGTGGCCTTGTCTGTTTCTGACTGAGTACTGGAAGAGGGTAATCTTACTTTGCTGCCTTAGCAATCATTGTGTAGATAACCTCTGTGGTGAATGTTGATTCACAGTTTCCTCTGAGCTAGAAAGTGGTTCTTTTCTTTTGAAGTAGCAAACCAAATTTCCACTTCTGAGACCTGTATTTCTTTTTTAAGAAATAGAAGATGATGGCAAGTCCAACCTCAAAGCCAGTTAATACCACCCTGCCTCTCATCCCCATCCTCCGTGTCTAAAAGGCAAGCCCCTCGGCCTTAATCTTCAATTCATGCTGTTCTGGGTGTCCTCCTCAAAGACTGCTTTGCTTTGTTTGCACTGTGCCTTCTGAAATCCCTTGTTCTACTTCACATGAGTCCCTCTATATTTTCTCCTACTTTCCTCTCATCTGAGAGTCATTCCAGACCCCTTCCTCATTCCTCACATCCAGACACCAAATCTGGGAGACTATGTCATCTCAGTGTCTGTCAAACTGGTCCAGGCTTTGGTTCATCATCATTATTGCCTTAATTCCAGCCCTCATAGTCTGTCCCCTGGAAAGCCAGTATGGTGCAGAAATAAATACACACATGATTTGGTATCACAGAGACCTGTGTTTGGATCTCACATCCATTGCTTATTAACTGTCTGATACTGGGAACAATGACTTGACTTTTTTGAGGTGGCTTCCTGTTTAAAATGGAAGTCATATCTATTTCATGAGCATGCTGTGAGGGTTAATAAGATACCACGAGTGAAAGCACTTCACATACTGCCTCCATAGGGTGCATTTTCAACAAATATTGGTTTCCTTCCCCCAGCCATTTGTTTGTTCTTTGGTTTCCATCAATGTTTCCTAACAGGTCCTCTCATCTCCAAACAAAAATCCACACGACCACCAGAGCAGCCTTTCCAAATCAGATATCTAATTTTTTGAAAAAGTAATTTGATCTTACCATTGCTCATAGGACAAAGCCACTCCACAAGGTGCTCCCTCTACTCACTGTCTTTCATCTGCATTTCATCTTCTATGCCTCCCTACTAGGTGCTTCCCAAACTGTACACATCAAGTTGTTTCATACCTTCCTGATTTCCCAGTTCTCACCACTATCTCAAATATCTTTCCCTTTTCCTAACCTTATCCAACAACTCCTTGCTACTCATTCCTTAAGTACCACCTTGGCTGGGCACAGTGGCTCACACCTGTAATCCCAGCACTTTGGGAGGCCAAGGCAGAAGGATTGCTTGAGGCCAGGAGTTCTAGACCAGCCTGAGCAACATGGCGACTCCCTGTCTCTATGAAAAATTTAAAAACTAGCGGGGTTTGGTGTGTGGTGGTGCATGAACCTGGTTGGGGGCAGGTGGGTGTTGCGAGGAGATCACTTGAGTCCAGGAGTTTGAGGTTACAGTGAGCTATGATCATGCCACTGTACCTATCCTGGGTGACAGAGCAAGGCCCTATCTGTTTGAAAAAAAAAAAAAAAACTCCCACCTTAAGCATCTCCAACTCTAAGAAATTTTCTCTGAATTATTTACATAACTCATCTTACCTCCTTTTTTGTTTCTATTATACTTTGTATAAAACATAAGTACATCCTTTAAAACACTGTAGTGTAACAATTATTTGTGTGTCCATTTATCTATCAGACTGCATTACTTGAAGATTAAGAGGACATGTTAAATAGCCTTAAATAGCCAATACCTAAAAAAGAGGAACATTTTAACTCTAACCCATCTAGACTGCATCACGGTTTATACAAAATTAAAATGAACTCACATTTCACAAGTAATATAACTCTTGCTATATTTTGAAAAAATTTTATAATTGTGCTTTGAAAATTATTTAGCTACAAGCAACTGGTTTAATTCTAAGGGCTATGATTTCAAGGCAGTTCTTAAGCAGACCCAAAATTATTGTTAAATATAATGAAATAGTAACTTAACAATAACATTTTTGTAGATATTTGACAAAATACTTCTTCTCTTAAAGTTGCCATTTTTCTAAAATTTGTTTTAGAATCAATAAAAAGGTTTTTCAAGTCTCAAATATTTTCATACCCTTGAAAAGCTCATGGACCATAGGACTGTTCTTATGGTGTACAATTGGCCACAACAGTCATTCTACTGATACATACTAGGTACTACATAAATAAGTGTTTTCATGAATTAACAAATAGCTATGGCTCTTTTATATTTTTAATATTTTGTTACCATTTATTTTGCCTCTGCCAGGTGCCTTGTACTGTACTAATCAGTTTTTATATGTTTTAACTTAATGCTCACTATTATCTCCATCTTTACAGATGGAAAAACTGGATGCTCAGGAATATCAGGAAACTTGTTCACTCAGTTAATTGATGGCAGGGCCAAAATTCACCAGGCTGCCTGACTCTCAGGCCAGGTCTTAACCACATATAATCTTTAGTAGACCCATCAAACAATCTGACTTACAGCTTCCTCACTTATAAACTGGAAATAATTACATATTTCTCAAAATATGTATATTTTGAACAAGAAGTGAAAGGAGTCTAGCATAGTACATGGAACATAGTTGGTATTCAATAAATAATTTTAGTTTGTTAGGGGTTGAAAATAATTCCCCTGTGCAGGGACAGTGAGTGAGTTTGGCACTCCTATTATCTGCTCCCTCAGCAGCCTGAACTTTCCCTATTATAGCACCAGTATGGAATCTAATACACTTGTTTGTTTCATTGTATTCCCATCTAGACCATGAGCTCTGTGAGGACAAGAATTATGTCTGTCTCTGTCATCTTTGTAACCTAGTTCCCAGCCCGTTATCTCCCATAGGTATTAGATGCTTGAAATCAGTATTAGTTGAATTGTTAATTTAGAAAGCACTTACCTAGTGGTATGATTCCTTTCCTTTCGAAGAAAGGAATCGAAGTCAAGTCTTATGCTCATAAGTAGCCCACATTTTAGTTGGGATGAAAAAGTCATAGGATGGTATTTCTAAAGCAACACATAGTCAAATCAGTTATACAATAACATCTCACAAAACCTTACCAGTTTTTCTCTCTGTAGAATCTCATTAAGAATACAATATGAAAAAAATTGCCGTAATTTTACTAATGTTCTTTAAGCATACTAAGATATGCTTAAGATGTAAGAAGAAAATGAAAAACATCAAACCCATAATGATATGTAAATGATATTGATCTAATCAGTCATGTTTGCTGTCATAAAGAAGTCCACATGATTACAAAATATTTCACATATTGTGTGAGCATTATTATAGTGTACATCATCATCATTAAACATCCATCTGTGTAAGGCACCCTGGTAAGTACCATGAAAAAGACTTTAATTAAAACAAGTTAAATCCCTACACTTTAGGAATCAAATTTACTCAAATAATCCTCTCTGCTCAAAAAAAGAAGTTCCCTAATACTTTAAGTTTTAAATTTAAAGAAGAATAATTTGAGCAGCTGGATCCTATCCTATTGACACTTTCATTAACCTTCATAAATCATCGAGTGTAAAAAGATGAATCCTAAAGAACACTGATTCAACCAAGCTTACATGTGTCATTTATTAATGTAAACTGGATTTATTTACTTATGTTTATACTAACTTTTAGATATTCTTTGTATACGAAGACTCTGAACACTTTGCCATGACTCAACTTTGTTTCTAAACTTATTATTTCATTTTCAATTTTAATTATAGTATCTTTTTTCCAAAAAAAGTCATCTAGTCACAGTTTTTAGTCTTTTAATTATAGTTTCTATCTTGGTATAATGGTGTATTTTCTCCTTTGGATTTAAATCTTTAGTTCATCTGGAATTTATTTTCTGAATGGTAACTTTAACATGTTTTGCTAATTATCTTCACACTATTTATTAAGTGATCCAAACTTTTTCTACCAATTAAAAATATTCACTTTTGCATTCCTAAATTTCCATATACACATGGATCTATTTCATCACTACTTTATTTCATTAATCTATCTATTCTTTCTCTAGTACTGTATGTTTAAATTGCTTTGGCCTTATATTCCAATTTCTGGTATGGCTCATTTTTGTTTCAATTGTGAATGGGATATTTTCTTTTTCAGTCTAGTTTTCTATCTAGCTATCATATATACAAAAAACCAACTGCATTTCATAAATTTTGATTAGATCTACCAAATCTTTCTTTTTATTATTTAGCTCTTTTACTTGATTATCTTGGATCATCTAGAGAGACAATTTCATCATCAGTAAATAATGATAACTTTATCTCTCCCTTCCAATATTAACACCATATCTCTTACTTATCTCTTTTCTTTCTTATCTTATTGCACTGGCTAGAACTTCCAGATCAAGGCTTAGCAATAGTAGATAAAATGGAAACTTTGTCCTTTTTGGGATGAAAGATAATTTAATTAAGAGCATTCTTAGCTTATAATTATGCACCAAAGTAAATTAGCAAATGACTATTTGCTGTCCTACAACTACACTTTTGTGAAAATAATAATAGTAATTACACTTTTATCTGAAAAAGCAACTATATCAGGCATTTGATAGGTTTAATTAATAATTCTTAAAACACCCTGCAAGGTAGGTCTATTATACTTATTTTGCATTTGAGAAAAGAAAGATTCTTATACACTGAAAAACATTCCTAAGGTTACTCAGCTTATAAGTGGTAAATCTAGAAGTAGAACCTAGACTTCTCTGATTCTATCTTTTGTACCATATTAACTGCACTCTATAAATACTATTAGGATTTAATTCTGATATGTACAAATGGATCTGTCTCATTGGTCAATCGATATAGGGTTGCAATGATATACTTAATATATCTTAGGTATTCAACTTGTGAGAATTATAATACTGACTTTGAATGACAGAAATTATAATCATTACTCTTAATTTAAAAAAGAGAATTAATCAAATAAATGTTAAGTACCTACAATATGTCAGTGTCTTCATAATTATTTACCTAACTACATCATTTAATAACATACAGGTTAAGCATCTCTAATCTGAAAATCTGAAACTTCCTCAATGCCAACATGATGCTACAAGTGAAAAATTCCACATATAAGTACTCAACACAAACATTATTTTATGCATAAAATTTTTTAAAATATTATATAAAATTACCTCAGACTATGCATATAAGGTATATGTGAAACATAAATAAATTTCATGTTTAGACTTGGGTCCCATCCCCAAGATACCTCATTATGTATTTGCAAATATTCTCAAATCCTAAAAAATCTGAAATCTGAAACACTTTTGGTCCCAAGCATTTCAGATAACGGATTGTCAACTTGTATTGATCAGACTGTGACTTAGCATTTCATAAAGGTATAACTTCTGCAACAAATAAATCGTCTGTAAGTCAGAACGCTATTGGTGACAAGTGATGGAAACTCAACTCAAATTATCTTGAATTTAAAAAGGTCTCATGAATTTATGTAACCAGAAAAGTCCAGAAGTAAGGCTGGCCTCAGGCATGACTAAATCTTCCCTTTTTTGAGATTTTCAAAGTGTTGATTTGAAAAGAGGAAAAAAAACAAATTTATCTTTCTTCCTACTGCAGTACAGAAAAATCCAAAATTTTCTTTATTTAGGTAACATGTCTACGTCTTGCACTAATTCCTGTGGCTGAAGGGATGAGGCGCTCTGATTGGCCAGGCCTGGGTCACATGGCCACTCTTGTAATTTAAGAGTATGGGGAGGATATGGTGATTAGTAGTCCTACCAGAATCTAATGCAAAATAGATAGCCTTTCCACAAATTCTACATTGTTAAAATACATACAGTAAGTCTGCAGATTGTGGTGGTGAATCTGAGTTAAATAACATGCTACAGAGAACCTCTAATTGTGGTGACTCGTACTATAATTCATTCCAGTTGAATTGACCTGAGAGTTGCAAAGCACTCTGTGTATGAAGTGTGGGAATGAGCAGGAGCTTTGCAGGAGAGCTTCTTTAAACACTTCCTGATTCTGGAGCCTGAGCCGTTAACTCCTCTTCACTTGTTTTCTCATTTGTAAAATGGGACTAATAGTAATGATCCCCATGGGATGCTCCATATGAAGGGTATACACCAGTGTCTGCCACACAGGCATGAGCTCAATAGACAGTTGTTACTCACTATTATTACCAAAGCAGGATTTTTTTTAAAAAAGGCCTGGTCTTTCATATTTATAAATAGCTGATATTTTAAGGAAAAATGAAATGCCCTGTATTTCCTAGCATGAAGATGGCATCACTTTAAAATGGGTCATTAACTTCCCGGAGTGTTAACAGCCAAAACAGCTTGCCATGGCTGCCCCAACTCATACACATATACCCCAACTTCCATCGTTGTTTCCAGGTCCCTTATCCTATCCATCTTTCATTCATTTATTTACCAAAAATATCTTAAGAGCCTACTATGCATCTTCATGACTTGATTTTACCCTCATGACTTCTCCTCAGTCCTTTGGAGGAGCATCAGCCCCACAGTTTGACCTTTTGCTTTTATGTTCAATCACCATTGACATCCTTTTTGTTTGTCATGCCAGAAGACTCTTCCAGAAGACCTCCACTGCCCTCCAGGACTTCGTGTCTCTCTGTGTTTTCAATGGGGAAAGGTATACGCTATATATGTTTACAATTTTTTAAAAAAGTTTTTCCTGTTTTCCTATTTCTTTTACATCTTCTTTTTGATACTTGAGTAGGATTTTTTTTTCAGTTCATATATAATGGGAGAGGTAGAATTTAGAAGCCAATTTTAAATGAGGATCTAAAAGGGTTAATTACATATAGATGCCGGCTCCTGGTGAGATAAAGTCAAGCTGCTCAATTAAGGTCCCCGCTTGAAATCTGACTGTCTTTCTAAGAGCTCTTCATCTGTAACTTGCATATTCTGGAACAAGTGTTCAACTGTAATCAGCAACATTTTTCACTTAATTTTCTTTAATTTTAGAAGTCTACCAACTAACAGGTTTATCTGTTTCAATAAATGAGCAGGTACTATGCCAAGTGCTACAGGCATTCCTGTACACAGCACCCTGGATTTTACCAGCAAGCAAGAAGGGGATGGGACTGAGTGGTCGTAAAAAGAATGCAAAGATAAATAATTGAAAACATAAATGATGCTTTTATGAAGCAGAATAGGAAAGGAGCTATAAGATGCAATTAAAGTGCTACAGGAGTTCAAAGGAGAGCAATTACAGTAGTCCCTTCTTATCCAAGGGTGCAACCATTCCAAGCCCCCCAGTGAATACCTGAAACCATGGCTAGTACTGCACTATGCATATTATTTATGTATATAATGTGTGTATATATATATATAGTACTATGG
Source organism: Rhinopithecus roxellana (assembly GCF_007565055.1). NCBI lineage: Eukaryota > Metazoa > Chordata > Mammalia > Primates > Cercopithecidae > Rhinopithecus > Rhinopithecus roxellana. The sequence continues at coordinate 133,346,580 of NC_044554.1, read as the reverse complement.
GTTTTTGGTAGACATAAATACCTATGATAAAGTTTTTAACTTATACATTAGGCACATTAAGAGATTAACAATAATAACTAAAAATAAAATAGATAATTATAACAATATACCGTCATAAAAGTTATGTGAACATAGTGTCTCTCTCAAAATATCTTATTGTACTGAACTGAGGAAAACTGAAACCTTGAAAAGTGCAACCATGAATAAGGGAGGATTGGGGGACTACTGTATCTCTGTTTGAGGTGAGGCAGAAAGGGTTTCATGGAAAAGGAGGGTGTGAGATGAGCACACACGCTTGGATTTTAGCTAGCAGAGATGGCAGAAGGCAAAAAAAGGGGTGGAAACATAAAGATACAAGATATGACTAACTAGAATATCCAAACAGGGAAGTTTTGACTGTCATTGTGAATGACCTAGTGAATGGAGTCCCATAGGCAGTGAGGAGACAGGGATAAAATGACTGGCACCTGGCAGTCAGGTACAGATGAGATTAGGGCAAGGAGGCCCTGAGGCAGGGAGATGAGTTAGGAGACTCTGTAGGACTAAAGGAAATAAATAAGAGAATCCATTCCTATAATTTTGAGAAGGTGGGCTGCAAGGGATTTGAATATGTATTTGTTCAGGAGACAGTAAAAGGAGGTAAAGGAAAGGAAGTTGCCAGAAAAACCAGCAGGAGCGACCCACAAGTAGCTTATCTAGATGGAGATTTTCAACAGTGAGTTGAAAATATGCCTCAAGGGAGAATAGATACAGATGTGGAAGCATTGGTGCTAGAGTCCTAAGGATCCCTGGGATTCTCAAGATAAACAGTGCTATCTGCTCTTTTTACAGTTTCTCCTCAAACATTTATTGCATTCTAGGGGAATATTTTTCTTTAGGAAGTAGGAGGAGATAATGCAACAAGGTAAGGGTCAGAGATGGAACAGTCAGAGAGATCAAAAGAGCTCCCAGGTGGTATGATATCAGGGAAGTTAAAGGAAAGGAGAGGTTTAGAGAGTGAGGGTATGATAGATTAACCGCCTCAAATACTGCAGAGAAGTTCAATGGCATGAACACTAAGCAAAGCCTCTCCCCACTAATTCTGTCATATACTATTAAGACACCTGGCATAGCACTTATTATGTAATATTTTGCTTATTATTCTTCACCATTAGGTAGGGACTACTTGATATTGCTAATTTTTTTTTTATTTTCAGTATGCTTCACTAGTAAATGAGTGAATGACTGAATGAACACATGAATGAAAATGTTAATTGTGATGGAAACAGTAGTTTCAGTGGAGAAGTGGGTGTGGAAACCCAATTCCAATGTCTAAAATAAACAAACAATGGTAAGAAAAGTCAAGGTGATATGCTGAGATGTATAGTTTTCTTTTTTAAGGAAAAACCAAACAACCCCAAAACTCAAGTTCTTACAATGCTTGGCTGTAACTGTGATGATTAAAAAATAAAAAAAAAAAAAGAACTGCCATTGTATCAGGAAATGTTTTTTCAGACAGCTAGTTTAGAGGAGAAAGTTCTGCTAAGACATTTCTGTTTGAGATAGTTGACCCAGTGGGACTTTTGGAAAGATTTAGATGATTATAAGAAAAGCCTCTGACAGATATCTGTGAAAGTAAGATTAAAACAATGATGCACACAATCAACTGAGGTCCAAGGGTTTGTAAACCAGTGCCACTCAGGATGCTCAGAGCTGGGAACGGTGATCTTCAAGCAGCCAGGTGAGACTAATCTGGAGAAGCTTTAGAAAGGAGATAAATTTAAGCTGTTTTGAAAGGGGACTATTCTAGTCAATTGGCAAAGAGTCTTAAAGCATGGGATTAGGAATTTTAATTTGATTACTCGAGGTAATTTGGAGCTACCCCAGTGTTTTGAGAAGACTTGGTATAAATGTTGTTTGGAAGATGATTCATTTCCATAGTTCTTAACCCTGTCTGCATATTAGAATTACCTGGAGAGCTCTGAAAACTCCTGGCGCCCAGGCTGTGCTCCAGAGTAATTAAGTCTGGGGTGGTACCAAAGCATCAGTGCTTTGTTTTGTTTCTTAAAGTTCTCTGGGTGATTTCAATAAAGAGCCAAAAATTAAGAAGCACTGCTCTGAGTATGGGATAAATAGCAAGGAAGCAAGAGAAAGGCTAGAATTAGAAAGGTTAGCCAGGAGGCTGGAAATTGGAATCTGACCTAGCTTTGTGAGCAGAGATAAAAGGGGTGAAGCTAAATAAAGTATTCCGGAGGAAAACTTGGTTGAACTTTGTGATGAATGCCAGTTGCATTTTTAAATAAAGCTATCCTCCAGGAGTGTCACTGCTTTGCTATAATAGATTAGTTGAAAAACAAGCACACAGGATTTGCTTTTGCTAAAATTTGGGGCTATTAGCAAAATTCCCAATTTCTGTAGGAGCAAAGCAGGTCAGCAGAGAAAAGAAAATGTAATCACATTAAAAGTACATGTTGTTTATATTTGAAGGGGGAAACAAAATTGAGTGATGGATGCTCCTGAATTAAGAATCTAAATTCAGATTTTAAATTGAATTACCATTGGGAGATACCGGGCTGTGGTAAAATTACGATCCCTTTAGAGTAACCTTGAAGGAAATGAAAAGTCAGACTATTAATGAACTGAAGAGAAAGATCCACCATCATTCTCAATCATATTATTCCCCTTTCTTGGAATGAAGAATTTGTAATGGGTATGGGAAATGGATGGTGGTGTCTCAGTTTGATGACCTCTCAGAAAGCTGAGTTAGGAAGCAATGATGGGAGTTCCAATGTTTAATTGAGAACACTTTAAATTTATCCTGGCATGTCCCACCTTTAAAGTTTAGAGGAAGGGCAGAATGTTATAAACTGGGACTATTATTTGTAAAAGGAAATAGTGTTTCCTTATTTAACTGTGTATGAGTATTTGATGAAATAGAGACACTAAGAGAGGAACTTCACCAGCAAGAGCTTCCTGAGGGAAGCAATCGAAGATAGTTATTGGAGCAAAATCATTTTTCTGACTCTAAGAATGAAGCTGAGTCTTACAGCGGTGATAAGCCTCCATCTGATAGCTGCTGTCATTACTTAGAGCACAGACTTGGAACTGTAAATGTAAGATAATTATTCCTGTATTCCTGCTCCCAAATGGTGGGTCTCTGGTAGATGCAGAGATAAAGCAGTTGGCCAGGAATGGTACCAGCTTTAAGTCAGGTACGTCTGCATGTAATTTGAGAGTCAGAGCCTCCCCTAACCCTCCCTCCCTAAAACTTCCTCAGTTAACATCATTCTACTTGCAGGGAGCAGGGGTAGAGTAGGTTAGGACATTGTTTCCAGAAGACCCTTGAGGAAATACAAGTGCAGTATTAAGGATCAGTAACACATCTGGAAATGACATTCATACCCCAACTCCCACCCCAACCCCAGAGGAGCTTAGGGCAAGTAACTAAATAGCTGGGTCCAAGGGGATGTGTTAAGGTAAGGATCAGAAGGGAAGAGTTCACAAGCCTGGGTAGGGTACAGCAGGGAGGACCCATGGGTGTCCTGTGGGAAGCAAGTGGGCCTGGGGCAGCAAGAAGGACCTGAAAGGTCTTGCTGACACCTGAGAGGACAAACCCCATCCTTCCACTTTGTCGCTGCCTTGGGCTCCGAGCCCACTCCACTTCATTTCATCCAGCCACCCTGACTACAGGAGGCCCAAAGCTACTCTGTGCCCTGGGCACGTTTGAGTCTCCTTAAATGCTTCCAATTACCTTTGCCTGGGTTTGTGATTCCAGGAAAGAAGGTTCTAAAGTAACGCTGTACAAGGCCCCCCTGCATGTTGGTTTGCAAAATTAATGATCCTAATGGAAAAGCAAATTAATCTTTGATGCTTGGTTGAGGATAAACACAAAAATCTCTGTTTTGGACACTGGACCTTCTTAATACATCTCATCAATAGTATTTTCTCTCTCCCTTCCATGCCTGCCACATTCATAAAGAGAGGAGACAATATAACTTATAACTCCATCTCTGAATCCAAAGGGCTACGATGCACGCATTTATTCTGCAAACATTTATCAATGGTCTGGTTTGTGCAAGTTGCCCAAAAGAAGCCAGGAAAGGCTGCACAGAGGAGGCCACCTGATGACATCCCTCACACGTAAAGTTTGACTTGCACTTTCTACATTCATGGTTTGAAAAGACTGCAGTAAGCATTTTGTAACATGTAAATTACATTCTTCAATTTTAGGAAGAGTACAATAGTTTTTCCAAAAGCCGCCTGTCACAGTTCTGAGGGTTTACAGAGCTCTTTTAAGGGGATCGGAAGTTCTCTGGCTGCCTTGCTGTGTTTTTCTAGCCAGAAGTCTCTGCTGCAGTACATTGCTCAGTTCCTTTCAACTGAAAAATTAAATCTGCACTCCTGTCAAAATGTCATCTACACACCCGGACACTCATCACAGTTCACCAGGCTCTACGCAGAGTCCAGCCTGAAAGGATGGCATGCCCTCCCCAACCCCACCCTTTTGAGGTCTGGGAAGCCCAGGTGCTGGGGAGGAGCTGAACAACTGTGTCCAGGGAGTGTCTGGCAAAGCCGGCCCAGGGAGTTCCACGGGAGCCTCGGTGCTATGAAAAGAGCCAGTGTCCATCCATTTCCTCGGTTGTGAATCACACTGCCCGGTCGGGCCTTTGGGAGAAAATTAATGAAGGACACACAGTCAGCGCCGTAGAACCTGCCAAATACACATCAGATCCAGGGGAGTCTGTGAAGGGGGAGGGGGAGATTTTTCCAGAGGCTTTTCTTCTCGTTCCATTTCTCTTTTGTGCCCCACGACCGGGTTCTTGAATGTAAAACTCTCAGAAAGGTCAGGGCGGAGCCTCTTTTATGCCCCGCGGAGTATCTTGCCCACCGGTAAACGCTGAGTGACAGCGGCGATTTCGGCCCAGGAGACCCGGCGGGGACTGGGTCCAACCAGCCCCCTTTCGCGGGCGCGGCAGCGGCCCCAGGGCGTGCGCAGGGCCGGGGGCCCTGAAGCTAGGCGGCCGGACGCAGAGCTCAGTCAGCCCAGACGTTCGGAGGCGGGGAGGGGGCTCCACCTGGGCGCCGCACCGCGGCGGGAGGGGCGGGGCCGGGCTTCCCGGAGGCGGTGGCGCCTCCTCGCGCACGAGCGCGCGCTCCCCGGCGTCCGGCGCACGCGCAAGGCCGGCTGGAAGCGCGCCCCAGCGGCGGCGGCGGCGGCGACGGGAGGCGGAGTGGGGAAGGAGGAGGAGGAGGAGGAGGAGGAGGGCGGCTGAGGGGAGGCTGGCCGCGCGCGCGGAGGCAGCGGCGGGGGCGACCGGAGCTGGGGTAGAGTGGGGAGCGAGGGAGCGGGAGGAGAGAGAGGGAGGCGGAGGGCAGTGAGAGACGCATTTCCAATTCCCAACTACGAGCCACGAGTTTGCAGATGGGGTTGCTCGGCGGCGCCTGTGGCTGAGGGAGAGCAGCCGCGGCGGGGAGCGACTGGGAACGGCGGCAGCGGCGGCGCGGAGGCGGCTGAGGTGCGAGCCGGTGAGTTGTCGGGGCCCACACGCCGCTCGGGTAACGGTCGCGCCGCGCGCTGAGCCGGCCGGGGGCGCCCTGTTGCTCGCCGCGGCGAGCCACGCGGGGACCCTGGCCCGCCCCGCCCCTCGGCACCTGGGCTTCGGCGGGCGCGGGGAAGAGGGGCCGGGGAGGCGGAGGCGGCGGCGGCGGCGCGGGCGGGGAAGCTGCTGGCCGCCCCCAACCCGGCCCGCGCGGAAGGGGTGCTCTGCCGGGCTCCTGGCTCTCTGGCTGCCGGCGAGCGTCCGGCCGGGCCCGAGCTCGGCAACGTGTCTGGCCCATACTGCTGGCAGTCGTTCCCCACGCGCTCCCCGGCGCGGCCCCGGCTGGGGCTAGGGCCGCAGACGCGCGGGGCCCCATCGGGTGCGGAACTCGGGTGCCGACACCTCTCCGGCGGGAGTCGCGGTGGAGCCTGGATGGAGAGCTGGCCCGGGGGCGGCGTTGCTGTGACTGACACCTCCGGGGTCTGTCCCAAGAGGGGGCGATTCTCCCGGCTCCCGCTTCTCTCCCGAGCTCTGAGTTCCTGGGGGAGGAAGCTTCTGCAACTACCGCCGCTACTTCCGAGGTACGAGACTCCAGTTGTTTGGCCAAAGTGGCTTTGGGCCGAGCACACGCTGCCCCGGGGACGTTCGCTGCTGAGATCGTGCTCGCGGATCCTGGGTATGTTTGTCGGAAACCACATAGGTGCCGGGGCTTTTTTTATTTTGGCTGGGTGGAGGGTCAGCAGGGGAGTCGATTGAGGTATCCGATCGTGTGGTGACAGGATGTAGATTGGTTGGTAGATGTTTTTTGCAGAAGGAGTTTTTAATACTTTTTTGGGAGTTTATTCTCAATCCTACCAGTTTCTGGGATTGCAGCTCGAGATTACATTTATTAAACTTCCATCAGTTGGGTGTGCATCTGTGTAGGGGGAGGGGGTGAAGCGAGGAAGAGAATTGAAGACTGACGGGGAAGCTCAGAAAATTCTCCGCATTACTTACAAACAGCCGGGTAAGGTCAGGCTAGCCACGTTTCTTTCCTACGCCTTTGGAGAGTGTTGGAATTTTACTTTGTGCTTCAAGTATATTACAAGTGGTCTTGTAATGTTACTGAGAACGTTTGGGGTGCTTTAAAATGCTCTGCAATTGGGGTATGATTTAGCAGCCATTTCTTCCCGTGAAATCCTGCAAATCATTTGTAAACTTATGTTGGTCGGATATACCAGGCGAAGTAACATTGTTAGTAATGCGGTATATAGTTTCCGTATATAGGTATAGCAACGAACCTCAAGTAATATTGCTTATTGTAGTCTTCTACTGTGCAATGATGATAGGGTAGTCGGCCTGGTTATAGTTATGTCTTCAGAGGCCTTATTAACAGTAAACAAAGAACTTTTGTGGGTTGTGTCATTTTGAGGTCATCTGTACCTTAAATCTGTCATATATTTAAGTAGGTGTTTGCATGTGTGTTCGCACGATGTGTTACTCTTTAAGGTCCATGTTTCTTTTATTCTAGACTACGGTTACATAATACACAAATGGTAACACTTTTAATTGTTCAATTTCGTCCTATGGAGACTGCACACCATCTTTATGAAAGAGGTGTGTATGTGCCCTTACTGATGCCACTGAATTCTTTTCCATCTGAAATGTAAAAATGAATTATTTTACATTCTAGGTTAAATCAACACTGGAAAAATTAAGGTGCTTAAGCAAGTCTAGTAGCTCTATATAAGACAGAATCTTTTTTTTCCTTTAGGCCAACTGCTGAATTTTTTTAAATGAATCATATTTTTAAACATTTGAGGGAGCAGTTTGCTTCTGAGTCTCATTTTAGGCTGAAATTGTTCCAGAACACTACATAGCCTGCTTCTCTCTTTCTCTCCCGACTCCCCCTCTTTTTAGCTTGAGATAACCAAGAAGACATAATTGTGACTCTGTGTTATCTTTTTTTAAAGTTGTTTTAAAATTGAAGTTGCTTGTTTGAATATTTACTATCCCTTTACATGCTTTACTACTTAATAATGGATTAGCAGAAGACAACAGATGTTTTAATTAAATGCCTTTCATATTTTTGACATCTGAACTTTGTTAAAATTGAGTAGCATCATATTATTGCTGAGAGAGTTACACATAATACAGGGTTGGTGCTAGTCAAAGGCTAATTGTAAAAAAACAGCAAGAAAATAAAATTAGAAGAGGTAAGAGGACCCATTTATACTTTTGACATCACTTACTCTAATATAAATTACCTATTGCTAGGTGGTTTTTGAAAAAGAGTATCTTGTAAAATTCACATTAGGTATATAATAGTTAATAGTTTTTCTTTCCAGAGTGATTCATTTGATGAGTGATTAGATTTTTTTTTTTTTTTAATCAGAACTCTACTGCAGGTAAGTATAGTTAACCATGTAAGTGATGTGCTGTTTATTTCAGGAAGAATGAACACTTACCCGTTTGATAAATATTGAACTAATTGGGAATATGTCAATTATTCCTTAAAACTTATGCAGAGAAAAATTATGCTACTTTTGTTTTAACTGTAGGTTCTTTCTTTAGAAAAGTAGTCTTCACATTTATAAATATAAGAGCAGATAAGCACAAGAGATCTCTTCCTTGATATGGTGCTAGTATTGAATTAAAGATTTTATTTTTTTGTTGTAGGAACCAGTTTTGCTTAGTCTTCCTGTTCAGTCTCACAGAAGCTGCAATGATTTTCCTCCTTTTCTGTTACTTGTATCTGACCACTGGGGGGAGACTTTACAATTGGGCTTGACCATATTCCTCCTTTACATACATTGGCTGCTAATCATCCTGGGCACTTTGCCAAACTGCTCCTAAGTGTGCTGAGGAGGGTGCACTCAGAAGCAAGTCTCAAGGTGTTTAATGACTTTTCTTTCTTTAACTCACACCATGCTTACAAAGTATCATTCTTTATATACTGTATTATTAACAGTCTACTGTTAAGTGGTCTAAGTATGCCTCTAACATAACGAAAGATAAGATTCCTGAATACATTATAGCTTTCAAAGATCCGACTTTACCTGCATTAATCTTAGAGGCAGTGTAGGTTTAATTACTTGCTTAGTGTACACAGATATTAGTTGTCTGGAAGGATCTGGAAAGATCATCACTCTTCTGTGAAGTATATCTATATCCAAACCTCTTTAAACAAATTGGTCTCCTCTTATAAAAAGCTTTTGGAGGAGAAGGTATTGAAGCTAAATTTTAGTGTTCATTTCACCACAGAGGGGAGGTTCTTCCTTCATCATAGTCATAGAGATAAGATTAAAGCCCACAACTTTGTTGACCATTAAGCTGTGACCATTATTACCAGGTGTGATAAGTCAAAAGCCTGGTTTCTGCTTTTTCTTTTCTGACAGTATTTAACCTTGTTAATGTCCAATTCAATAATAATGAATTCAGTAAACAGAGGCTGCTACATTTACAGTAGTTTAGAAAGAACTTAAGTTTTATGATCTTCCTTAATTATGATAGACTAATTCAAAGACCTTTCTATAATCTTTATCATAGTAAATATATTCACAGAGTAACGAACAGAACAAAGTTAGTTTCTATTGTTCTTTAATCCTAGGTCATTTTCTTTCCTTTAAGATGACTTTACTCTCCGCCGGGCCAGGTGGCTCAAGCCTGTAATCCCAGCACTTTGGGAGGCTGAGACGGGCGGATCACGAGGTCAGGAGATCAAGACCATCCTGGCTGACACGGTGAAACCCCGTCTCTACTAAAAAAATACAAAAATCTAGCCGGGCGAGGTGGCGGGCGCCTGTAGTCCCAGCTACTCAGGAGGCTGAGGCAGGAGAATGGCGTAAACCCGGGAGGCGGAGCTTGCAGTGAGTTGAGATCCGGGCCACTGCACTCCAGCCTGGGCGACAGAGCGAGATTCCATCTCAAAAAAAAAAAAAAAAAAAAAAAAAGAGTTTACTCTCATCCAAAAATTCTTTTTTCCCTCTTTACTTTATTTTATTTTATTTTTTTAAATGAAGTGTACTAGGAGAGATACTTTCTGCTTAGGAATATTTTCATTTCTGGCTAACTTTAGGATTGTGTTAAGTACTTGGAAATGTAAGTTTCTAAAAGCCTGTCAGAGTTATCTCTGATTCAAGGCAGAATGAGAATTAAAGACAATATAATGAGTATTTCATAAAGCTCAAGTTATTTTCAAATCCTTTCTACTGCTTGCTAGTTTTGTACATGATTTAATCCCTCCTTCACCAGTTTACATCTTTTCCTCTTAAATCCATCATTTCTTTACCTTCTTCTTCCACTTTTTGCTATATTTCATCTTCGTTGCCCTTCATTTTGTTCCTCATCAATGCTGTGACTTGCTCCTAACTTAGGGCTTTTACACTCTGTTCACTCTTTTGGGAACTCTTTTCCTAAATCATTACATGAGTGACTACTTTTCATCATTTCATGTTGTAGTTCAAATATCACCTTTTCAGACAAGCGTTGCTACCTAACCATCCTTCCAGAATGACACTAGCCTCATCCCCCTCTATCCCTTTACCTTTTTTACTTAAAAATTTCTGCAAACTATTTATCACTATCTGAAATTATATTTTTGTATTATTTTATAATCTCCGTACTCACTAGAATATAAGCCCCATGATATCAATGATCTTGTCTCTCTTTGTTTTTCTTTTTGAGATAGAATCTCACTCTGTCACCCAGGCTGGAGTGCAGTGGTGTGATCATGGCTCACTGCAGCCTGGAACTCCTAGTCTCAAGTGATCCTCCCACCTCAGCCTCCTGGTAGCTAGGACTACAGGCAACAACCACCATGCCCAGCTAATTGGAAAAAAAAAAAAAATTGTGGAGAGAGAGTCTTGCTGTGTGTGTTGCCCAGGCTGCTCTCAAACTCCTGACCTCAAGGGATTCTCTCTCCTCAGTGCCTCAAATACTGGGATCATAAGCATGAACCACCATACCCTGCTGATCTTGTCTCTTTTGATTAACACTGTGTTTCAAGGACTTAGACCTGTTCCTGGCACATAGCTGTCATTAAATAAATCATCCTTTAAAAAAATCTGAGGTCATGTTCTGCCTGAGGTTTCGGTGTTAAAATGCTCCTTTATAAAATGATAGTACTATAGTAAACAGGCCTCTTTTGGCCATAAGTAATAGAAATCCATTCTAGTTATTATAAAGGGGATTTATCGTTAAGATGCAGCCAGTGTCCGATGGAATGCAAGGACTGGGACTCCAGTGCCTGCAGGGCACATTATATCTTTTCTCTGTTCTTCTCTGTACATTTGCTTCATTCCTTCTCTTGTTGCAGAGGACCACTTCTAGTCCTCTTAGTGGAAAATATGGCCACCAGCAGCTTCTGAGTTTTCATAGTACCAGCCCAGGAAACTGGAGAAAGGTTCATCTAGTTCTTCCCTGTTCAATAAACTATATCTCATTATTAGAACTTGGTTGTACTTGCTGTAACCACATGTAATGGGATTAAACAGACAATCCAAGTAGGTGCCCCTGTGATAATTAATGTTCATACTTGTTCGTCTGCTGCAAAACATTCATCTCTCCTCTTCTTAAATTTGATCTTGAAATCTGAAGTATCTGAAAAGCACTCTCCTGGAAATATAGAAAAGAAATGTGATATCTTTCATGGGGGTGATTTGCGGTTTGATTGAGGAAGATAAAGTATATACAAAAAGGAAATAAAATAAAAATAGCATGATGATAATGGAGGAACTGGTAGAAATATTTGCAATTTGTATGATAAACAAGAGTCTAACTTCCTTAATATTTAAAGTGCCTACTAACCAATTAGGAAAAGACCAACCATCAAGTGGGCAGAGATCATGAGTTGAGTAATTCTCGGAAAAGGAAATGCAAGTGTTTTGTAAGCATCTGAAAAGGTATTCAACCTCACACATAGTACAAATATTATAAATAAAAACTATGAGATACTGTTTCACCTACTGACAGATGGAAAATGATAATACTTTTGAAGAGGGTAGAGGTTAACAGGGGCTTTCACGTTGGTGGTGGAAGCACAAATCAATAAAATCTGATGTGGTTGAAATTTCTGAAGAGCATTAAGGTAAATAGAAAAGGCTGGAAATATGCATTAATTGATATAGATGTTTGTGAGAAGGTAAAAAGTTAATACACAACTTATTTGAACACTAACTTGCATTGCTTTGTTTTTGGCTAAAGTCATAAACAAACTGAAACAGCAGGCCTCCTCCCCCAAAAAGAGAGATCTTTGGGTGGTATTTAGTTACCCCTTTCCATCTTCTCCATTCCCCTTTCTTCTATCCCAGTACTGGTAAAGTTGTTTATAAATCTCTTGAGATTTTCAGATACTTTGTATCCTTCACACAGCCCAGCACTTTGTTCACTACTTAGTAGCACTAAGTAAAGATTTAATTGAAGGAGCTTAGCTTACTACATTTTTATAGACCCAGTTCATAATTTTTATGCTTTTGAAAGAAATCTTTTATAAAAAGTGATTTTGAATTTCATTTGATAAATATACTTAGAATATTTATTAGAATAGGCAATAGAGCAATTTTTTATAAATCTTGGTTTATTGTATAGCATATTAATAGAACTTTACTTTTTCATAGTTCCTTTGTTCTGTAGGATATTATTAGATATTAGTTGGGTAGGGTTAATGTTTTTAAAAGGTAGAATAGGGCAGCTGGACATATGTGGGACTTTTAAAGAAAAGTTTATGAGAAAGTGTGGGGAAAGTGATTCTCTGAGCAGACTGGGGGTCATATGCTTAGAAAAGGAAAAGTGAAGGGTGAGGGCTTCATTTACAGAAATTCTGTGGTGGAACTCAGAGGGGTACATCTTGGGAGAAGTTTTAACTTAGGAAAATACTAAGCTGATTTACTTAAATGCATGCTTCAAGGATAAATATATACTTTCTATTTTGTTCTGTAGGTCATTTTTACCATGAAGTGACTCTGGCAGGGATTCTTTACCTAAATGGGCATCAAAATCCTTTGGAGGTATCCTACACTAAAGGATTCTAGTTTAGTAGGTCTGGTATGGGGCAGGAGCATGTTTATATTGTTAAAATCCCCAAGAGCCAGTATTTTAGTGTAAAATAGTACTTCCTGTGGAATATTCCGTTTTAATAATGAAATCATTCAACAAAGCTTTTGAGGTTGTATATCATTTAGGTAACTCTAATGCTGGAACTTGGTCTCACCAGGTCAATACGTTTGCGGATATCTCGTTGATCCCCATTGCTTTACTCTCTTGCGTACTCTTCCCTCCTCTGCCTTCTTCTTTCTTTTCTACTAATGAATATTCAGGCATGGTTCTCCAAGGAAGCCATCATTAGATGGCCTCATCCATAATTTATCTTTTCAGTACAGAACAAAGTATAACACAGCGCTTATACAATGGGCAAATACACTCATCACATGAGAAGATGATTTGTGTGTTTTCATTCATACCCAGTTTTACTATTTGAGCTTCCTTGTTTTTATCTTCTTGCTATCGGGAGGTTGGCATTTAGTCATAGTTAATGCTGATGTAAGCATTTGGTAATATTATTGATACCACCATGTTTCAAGGTCTGTGTTAAGTGCTCTCCACACATTATCTCATTTGCTTGTTGCAGATTTAAAAATTATATTTTTAAGTCACTAAAATCTTTTTATGATTGTATTAGTTTTTTGTGACTGTTGTGACAAATTGCCACACACTTAGTGACTTATAAATAAATTTATTTTCTTACAATTCTGAAGGCCAGACATCTGAAATCAGTATAATTGGGCCAAAATGAAGGTGTCAACAGGGACAATTTTCCTCCAAAGAATCTAAGGGAGAACTTACTTGTCACCTTTTCCAGTTTCTGGTGGCTTCTGGCATTCCTTGGCTTGTGGCTACACACTGCAGTCTTCAAGGCCAGCATTTCAAATCTCTCTCAACTCTGTGTTTTTCATTTCCCCACGTGTGTGTATGTGTGTCAGAGAGAGAAATCTCCCTCTGCGAAGGACACTTGTGAGGGCATTTAGTGCACTCTGGAATAACCTCCCATCACAAGATCTTTAATCACACCTGTGAAACTTTCCAAATACGGTGACATTCACAGGTGTCAGGAATTAAGACATAGATAGCATGTGGAGGGGGAGACTATTATTCAGCCTACCATAATGGTAATTTAAATGGTTCAAAGAAGGGAGGAGGAGCTGATAAGTCTTTTTGTCCCATCTTCATCACTTTCTAAGTCAGTATTTCTCAACAGGGATGATTTTGCTGAACCCTCTTCAGGAATATTTGTCACAACTGAGAAGGTGTTGCTACTACTATGTATAAGGTATAGGTCAGGGATGCTGCAAACAGTGCACAGGGCAGCCCGTCTCAACAAGGAATCATCCAGCCCAAAATGTCAGAAGTGATGAATCTGAGAAACGTTATTCTAAAGGCAGCTATTGCCAATAGCTTTTTTGGGGTATCCAGAAAAAATTTTGATGCCTCTATTATGAGTAAAAGCATTTAATCTGATATGATCAGAACTTGTGATAGTTTTGGCTGATTGAAAGTGATTTAAGTGAAGAGTCATAAAAAACGATTCACACATATCTTAAATAATATATTACTTAAAAATCTACATTCATGTGTCAGTCTTGTCTTTGAGTATGTGTCTTTTGCCAGGAGCTCTGGGTCATCATTCTTATATAAGTCAATGCATTATCACTGGTTACCAGCTTTCGAGTGAGAACTTAAAAGTTTGTGAAGCAGTCTGCATATAAGATCTAGATTTCTAATGTTTTATGACTCCTCAATTGTTTATACTTGTTTTACCCTTAATTTACAGCAGTTTATCATTTTGTTTTGTTGTTTTGTCACTTGCTTTTTTGGGGGGGGGGGTTTCTTTCCAAAGCATCAGCTGATTTTCATATAAACAATATAACGCCCATCATCTTGTATCAGATACAACATGTGATGCATATAAAGAAAATGAAATCCTATTTTGTAACAATTGCTTACTAAGGAATTGGAAGTACTAATTCTAGTCGCAGTTCATTTGAACAGCATCCAATCTGGTGATATAGTGAGGGCTAATGTCAGTTGTTTACAAATTCTTGAATGTTTCAGAACGTTCTGTTCTAGTTCTGTAATGGCAGAGTTTGTAAATAATCTATAGAATATTACTATAAATACTTTATTGGTATTACCAGCTTAGTGCTTGAGTTACTTTTCTAAAAGAAACATTGATTTTTTTCATTAACTATAATAAATATTATTTGAAGTTTGAATGTGGCTATCTTCGAGTGGATTTGTCTTTTTATTTACTAGAATATGTATGTCTATGTGCACATAATAAATTGTTATATGGAAAATCTAACTTTAGTTACATAAATAAAAAATTATTTGCCTTTAGTTCCTATTTTAATATCCTTCTAGCTCCAAGCTAGAAGGTATAAGAAACTCAGATAATTGGGTTTCTTATAGAGAGCTTTGATATAAGAAACTCAGATAATTGAGTAAAGAAGTTTATTAAAGTTGCTTTTTTTTGAAATGATAATCATGCTTTTTTTTTTTTTTTTTGAGACGGAGTCTTGCTGTGTCGCCCAGGCTGCTGGAGTGCAGTGGCACGATCTCGGCTCCCTGCAACCTCTGCCTCCCGGGTTCAAATGATTTTCCTGCCTCAGCCTCCTGAGTAGCTGGGATTACAGATGTGTGCCACCATGCCCAGCTAATTTTTGTATTTTTAGTAGAGATGGGGTTTCACCGTGTTGGCCAGGATGGTCCTGAACTCCTGACCTCGTGATCTGCCTGCCTTGGCCTCCCAAAGTGCTGGGATTACAAGCGTGAGCCACGATGCCCGGAAATCATGCATATTTTTATACAAATCAATTTAAATGTTTTTTATTTTTTAACTAGTAATCTTTTGGAATGGAGCTTCATAAAAAAACTGTAAGCCCCATTTTTAAAGGGTTGGAATATCTTGTGAGACAAAGTAGTCTCGGTTTGCCATCACCAACCCTTAGCATTAAGCTCTTGAAAACCAGTAGGTGGAGAAATTTTCCATGAAGGAATTTAATAATCTTTATAAAGTTTTACTATTCACCCAAATGTTAGATTATCATTTTATGCTACTCAATTTGGAAATACCAGATACTATACAATTAGTTTCCATTCACCATTACTTTCTTGAAAGAAACTTTTCAGGACTTCCAGTAAGGCCCCCCGCCCCCAAATAAAGTGCTTATAAATCCTAGGAGGCATTTTTGAGGGCATTTTATTCAGATCCTTTCTTATGTTCACTTAAAAGTTATTGATTCCAACTTCTGTCCTAGAGATAGCATAACTTGGATGTTTGAGATTAAAAAAAAATAAGCTTTTAGTAACCTTTATTTAACTCGCTCAGCTTGCTATAGCCAAGTTGGTATTTATAGTTTGTTTCCACCCTTGATAATTTCATGCCAGTACTCATCAGAATGTAACCATGGAACACTGACTTGGCTCTGTCTGTCCTTATGAATATCTCCATCCCCTCCTTCCCAACACACTGCAATTCTAGGCTGCAAATTTATTTTATCTCTGCCTCTGTTATCTCTTCTAAGAGTGTGCACTGCTAATATCTTCTACTCCTACTCTGCCATCAATCTAGTTCCCTTCTCTTTTATCATCCAAACCTGGAGTTCCTTCTTTCGCAAATTATCTCCAAAAAGAGCAACTTAGAATTACTCTCCAGTAGAAATTTTCACTAAAAGCGAATCTGTTTATATATGTATATACTGGTATTACACAAATAAAAAGATTATATAGTTTATTTGAGGGAAGAAGCAGTTTCTTTGTATTCCCCCAGTCAGGCATCATCCATTAACATAGGCTTTGCTATTTTTGTTCTTTTTAATTGAAGATGTTAGGCGAAAACACAGTTTAGCCATATAAGTAGTGTTTTATCATGTGTGGCAGACTGTAAGTTCTGAAAGAATTCAGAAGAAGAAATGTTCACCTTTGGGGAGAGACTTGCTACTTGATTGAGTTAATTTTGAGATGAGTTCAGGGACTCATTTTAGCTCTAAAATTTTATTCTACAAAAGCAAGAGATAGGTCATAAACTGGGTAAGTGTGGAATAACCAAGGAAAAAAGTAGTCCTTAGATGGGATGAGTAACAAAAGTGAAGGCATTTAGGTGAGAATTAGATATGTGGTTGTGCATATAGGAAGTAAAATGATCGTTGTGGTTAGAACAGAGAGTTTATATTAAGGCATAAGAGTGCATTAGGTTGAATAGACGGAAAGCTAGATATTAAGAAGAGAAAGTTAAACATCCCCAGAAAATCATGTTTTTCTAATGCAATCTGGTCATTAAAATGGTTTTTTAACATGTTTGGTGTGATAGTCTTACATCGAGTGGATTACAGTGAAGAAGAGAATGGTAGGAAGAGGCTTGTGGTGGTAATTTAAAGGTGAATTAAGGAGAGCCTGAAAGACATTGGTGGCAGAGGGAAGGGAGAGTAAAAGATAAATATAAGGACGTTGCAAATTCACCATGACAAGCCAAATGACATAGGGTATCTTGAGGCTTTCAAGGAATTCCTAGGTGAAGGCAGTCTCTGGATTTTCAGGGTTTGGAAATTCCCCGCACCCACCCCCCAAGATTCTAGTGTTTTCCCCAGAATAAACCCTGGTCTTGTTTTAAAGGTTTTTGTTTTTGTTTTGGGGTTGTTTTTTTTTTTTTTTTTGGTTATTTTATTTTTAAATAAGTTGTTATGGCCCCTAGATTTGAGCAGGTTGTTCTCATGTTTGACTCATTTATTACTAAAGGATGGAAAAGTTCTTTAGAAACTACCTACCTGGGTATTAATTAGTTGGTCAAATATCTTTTATCCCCGCATTATATACTGTTAAAAACAATGGAAGGACGTTAACTGGAATGACGATGGATGAGTGTGGGTACTGTCATATGGGGAGGGAAAGAGCAGAGGAACTTTTAAATTATTAAATTATTATTATTAAATTAGAAGAACTGAGAAGGATACTGATAGGAATATATAATTTTTTATTTTATTTTATTTTGTTTTATTTTATATTTTTTATTTTATTTTATCTTATTTTTGAGACGGAGTCTCGCTCTGTCGCCCAGGCTGGGTGCAGTGGCGCATTCTCAGCTCACTGCAAGCTCCGCCTCCCGGGTTCACCCCATTCTTCTGCCTCAGCCTCCCAAGTAGCTGGGACTACAGGCGCCTACCACCACGCCCGGCTAATTTTCTGTATTTTTTGTTAGAGACGGGGTTTCACTGTATTAGCCAGGATGGTCTCGATTTCCTCACCTCGTGATCTGTCCCCCAAAGTGCTGGGATTACAGGCGTGAGCCACTGCGCCCAGGTATTTTTCACTTTTTTAAGATAGCGTCTCCCTCTGTCACCCAGTTGAGTGCAGTGGCCTGATTGTAGCTCACTGCAACCTTGAATTTCTGGGCCCTAATGATCCCTCCCAAGTAACTGGGACTACAGGTCCACACCACTATGTGCAGCTATTTTTTTTTTTTTTTAAATTTTTGTAGGGTCCAGGTCTCACTGTGTTGTTGCCTATCCTGGTCTCAGAACTACTGGTCTCAAGCCATCCTCCCTTCTTGGCCTTGCATAGTACTGGGATTACAGGCATGAGCCCACCATGCTAAGTTTTGTGGGGAAGTGTGGAAAGTATGTGGCTTGATTCTTACCAGAAAGTTTCACTTTACTTTTGGTCTGAGCCTTCCTCTTTGACATCTTCTTTTCAATTTCGTAAAAGAACACTATAGCAAATACATCTTAGAACCATGACCATACTGTCTCTAGAAAGCCAGAATATTATGAAGCATTTAGTAGGTGAGCAAGAAAAGTGGAGTGATCCTGATGCCAGAAATAGCACAGAGCTAATACAGTTAGATCTATTTGTTATTTAGAATATACCAGTGATTCTCTAAGGGGGCAGTTTTGCCCCAAAGGGACATTTGGTAATATTTGAAGCCATCTTTGGTTGTCACACCTAAGGGTGGGATGTAACTGACATCTAGCGGGTAGAGGCCAGGGTTGTTACTGAGCAATTCATTGGGACAGACCCCACAACAAAGAATTAATCTGGCTCCAAATGACAGCAGTGCAAAGATTGAAAAAAACATGGAATATGGAGTAGGCAGGTTCTTCCCTGGACACGTTTGGAGACACAGGTCAATTTTTTTACTTCCTTTTCTTCTAGGCTTGACCAGATATCCTACCAACAGCTTACAATACCATATAGATTCTTACTCTTTGTTTCATTGTGTTCTTATCTTAAGGGTGTATCTTAGACACTTCAATTAAATATTTCTCAATATTTCTACTCATCTTCATTTAGGGTTGCTTTTTTCTGCTAAGTTTATTTTTCTGTTTTATCAATTTATCTCTTGAGGGATCACTCTATTTTTAAATAATTGAGGGCCTCGTGATGATGTCTTAGGTATTTTCTTTTACGTTTTCATGTACTTCAAGTCCCAGGTCTGGGTTGAGCTAGTTCTCGAGTCCAGATTTTTCTCATTATAGTGTTTGAACCTGTTCTGATTTTTTAGTATATAAAAAGTTTAAACAACAAGGCCCTTAAGGGAAAAACTATCTTGGAGTTCTTTTAGAATAATTTTATTCTTGCTTACAGATAAAGATTGCCATACATTTAACAGCTACATACAGAAAGGCTGTATAATGGTTTATAGCACTGAATGGAAAACACTGAAATTCTAGAATGAAACAAGGTTTGCAAGAACTTCTGTTTGGCTTTATTGTTTTTGTTAAGCAGAGCAAAATAATTCATAGTATGAAGATAAAAGTTGAATGACTGTATCATAATTGAGAAAGGGGTATGTTTTTAGAAAAACAGTTTATTTTGTCCTTATCCCACCTCCATTTAATGTTGATGTAAACATATTGACCATTTAATATAAAATATAATTCCAGTCTGCCTATGTATAACAACTACACTGTACAATAAAAAGAGATGGAAAGCAAAAGTATTTCTATACTGTAGTGGTCAGGATGTGATTTGTAGATCCAGATTTTGTGTGTGTGTGTATTTGGAAAATTTGGGAGGCAAAGTTCTCGAGTAAGTGCAGATCTTCTTTTAGTAGACACTTCCTGTCTGCTTCGTATACACATCAATTATATCGTCATCTTCCATTTTCACCTGTACAGATGTTTCATTAATTGGCCTCCCATCACATCTAAAACCAAGTTGCCTCACTGATAGATCAGTTGTTAACAATAGGCTCTCATTAGTTTGCTACGTGATGCACTCTTGAGCTGTACCACTGAGCCATTCCACCCCACCACTACAACTCTGTATGGTTATTTTTTTTGAGTCTTGACTCCTTTCTTGGGCTTTTTGTCAGCCGTGGAAAGCATTACTGTTGCAGTTGCTGCCTCTCAAAAGAAGTTTTAGGTACCTCATGCATGTGCACACAACCAGCATTAGTAAGTAAGCCTGTTTTAATTCTGGAGATATTTTAACTAAGAAATATTTAAGTGTATGAAGAGACTACTTTTCTGAGCATAGAAATTTCAGGGCAGTCACATGCTTTTCTGTATTCTTCATGCTCTGAACAAGCTAGTATACCTGGAGGGAGGAATTTATGTTGGCTAATGAGTGACATAGTTCTCCCATTGCGTTACTTATTTATGATCAATTTATTTTTAAGTAAGCTTTTAAAATGATTAATGCTACATGACATGCAAAGTTAAATCAGCATGGAAGAATGAATGTACCATGAAAGTTAAAGGTTTCTATCCCTACTCTTACTTCATAGAGTTAATCATGGTTAGTAGTTTCAGATTCAGTTATATTAGTAAAGTGGTTCTCAATTCATGACTGGCATTTTTGGCAGTACTATACTTTGCAATGCAGGATTGTCCTGACCTGAACACTACTCAGTGTTTAGTGTCCCTTAATATTTAGTTTTCTACCATAGTTACTGAGACAATAAAAAATGGCATAGTACATTTACAAATGCTCACTAGGGAGAGGTGGTATGGTAATTTTTAAAAATATACATCTTAGCATATGTTTCTGTTTTCAATTTTACACACTAACTATTGACTCTAGTATGAGTCATTTTAAGTGTGCACAGACTTCTTGAGGGAGGTGCAGAGAAAGTCCACTTGGGAGGAACTGTGCTTACTTCTAAAGTCTTAGATTTTAAGATTTTTCAATCTTACCTGCTTTCTTTCCTGCTAGTATTACTTTCTTGTGTTTTCAGCTACCTGTCTTTTTGTGTTTTATGATTTTTGAATTGTGTGCTCTTGCTTCGCTTGGTTTTATTGAAGGAAATTCTGTGCACCTCGGTTAGAGGACACATTCTTTTCAAGGCTTGCCAAGGCTTTTCTTTGGCATCTTGGGAAGCCACTGACCCAAGATCACTTTGTAGTTTCTCTCCTTGGGGTGTTCTGAACTAGGTAGGTATATTTGGAACCCTGAATCCTTGAGAGTAGGCTGTGATTACTAATTCTCAGGTGATATTCTTTCTGCTAATATGGAGTCCAATCTGAGACCGGCCGACTTCCTTATTGTCTTCCTTTGCCAACAGGCATGTTTTTATTAGACTACTCTTACAAAGTAGGGGTTAGTCCTGTAAGGTCTTAGCTTCATGTGGGGAGGTCTAAGTTGCATTCTTCGTCTTGAACAGGCCAGGGCCTAAATGGCAGCTTCTGAACTCCTGGGTACTGAAATCCTAAACACCCCAGGGCAGTCATAACTTCAATACCTACTTACTAGTTTGTTTTCTCCCCTTCTTGTTGGTCCACAGGGATATTCTTGGGGACTTTTTTTTTTTTTTTAGAGGATGTTTTCAGTGTTTTATTTAGCATTTTTAAATGTTTTGTGAGAGAATTATCTTCAATTTTTCAAGTGTACCTTCTTTGCCAAAACAGCAAACTTTTCTTATCTGTTTTCTAACTTCTAAACAGTTCCTAAAACTTCTGGTTTGCTAATCTCTTTCTCTTTTATTTCTGTCTCACCTCCCTTCCAGTATTATTGCTGTTTTATTCTTTTTTAAAATTATAGACCTGCTTTGTCATTTTAGTGGGTCCTCAGGAGGGAGGGAACGTAGGCATATGTGTTCAGTCTTCAGTCTTCCACTTTAATTGGAAGTGTGTCTAATAGTTTTGAGGTCTACTATGCCTATTAGGGCCAACTGACCTGAGGAAAAGTCAATGTAAATGCCTTTTGATTTAACTGTCATTTTAAGTTTGAACTTAAAAAGCATAGTCTTTGGCTATAAAAGAGGGACAGGATCGAGAATGAAGGATGACATTCAGACCATTATGCAATTGAGCAAGGCCTCACTGAAATGGGGGGCCAGTGTGCAGCTTGACCTACGTGGGCTCTTACCATAAAGTATAACTATATAGAGCAAATCACATTACAATGATGAGAAACCAGAATTTTAAAATTTCATTCAATTAGTATTTATTACATGTGGTGTGTCTGGAGTAATACTAAGAATTAGAGTACAAAAATAAATAAAATGCCATATCCACAGTGAGCCCACTAATTTTCTGTAGGAGATAGACATGTAAATTAAAATACAGTTAGTTATCATTATTCAAGATAGTTATGGTGTATAAAGTCTCTGCAACTGCAGAATTATCAAATACTGAGCTGTTGCTTCTAGGGAAAATGCGGGGTTAGGTTCCTGCAAGTCTTTAATCACAATATTTCATCAACTGGTCAATATATAGCCTTTTTTATGTGTATTTCTCTATAAAGATACTTTATTATATATTATTGATTCATTAACATTGTACTCATAGCCAAGCTCACTATAACTCATGCCTCAACGAAGCTTGTCTAATATGTACATTTTTCTGTAAGGCACACCAGAATCTTGTCATGATAAACACTAGATAGCATTTCAGTGCTATGACTGGGGACCATTTTGTGAAATCAAAAACAACAGAAAAATGCAAAAAAAAAAAAAAAAAAAAAAAAAGTGGCACAAAATAAACTATAAAAAGGATACTTGCTTTTAGTATGAGAGCCGAAACAAGAAAGCAGAGTGTTGCTTTGTTCCACCTCAGCTGGGACTGTGCAATGTTGGGTGATTCAAATTTTTCACCAGTCCGTGCATATCCACTAATGACCACAAAAGCTCTATAAGTATCGATTATTGGATTATAAGTAAATTTTAGCAAGTAGGCAAATTCGCAAACACAGAATAATGAAGATCAACTGTACTCTATAATGTGGTAAGTGCTCTATATTGTAAATCTGCTAGGACGGGTCAGGGAAGTCTTCATTTGAGACAATTAAGATGAAGTTACAGCAGTATGAAGCAATGGGAATGGCAAATGGTCCAGTGTGGTTGGAATAAAAGGGCCCCTGTAAGGAGAGGCAAGTAGGGATGTTTGGAGTGGTCAGCTAGCAGAGGAGAATGTGAAGGCCCTTATGCTATATTAAGGAATTTTGATTCTGTAGGTGATGGGAAACTATTGAATGATTTTAGCCAGGGGAGAAACATGGTCATATTTGTATTTCAGAAAGCACACACTGCTAGTGGTATTGGGTATAGATGAAGTAAGGAAAATAAATACAGGCATACCTCAGAGATATCATGGGTTCAGTTCTGGACCGCTACAATAAAACACATATCACAATGAAGCAAATCACACAAATTTTTTTGTTTCCCAGTGCATGTAAAAGTATGATTACACTATACTGTAGATTATTAAGTGTATAATAGCATTATGACTAAAAAATGTACATACCTTGATTTAAAAATACTTTAAAGCTTAAAAATGCTAACAATCATCAGAGCCTTCAGAGAGTTGAAATCTTTTGCTGGTGGAGGGTCTTGCCTTGATGCTGATGGCTACTGACTGATCAGGGTGGTGGTTGTTGAAGGTTGGAGTGGCTGTGGTAGTTTCTTAAAATAAGACAAAAATAAAGTTTGCCACATTGATAGACTCTTTTTTCATGAAAGATTTGCTGGTAATATGTGCTGCTGTTTGAGAACATTTTATCTACAGTAGAACTTCATTAAAAATTGGAGTCAATCCTCTCAAACCCTGGTGCTTTACCAGCTAAACTTATGTAATATTCTAAATTCTTTGTTGTCATTTCAACAATATTTACAGCATCTTCACTAGGAGTAGATTCCATCTCAAGAAACCACTTTTTTTGCCCACTTGTAAAGACCAACTCCTCTTCTGTTAACGTTTTATCATGAGATTGTAGCAATTCAGCCTACATCTTCAGGCTCCACTTCTAATTCTCATTCCCTTACTTTTTCCACCACATCCGTAGTGACTTATCCACTAAAGTCTTGAATCCCTCAAAGTCATTGATGAGAGTTGGACTCAACTTCTTCCAGACTCCTGTGAATCAACATTTTAAAGGATGTTTTGACCTTCTCCCATGAATCACAAGTGTTCTTAATGACATAAATGGTGAATCTTTTCCAAAAGGTTTTCAATTTGCCCGCATCCATCAGAGGAATCATTATCTATGGCAGTATTGTCTTATGAGATATATTTCTTAAATAAGATTTGAAAGTCAGAATTACTCCTTAATCCATGGGCTGCAGAACAAATGTTTTGTTAGCAAGCATGAAAATAACATTCATCTCCTGTACATGTCTGTCAGAGCTCTTGGGTGATAAGGTGAGTTGTCAATGAGCAGTAATATTTTGAAAGGAATCTTTTTTTCTGAACAGTAGGTCTCAACAGTGGACTTAATAAATTCAGTAAACCTTGTTGTAAACCGATGTGCTGTCATTAAGGTTTTGTTCCATTTATAGTGCACAGTTAGAGTAGTTTAGCATAGTTTTTATGGGACATAGGATTTTTCAGAATAGTAAATGAGGATTGGCTTCAGCTTAAAGTCACTACCTGTATTTGCCTCTAACTAGAGTCAAACTGTCCTTGCAAGGTTTGAGGCCAAGCATTGACTTTTCACTAGCTGTGAAATCCTATATAGCTAATACAAAGCTATTTTGTCTGCACTGAAAATCTATCTGTTGTGTAGCATAGTCACCACCTTCATCAATGATCTTAGCTAGATCTTTTGGGTAACTTGTTGCAGCTTCTACATCGGCACTTGCTGCTTCACCTTACACTTTTATGTTATGAGATGACGTCTTTCCGTAAACCTCATGAACAACCTGTGCTAGCTTCAGACTTTTTTCCAGCAGCTCTTCGCCTCTCTCAGGCTTCATAGAATTGAAGGGAGTTAGGGCCTTACTCTGGATTAGACTTTGGTTTAAGAGAATGCTGTGACTGGTTTGATCTCTGGACCACTCAAACTTTCCCCATATCATCAATAATGCTGTTTTGCTTTCTTTTCATCACAGTACTCATCTGAAACACTCCTGTGTTCACTGGAGTAGCACTTTTAATTTCCTTCAGGAACTTTTCCTTTGCATTCGCAACTTGGCTGTTTAGCTCAAGAGGCCTTTCAGCCTCTTTGCTTTCAACTTCCCTTCCTTATTAAATGTAATCATTTCTAGCTTTTGATTTAAAGTGAGAGACTTGCTACTCTTCCTTTCACTTGAACTCTTAGAGATAATTGTAGAATTATTAATTAGCCTCGTTTCAATATCGTTATGTCTCAGGGATTAAGGAGGTCTGAGGAGAGGGAGACGAGGAATGGCCGGTTGGTAGACCAGTCAGAACACACACATTTATCGGCTGTCTTATATGGGGATGATTCATGGTGCCCAAAAGAGTTAACAGTAGTAACATCAGAGAGCACTGATGTGATGGATATGGTAATTACCTTGACCCGATCACCATACGTTATATGTATTGAAATATCACCCCATGAATGTGTGCATTTATTGTCAATTTTAACAAGATTACTGATCATAGATCATCATAACTAGCATAATAATAATGAAAAAGTTTGAAATATTGTGAAAATTACAAAAATGTGACACAAAGACATGAAGTGAGCACATGCTGTTGGAAAAATGGCTTCAGTAGACTTGATCAGTGCGGGGTTGCCACATTCAGTTTTTTAAAAACCACAATATCTGTGAAGCACAATAAAACGAAGTGCAGTAAAATGAAGTATGCCTGTAGAAGGTTTTAGATATTCAGGTGAGAGATGATGAGAGAGTGAACTAAGGCAGTGACAGTGGAGATAGAGAAAACGGGATATTATTTGAGAAATATGCAAGATTTAAATTAAAAATTCTTCATGACAGGTTAGATAGAATAAAGGAGATCGAACAGCTATTCATGGTTGCTATGAAGATAGGCAATACAGGAGGAAGACCAAATTTAGGAAGTAACATGATAATTTCTGGATATACTCATTTTTGTGGTGCCCATGGGAGATTTTCTGTGGAGATGTAGGCAAGGAAATATGAATCTGAAGCTTGGGTGATACAGCTTTGAGAGACATCAGCTATATGTCTACTGTGTGTCAAGCACTGTCCTAGTGCCAGAGGAGACGGAACAATGAGTGAATTTTTAGTGAGGGGAAACATAAACAAAAAATAATTTCAGATGAGTACTGTGATGAAAATGAAACTAATAGGATGGTGAGTGACTATATAGTAAGGGTGGTAGCATAGTTTAGAATGGATGTTTGGGTTTACTTTCTGGGTAGGTAATAGTTACACTGTGACAAAATGAAGAGAATATTGGTATGTGTGCGGATCTCTGGAAGGAGCATTTCAAGGAGAGAGAACAGAAGATGGTAAAGATGGGAAATGAGAGATGGGAGATGAACTGGTCTAGTTTGAAAACAGAAAGGAGCCCAGTGTGACTGGAGACAGCAGACAAAGGGAAAGAGTTGGAGAAGTTGAACACAGAGAGGTAAAATGGGTGCCAAATCCTGAAGGCTCTAAGCGGCCATGGTCAAGAGTGTGGCTAGTTTTCTAAGTACAGTGGGGAAACCTTTGAATAGTTTTAGCAGGAGAGTAACAAAATCTGTTTTATGTTTCGAAATGATGGCTCTAGCCACTCTGGGGAGAATATTGTTGAGAACTAGAGTGAAAGTAAGGGAACTGGTCAAGTGACTACTACGGCAGACAGGCAAGAGATGATGGTAGCTTAGAGTAGGGAGATAGCAGTGAATGGGCAAGGGAGTCAGATGACTTTTCTTCAGTCACCTCCTTTGTGACTGAATTGAAGAACCAGTTTATCATTGGATCTGTTATGAATTCTAGGTATTTTTGTAAGTACATATATAAAGTATTATTTTGAAAACAGACCCTATCAGTGAAATTTATTCTAAAATTACATAGTTTTGAGATTCAAATTAGAATACTTAATAAACTATCTCAGTGATTCTATAATCATATTTCACATTTATGAATGTTTATTAGGTGTGTACAACATTTTCAAACAATTTTGATTATACTACATATTTTCTTGTAAAATAATGAAGTTTTGACTTGCTTTGTTAATTGGTGGTTAGGTAAATAAAAATTTGTTCAAAGCAGGACTACTACATTATGAGAGTAAATTGGCAACAGTGCTATTTTTTTGAGTTCTAAAAAGAAAAAAAAGGACTCTCCGTATATCTAGCTTTCTCCTATGTGAGCTAAATATCCTATTTAACAAGGATATTTCCGGACATAGTAGGAAGCTTGGACTATGGTAGGGAGAGATTGGGGATTAGTAAACCAGTTAAGAGACTTTTAGAGTAGTCTAGGCAAGAGAAGATTAGAAACTCTAAACCAAACAGTGAAATTTTTAGAGTGAAATTGTGATGATTAGAAACTCTAAACCAGACAGTGAAATGTTTAGAGTAAAATTGTGATGAAGATTACTTTGAGACTTTTATGAAGTAGAATGAAAATATTTGAAGAAGAATTAGATGTCTGGGGGTTAGGGAGAAGAAAAACATTGGGTGATTCTGAGATTATAAGCATCAGAGAATGGGTAGTTGGTGATGTCATAATATAAGTGAGAGGTAGAATCTATAGTCGTGGTAGACTTGGTTAAAGTCAATGAGTAGTTTTGAAAATGGTAAATTAAAGGCACCATCTTTGGGACTCCCAGGGAAAAACGTGAAGAAGGCAGTTGAAGAAAGGTGAGTGCTGTAACTAATACTTGGAAATTATCATCATATGGAAACTAGATGAAGCCTCAGAAATAAATGAGATCACTCAAGAAAAGAATGAAAACCTGAGAGATAGCATCAGCAGTGATAGTCTGTCCTTAAGTAGAATGAAGACGGAGTGTGTGATTGGTTTGTCAGTTGTCATTCCTGATCTTTTCCAAGAAGTTTAAGGAGAGCTGTGGCTGAGATGGCACGGGTGGAGAACTAGAAAGATAATGCACAGCACAGACTACTCTTTGAAAAGTGTGGTGGGGAAAAGGAGAGAGATAAGGCTGTGACTTAGAAGTGAGGTTTCATATAGGGATTTTTAAAAGTTATTATTTAAGGATGGAGAAGATGTCAGCGTATTTGTAGATGCAGAAATATCAAATGAAAAAATATTGAAGTTTTAGAGGAATAACCCATGGATCATGGTCCCACAGTGAGTAGGAGGAGTTGATTGATTGACAGGTAGTAGCCTTGTAGAGGAGGAAGGGCATACCTTCTCCTGAGATACAAGGAATAAAGAGTGGTGGTAATGTGTTTGATTCTGCAAGTGAAAGGGAATTTCAATAAATCGTAGGTGATAGACTCTTTTTTTACTTTTTCTTCTGACAGAATAATCTTTTAACAATTTAGTGTGGTAAATGTTTGAAATAGAGAATATGAGAGAACTTGAGAAGGGGCAAGTAATAGAACTGTGCAGCAGTATTTGGGAGATTCTTTTTGTAGGACCAGGGCAATTTGAGAATATTGCAATATTTGGGGATAAGAATAGGAAGGCAGGCCCTGGAATGGAGGAAAGAGCTGTGGAAAACAAGAGGTGAGGGGAGATGATTACTTCATGATTTGCCTAGGGCTACCTATATTAAAATATGTGCGGGCAAGCTATTTCTAGGCCAATGGGCAGATCTTTTCACTGAGTCCAAATGTGAACTACATCATTAATGCTGTTTTATCAAACCAAAGTATATAAAGGAAGTTCTGTTAAAGCAGAAAATTATCATTATGGAAAAGGACTTGTGAAAAGTTCTACAACATTTGAGACAGGTATTTTCATGTAAAGTAAATTTACGAAGGACAAGTTATTGTCTTTTTAGTTCATATTTTTAGTTCATTTTGTTACCAGTATTTTCAAAATGTACCCAGCTCAATCTTTAATTGTTAGAAGTGAAGGGCTAGCAAGGATATCCAGTTGTCTATAGTGTTGATGCTTGCCATAGAGAAATTTGCAGTGAGAAAAGTAATTTCATCTATTTAAAGTGTTCTTTCACTGTATTGAACAAATTATCAGATTGCCTAAGTTTCTTATAAGCAGAAGTCTTTCATATAAGAAATGTGAGGTTAAAACTTAAAATAACCTGTTCATTATAGATTGTATAATCTGCTGTTTCACTGAGTTAGGACCTCTTTGGACTTTGCGAATTTCTGAAACTGTGCTAAATAAATAAGGCTATTATGAGCAAGGTTTTATCTGGACACACAGAATCAAAGTTTTCTAGTATTTGAACTGTGTTTTTATATTCCATCCTAGGATTCTGTGTATGGTGTGTCTGTGTTTCACTGTCTTGTTAATGTGAGCATTCACGTCCAGAAGGGATGACTGGGAGGCATTATACCTTTGAAGAAGATAATTTGTTTCCAACTTATTTTTACTGTCAAAAATATTTTTTGTGCTTATTTTTAATGCAGTGCTTTGTATATACTTTTGTGAAATATTTCACCCAGTACTTTAAAGGGTGATATAAGCAAAAGTAAAAAACACACTGAGTGTTGAACGAGGCAGGAATAAAATACAGTCGTGCATCACTTAACAAAGGGGATACATTCTGAGAAATGCATCATTGGGTGATTTCATGATCGTGCAAACATAGAGTGTACTAACACAAACATAGATTGTACTACCACACACATAGATGGTATAGTCTGTTTTACATGTAGGCTGTTTGGCCTGTCATTCATAGGCTACAAACCTGTGTAACATTTTACACCTGTGGCTTACCATGAATGCAGCTTGCAGAACTGGAAGTTGCTCTGGGTGAGTCTACTATATGTAGGCTATTATGGCCTGTTGTTCCTAGGCTACAAACTGTACTCTGTGACATTGTATACTTGTGGCTTACCATGAATGGAGCTTGCAGAACTGGCAGTTGCTCTGGGTGAGTGAGTGGTGAGTGAATGTGAAGGCCTAGGATATTATTGTATGCTACTTTAGACTATAAGTAATTTATTTTTAAAAATTTTTTCTTCAGTATTAAATTAACCTTATCTTACTATAACTTTTTTACTTTATAAACTCCAACTCTTGTGTAATAATACTTAACTTAAAATACAAATGCATTGTACAGCTGTACAAAAATATTTTCTTTTTTAATGTCTTTATTCTATAAGCTTTTTTTTTTTTTTTTTTTTTAAAGATGGAGTCTTGCTCTGTCACCCAAGCTGGAGTAGAGTGGCTCAAGTGATTCTCCTGTCTCAGCCTCCCAAGTAGCTGGACTTATAGGTGTGCACCACCACACCTGGCTATTTTTTGTATTTTTAGTAGTCGAGGTTTCACCATGTTGGCCAGGCTGGTCTTGAACTCCTGACCTCAAGTGGTCCATCTGCCTCAGCCTCCCAAAGTGCTGGGATTATGGTCATGAGCCACTGCACCCAGTCCTATAAGCTTTTTTCTATTAATTTTGTTTTAACCTTTTAATCTTTTTTGTTAACGAAGATGGAAACACATTAGCCTTGGCCTACACAGGGTCAGGATCATCAATATCAGTGTCTTCTACCTTCACATCCTGTCCCACTGGAAGGTCTTCAGGGGCAATAACACCCATGGAGCTATCATTTCCTATGATAACAGTGCCTTCTTTTGGAATCTCCTGAAGAACCTGCCTGAGGATCTTCTTGAGGGGGTATCGCTCTTTTCAGAAATCTGTTCATGGTGGTTTCCTTGGGTTTGTTTCTTTTTTTCATCATAGATTTGCTTATAAGCAGATCTATGAACATTCCTGTCTAGTAATGAAAACCTTTCATTGTCGGGGTTCATGTTTTCAAACTTTTTAAGGAGCTTGTTGAAGTCAGCAAAAACTTCTAAACCCTTCACTGTACATTTTCTTGAGATAATTTTTCTTTCTTTCTTTTTTTTTTTTTTTTTTTTTTGAGACGGAGTCTCGCTCTGTCGCCTGGGCTGGAGTGCAGTGGCCGGATCTCAGCTCACTGCAAGCTCCGCCTCCCGGGTTTACGCCATTCTCCTGCCTCAGCCTCCTGAGTAGCTGGGACTACAGGCGCCCACCACCTCGCCCGGCTAGTTTTTTTTTTGTATTTTTTTTAGTAGAGACGGGGTTTCACCATGTTAGCCAGGATGGTCTCGATCTCCTGACCTCGTGATCCGCCCGTCTCGGCCTCCCAAAGTGCTGGGATTATAGGCTTGAGCCACCGCGCCTGGCCGAGATAATTTTTCAACTGCATTATAATTTTTTGGAACCACTGTTGTATATGTGGTCTGTGGTCGACTGAAATAATGTTATGTGGCACATGACTGTATCCAAATTGATGAGGTAATTCTAGTAGCTTATAAAATATCTTACGTATCAAGATCCATGTCATTTCCCCCTGAATCAAGGGCGAAGAAGAAAAAAGATCTGTTATTTTAAGTATAACATATTCAAATATAAATTATGTTTGATTATAGGTCAATAATTTTTGAGCCCCAGTTTCTTATGAGAATGGAATTGGTAGTGTGCCAGTTAAGGAAAGTTTAGAGTGACACTAGATAAACATGGCAGTAAGTAGAAGCAGTTCATTTTGTATAAGTTAAATCATTACGTTTATAAATGTAAAGAATAGCTGTTTAACTATTTTTATAGGTTTTTAATTATAGTTTTTATATCTTAGGTTGTAGTTGAATGTTCTATTGAAATATATTTCATGTCATAGTATATAGAAAAAATAATTTAACAAACCATGTCATCTAAGGATAACTTTGTGTTCTCCAGGTTTCTGTCCTCAAGCGAAAAAATCTTGCCTGTTTTTAACTCTAGAAAAGTGGTTATAATTATTTGATTTTTCAGCATGCAAACTAGTACTATTTACACATTTTATATATACATATATATTTTTTAGGTTTTTATATTTTATTAAAACTATTAATGCACATATGGATGAAAGACCAGAGGTGCTCCCCAATTCTATTTCTGTTTCTTCCTCCCAGGAGGCTACTACATTTAACATTTTTAGCTGATTCTTTTGGTATGTCAGTAAATGGTGTGCAAATGTTGCTGATTCTTGATTTTTTTGTTTTAACCATTATGGAGGATGAGGATTTAGCTCTTTTCATTTTCCTTCACCACATATACATATCATATACTCTTCCAATCCCTCAGTTCTTTCACCTAATTATATTCGTAATTTTGATTAGATTAGTATTTGTTAGCAGATCCATTAGTAAATTGTAGTTGGTATTCTCTATTCCTGTATTTTCATTTTCTCAGACTTAATTTATTTGCTTCGTTTTTTGTATATACTACTTGGCTATAATTCAACCCCCAAATCTGTGCTTGTTTTCAAAATCAACTCTCAGTGTGTTGATTCAGATTTGTCAACTTCATTTTCTTGAAGATGTCACTCCTGGAGCCTTCTAAGCTGAAGACAGATTCATTTTCTGTAGCTGGTGTACACATGTCATCAATCTTCTCGGAAATCATCTTTGTCTTTTTCATGAGTTGGGCCTTCTAGATCCGGTATTCTCTATCTCCCTCTTTATGTTTTGCTTGTTTCATGCTTAGAGAGCAGCATGTCTTTTGTTTTTGTTTTTGTTTTTAATCTTTCTGAGGAATAGTGTTTGTGGTAGGTTAATTTTGTGAAACCTTATGAGCAAGACTGAAAATTGTTTTTAACTGTCCTCACACTTGATTGATAGTTTGGCAGGGTAAAGAATTCCTGGGGGAAAATGTTTTTAAAGGCATCATTGCATCATCTTCTATCTTTAGATGTCATCACTGAGCAGTTCAAAATCATTCCTGATTCTTGACATGTTATTTTTTTCTTTTTTCTCAGTATTCTGATATTTCACAACAAAATATCTTAATATGAGTCTGTTTTCATCTGTTTTGCTGGGTGCTCAGTGTACCATTTATTCCAGCAACTTACATCTTTCATTTCTGGAAAATGTTAAATATTGTTTTTCTCCCCTCCATTTTCTCTCTCCTTTCTTTCCAAAACCCATCTGGTTTAGATGCCCTCTAATCGGGTTCTCTAATTTTCTTCTATTTTTCTACTCCTCTGCTTTTCTACATTTTGTGGTATTTCCCCATATTTACCTTCCATGATTTCCGTTGAATTTTTTCTTTCTGCTTTTGTATTTTTATTTTCTAAGAGCTCTTTTGTTTCCTCTATAACTATCTTATTCTAGTTTCATGAGTACAATATTCTTCTTTTTCTTTGATAATTTTTATGACTGTTGCTTTTTTCAGCCTGAGTAATTTTTACCTATTTATTTTAATCTCTTCCATTTACTAGGCTTTTCTCAGCTGTTCAGTATCCCAAGATTCTTAGCTCATTAAGAGTCAGGGGCTAAAAACTTGATGCTCTGATTTCATGTTGAATGTCACTGTAGCTAGTTTGTAGCTGGGTTATTTGGGGGTAATACCTGATCTTCATGTCTGTGTCTTTCTTGTTGACTGGTCATATTCTGTAGAGTATGAAGAAGACTTCACATCTGCCTTGAAGGTAAAGACCAAGCTGAAGGCTTCAGATAGTCGAGGGAGAATCAGGTGGAGGGGTTTGCATCAGCATTTAATAATCCTGTCTTCCATATTATTTCATTGTCTTTGGTTGAGAGGTACCTCTTATCTTACTCTCTCCAGAAAATTCCTGTGTAGTGGAGGAAGGTAGGTGATATAGTTTGGCTTTGTGTCCCACTTATATCTCATCTTGAATTGTAATCCCATACTACATGACGTGGGAGGGACCTGGTAGGAGGTAGTTGAATCATGAGGGTGGTTTCCTGTTCTCGTGATAGTAGGTGAGTTCTCACAAGATCTGATGGTTATATAAGCATCTGGTATTTTCCCTGCTGGCACTCATTCTCTCTCCTGCTGCCCTGTGAAGAGGTGTCTTCCACCACCATTGTAAATTTCCTGAGGCTGGGGAGCCATGTGGAACTGTGAGTCAATTAAACCTCTTTTCTTCATGAATTACCCCGTCTTGGGTCATAGCAGCATGAGAACAGACTAATACACTAAGAAGGCATCCCTCTGCAAACTAGGAAGTGAGCCAGCACCTTGATCTTGGACTTCCCAACCTTCAGACCTGTGAGAAATAAATTTCTGTCATTTAAGC
The DNA here is from genome assembly GCF_007565055.1 of Rhinopithecus roxellana. Classification (NCBI taxonomy): domain Eukaryota; kingdom Metazoa; phylum Chordata; class Mammalia; order Primates; family Cercopithecidae; genus Rhinopithecus; species Rhinopithecus roxellana. The sequence continues at coordinate 133,312,732 of NC_044554.1, read as the reverse complement.
TACCCAGGCTATGATATTTTTGTCATAGCAGCCTGAATTAACTGAGACAGTGAGATTAGGACTAGCTGAGAAAACCAGCAGCTTTGCTGCCCAAGAGTTGTGGAGTGACTTGATTCAGGCTAGGAAGGAAAGAGAAGACACACAAACTAAACCTGCGACTTTGCTGGTGAAAAGTGGTGGATTTGGTTGGAAACAAATAGAGAAAACCTGCTGCTGTGCTAATTTGACATTGTGGCCCAGGAGAAATTTAGTAGGGAAATCCTAGAAATGAGAGAGCCATGGAAGGGTTAAGATGAGCTCTCCACATAGGGAGACCCAAGAGAACCTGGAAAAAAGTGAAAGCGATGGGGACTTGAGAACTGGTTGCAACTTTGAATGCATTTATTTCCCAGTCCATCACAGCTCAACTCACTGAGAGTGAAGTCTTATAAACTTGAGGTTTTTGAACATAACCTTTGCTGATTTGGCCACAACATTGACTCAAATTGCTGTTGGAGTACAAGATTGGTCCGTCATTAAGCTTTACAGACATAGGTACAACCCCAGGAGAGAGAGACTAAAATGTAAAAATAAGAATTAAAATGTTAAACCGATGTCCTGACAGCATACCTTGGAGGGAAACCGATTCTGCAGTTTAAGTCCAGAACAATTATTTAAAAACTCAATAACTCTGAAAAAAAAAAAAAAAAAAAAATCTAGAGTTACTGTTAAGGGTTCCGTATTCAACCCCAAACTGCTAGACATGGCAAAGAAAAGAAATACCAGGAAAACGTGACTCATCATCAGGAAAAATAGTCAATAAAACTGACTCTGACTGGGCTCAGTGTTGGATTTATTCAAGACTTCAAATTGGCTATTTAAAATATGTTGAAAGAATTAAAGGAAAATATAGTCTGGGCATGGTGACATGTGCCTGTAGCCCTAGCTACACAGGAGGCTGAGGCGGGAGGATTACTTGAGCCCAGTAGTTCAAGGCTGTGATCACACCTGTGAATAGCCACATCAGTCTAGCCTGGGCAGTAAAGATACTGTTTCTTTCAAAAAAAAAAGAAAAGAAAAATACGTGAACAAGATGCTAACAGGACACAATAAATAGAGAACCTCAGTAAAGAAGCAAACTCGAAAAGAACCAAGTAGAGATTTTAGATTTGAAAAGCACAGTGTTTGAAATGAAAATTTCATTGGATAGACTCAACAGATTTAAGATGGCAGAGAAAATATGAAGATCAATAAAAAGTATTTGTTCCAACAAGAGAAAGAAAAGAGATTTGTAAGAATAGGGAACAAAGCCTTGGAGACCTGTGGGACAATGTCAAACATTCCAACATACATGTAATGGGAGTTTCAGACAGAAAGGAAAGAGAGAGAGAGGAAAAAAATATTTGAAGTAATAGTGGTCCCAAACCATCTCAAAGTTTTACTAAATTTTGTTCGAAAATAAAACCTAAAAAGAATTTCAGTAAGATGAAGTAAGCACACTATACCCTAACATGGTGGAGAGAGTGAGCTCTGGTCCTTTCAGCTTCTGAAAAGGGCATTCCTGCCAAGATGGGGGCTCCACCCTCATGACCTTTTCTAACCCTAATCACCTCCCCCAAAGACTCCACCTGCAAATACCATCCCACTGGGAATCGGGGTTTTAGCATATGAATTTGGGAGGGACACAAATGCCTAGGCCATAGCATTGATAAAGCTTCAGTTACCACCAACTGAGCTGGGACCCTGGGGAGGTACATGGGGACAGCCCTAGGCAAGAAGGCCACAGAGTCACACTGTTACCTCAAGCTCTAGCAGTTTTGCAAGAATAAATGTGCCTCATTTTTCTAACGGTCTGGGCAATTTTCAGCACCCTTAAAAGGCTGTCTTTGATGATGATGTCCAGTTTTATATTTGCTTTTTGCAGAGGGGAACTGTCGATCTCTTCATGCCAGTATTATCAGAATTTGAGTAATGTTTTTAATAAAAGATTTTCAATGTTTTAATATTACTGAACTTTCATAGTCACAACTTAATTATCAAGTGAAAGAAATTGTGATATGGGCAATATTGTTTCTAATGATGCAATTCATTAGGATGTTCACTGCAGCATTTCTTGAAGACATGGGAAAAATAGAAACAACTGCCATGTTTCTCAGAAGCTAAATAAACTACACTCATCCTATGAATCTGCAACAGCTAAAAGAATAACATGGTTTCATATGTACTAACCTGAAAAGTTCTCCAAAATACATTTTTCTGTGGGAAAATAAGCAAGTTTCATATATCACTAATATAGTAAGATATTACTTGTATAAATATAGTAGCATATTATGTTTTAGATATATTTAAGTATTTATAGAAATGAAGCATACATAACAATACTTCATATTTTCTACAGGTACAAATATGTAAATATATAGGAATAGGTCTGTAGAGACATAAAAACAAAGTGTAACAGGCATTATCCCTAGGGAAAGAGCAGAGATGGAAAGCTGGCCGAGTTAAAAAGACTCTTGTCTCTATCCAGTAATACCTGAAATTTTTTACAAAATTAATTTATGTACACCTGTGTAATGAAACAATAATTTAACAAATGGATTGCCCAAGATATCAGATATGTATATGCAAAGTCGATATCATGAGGATTTCTAGAAGTTTCTATACAAATTCAAAGGGAATAAAGAAAACCATTTTACCAAATAAAATTAAGCACCCTTATATAAAAGATTTTATTAGGCAAAACATGCTTGACATCATTTCTGAAGTCATGGATTTGTCAACCCAAAGATAATCTCCTTATATAGAACATTTCATCTTTTAAAATCCCATGCCTTATATGTTAGTTTGTACTTTGTATCATGGATTTCTTTCCTAATAAGCCATTTCAGTCTGTGTCACATTAAACAATATCTTTTTATAACTTTAACACGTACATTTCAAGTTACAAGATTTCTTTAATGGGTACAGTTAAGAATTACTATGAGTGAAACTTATTAGCAAATTACTCTTAATTCTTTAAATCATCTTATGAATCAAATATTTTCTGCTAGAAATACTTTAATTACAACCTTCATAGATTTTAAAAGGAAACAGACTCCAAGACACTGTGGCAATAAATGGAAATAATTTATCTTCCACAGTTCTTTTAAGAACAGAATGATTTTATAGGTGATAGGAGAGGCCTTGAGATACTATGTCAAAGTGAATTTAAGTACTATCTTCATATTTTGAGCTCTGGTTTTTCATATTCTAGCATTTGTTGTTGAGATTAGTTTTTCACTGACACTTTGAAAAATTAGTATAGTCACAAAGAGATGGTTGATGAGGTGCAGAATATAGATAAAACAGAATAGCATTTATGTTTTTTGTAAAGTAGCCATTTAATTAGGTTTTTTGTTTTGTTTTGTTTTTTGAGATGGGGTCTTGCTCTGTTGCCCAGACTGGTCTTGAATTTGGGCTTAAGCAGTCCTCCTGCCTCAGCCTCCCAAAGTTCTGGGATTATAGGAATGAGCCACTGCTCCTGGCCTGTTTACTTTTATTATACAGGTTGAGTATCCCTAATCTGAAATGCTTGAGACCAGAAGTGTTTCAGATTTGGGATTTTTCTGGATTTTGGAATATTTGCAAATACATAATAAGTTGTCTGGGGAGAGGACCCAAGTCTAAACAAAATTCATTTATGCTTCATGTACACCCTGTGTACATAGCATGAAAGTACTTTGATATCGTATTTTTAATTTTGTGCATGAAACAAAGTTTTGACTGTGATCTGTCACGTGAGGTCAGGTGTGGAATTTTCCACTTGTGGTGTCATGTTGGTGTTCAAGAAATTTTGGAGTTTGGAGCATTTCAGATTTTTGGATTAGAGATGTTCAACCTGTATAACCTTATGAGTTCTATCAATGTCGTTTATATTTTTCAAGTAAGGAGATAAATGTGTGGTTAGATTTTTTAAAAATACTACGTTGGGGAAAATGAGATCAGAATTCAGAATTTCGTTTTTACTCTATTTTAATCACTCCTTTTGCCACACATGTCCTCAGCATTTATACTGGAGTGTTTTATGAGGCAATTCATTATTATTATTTTAACATATAATGAAATGAAGCCCTCTTAATGAAAATGTCATTGCTACAACGTGTTTAAAGGATAGTATGACAATATCTGACAATTGAAAAATCACGTATCCTTTGATCTAGCAATTCTACTTTTAGCTCTTAGTGTTTACTTGCTAATGTGTGTGTGTGTGTATATATATATATGTTCAGAGAGAAATATATATATATATATATATATATATATATATATATATCTCTTGTGTGTGTATATGTATTTGTTTTTGGATGCTGATTGCCACACTAATTACAACTGCAAAAATGGAAGCAGCCTGTATGTCTTTCAGTAGAGGACAGACTAGATAAATTTTTATGCATGCATACAATGAAGTACTAGGTGTCTCTAAAAGAATGAGCTTCAATATGGAAAAATCACTAAGATTTTATTAAATAAAACAATTGCATTCATGTAAATAAAGATTGATGTATTCAATTTTGTCTGAAAATCTTGTGTAAATTTGTCTAAAACGCTAGAAAGAGACTTCTTTAGGGGAGAAGATCGTTTTTGTTTTTTGATTTTTAAATATTTCAGTATAATTAGACTACATCTTTTATCACATACACGTGTGTTTATATACACATACATACACATGTTTATATACATATGTGTGAACCTATAATGGATTTTTTTAAATGTTATATGTAAAGATTTTTTTACTCGCTTTTCATCAGAACTTTGGCATCTACTCCATTATCTCCGGGTATTCAGTACTATCAGTAATAAATGTCATGCAGGTTTGATTATTGTTCCTTTAACATTAACACCTTTTTTTCTGGAAATCCCCACTTTTTGTGTTTTAAATATTCTGCAGTTTCACTTAGTGTTTCTAGATTTGGGCCATTTTCATTCCATCTGCTCTGCACGTGGTAGACCCCTTCATTCTAAAGTTTTCTATGTCATTTAAACTCAAATACATTTTCTTCTGTTACTTCTTCAACTATTTCCTCACACTTATTCTCTTCTTGTCTTATGAAACTCTTAATAGGTAGTGTTGGATTTGCTTCTGGGTTCTAACTTCACTCTCATATTTTTCATCTTTGTTCTACATTTGGAAGATTAACTTGACTTGATTTTCTGGATTAGCAGTTTCAACTTTATTCCATCATTAGTCTGCTGTTACATTTTAATTTTAATTTTTTTTTTTTTTTTATAGAAACCCGGTAGCACAATCACAGCTCACTATAACCTTGAACTCTTCAGTTCAAGTGATTCTGCTGTCTCAGCCTCCCAAGTATCTGGGACTACAGGCACGTGCCACCATGCCCAGCTAATTAATTTATTTATATTTTCTTTTTGTAGAGACGAGATCTTGCTCTGTTGCCCAGGCTGGTCTCAAATTCCTGGCCTTAAGCCGTTCTCCCACCTCAGCCTCCTGAAGTGCTGGCATTACAGGTGTGAGGCAGCATGGCCAACCTTAGATTTAAATTTGACAATAATGTTTTTAAGTGCCAGGAACTTTCTTATTTTTTGGTTGCTCCTTTGCTCCCTTTTAGTGACTTTTTCTTTTATGAATGCAGTAGTGTCTCACATGTCTCTCAGAATGCTAACAAAAATAAAATGTTAAAATTCTCTTCTATTCTCAGCACCATCTGTTTTTCCCCCAGTTTAGTTTGTTTAGTTTTACCCACTATCACTGATGTTTTCTTCAAATGCCTGGTGATACAATTGCTAGGTTTTATTTATAAATGAAGGACTAGGGTGACGATTCAGAATATGTATCTGAGGAGGATTTCCTCTGTATTTGTGGAGGGTGCTCCTCCCCTCCTCCCACCAGCCTTCTACCTGGAATGGGAGGCCATGGTCAGGCACTGAGTAAGTGGTGGATTTGTCCTCAGGCAGACTGCTGCTTCAGATTTATAGGCAGAGAGCAGGTGGGAGCCCTGAAAATAACTAAATTAAGAAGGAAGAATACTCTGGATATTGGACTTATTAGGGTAAGGCTACAATGGGAGGACGGAAGAGAAGAAAGTGGCACCACCCCTAGAGTTATTGGGAAATGTAGTAAGGGGAACTTTTGGTTGTTATAACACCTGTGGAAGACAACAGGCATTTGATGAATAAAGGAATTTTTTTTCTCCCTAAATGGCTGTGGTTTCCTGTTTGAAAAACCCTGCTTTAGTGCATTCACTCCTAGGCAATCTCCCTTCCTCCATCCCGTCTCCTCTAGTATCCTTTACAAAGAACCAGATCTACCTCAGCCTCTCCTCTCTTTTTTTCAGGTTCCTTCATCCCCATTCAGAGCCCTCCCCAAAGAGAATAAACCCTCACTGTCTTTGGAAAGAAGTTTGTGGTATTTAGTCAGGCCAAAATGGGTGTTCTTCTATATGGGATTCCTTCATGGCCCGGAATGACTGCCCCTCCACTGTGCCTGCACTTTGTTGTTGTTGACTCCAAGCTCGGATTTTCTCTAGGAATGCTTTAGGAAATTCAGCTCTACATTTGTTTTAAGGCTTTAAATACTGTCATAAATTCAGTGTTTTTAAGATGAATTCGGTTTGCTTTTTTCCACTAAGATACTTGCAGTGGTGTCTCCCCATGTGTCTCATCTTAACACCCTGCCCAACCCATCAAATAAAGAGTTAACTGCTTTCCCGTATTTCCACAATACTTATAATGCAGTAGGAAGTATTGTTCTAGGAGTTTTCCATGTATTATTTAGCAATAACAACCCTGTGAGTTAGATACCATTGTCATTCCCCCATTTAACAGGTGAAAGAAACCCGCTTTAAGAGGGTAAGTAATTTACCCAGGTTTTCAGGACTAGGTAAGTGATAGAATGCAGGTTCTTTACCACTGTGCTGTATCACCTTTTTCTGTGATTACTTCATGATGATCTTATCACCAGTTTCATAACATGTGTTTGTACATTTTGGTCTACTCTAATAAATTGAGTTTTTGGAGAACAAATAGTTTGTCCATATATTTTCTTCAACATCTAACAACACGTCTGCCTAGCGTCTACCTCTGAGTAAATACCTATGGAATTATCTGTGCACAGAGTCCTACTTTTCTTCTTTGATTCAATATAATAATACTAAATTACAGTTTCAAGATAGTAGTTTGAGAGGGAAGGTTTGGACAGCATATTGTCATTTTATAGAAAAGTATTTTAATTGATTTAACTAATGTTTTAAATGAACTCTGGTTATAGTCAAATCAGTATGTGAAAATAGTTGCATCAAAATTTAATCTTAAGAAAATGAAATTTCAATCAGTTCTTTTTCTATATCATCTCTTGGAAATGTACTTTACAAAAGAATGTTGCTGCTCTATTGCAAAAACATTAGAAATAGTGCAGGTGACTTTTAAGTGCTTCCTTTAAGAATATGCTTAAATCTTTCCAAATAATGCATAGAATGAGATTTTGTTTTTCATTTCATAGATACTGTAAGTTATGCAACATGGATCTGGTAAAATAATTATTTTATCTGTAAAATGTAAGAGCAGAAGTAATTTTTAACGTCTTATGAATGCTTAATTTAGCTGTCATATTTTCAATGGAAATTCAGTTTGTGGAATTAATTGGGTGTGAACCTATCACCTAATGTGGTTACAAAAGGATTTTTAATATTAAAATAGGCACGGCCTAGTATATTAAGAATAGCTCATTTACTTACAGTTCTAAACCTGGGTAGAAATGCTTTTGTAAACCAGTTGTTACAGAAAAATTCTGGGACAGAATATAGGCAAATAAATACCACTTTTATTACAATTGCTTTACATAATGGACTGTATTGTAAAGAGCTAGAAATACATTTATAGGCAGGAATTATTACCATAAAAGCTTGCCATTTTAGTAGACTAAAGATACCACTTCTATCTTTATGCCTTATTACGCAATTCATGGGAAGTTGAGAGCTTTAAGAGTACTACTCTGTAAACAATATCACCTTTTACTGCTTCCAAGTATTACACAATTTTATTTATAAATAGTAATATATACATTGAAAACTATTCTTGATTTTAGTAACAGAAAAATGTAACATTTTTGTGACTGTGAAGCTATGCCACCAAGAAGTAATGATGTCCCAGATGTGGCCTAGTTGTTGGGGATGCAAAGATGATTTCTGCACTCACAAGACTTAGAGTTTAGAAAAGAAGTTGTGCATTAAATACCAAAAAATTTATATAGGTTTATCAGAATTGTGAAGTATAGAGTACTATGAAAGTATGTATTAGGAGAAGTTATCCTAATTAGGGCAGTTAGGGACATTGATATTTTGCCCTTAAAGGATGAGTGTGAATTAGGTATGCAAAGGTGGTTGTGTATAGATGGTGGTAAGTGCAGGGAGGATTTTGCATCAGGGCTGGGATAATACTGGTATGTCTGACGCTGTGGGGTGGAGCAAATTGAATCTAGCAGTATATTAAAATGCTTATAAGCCATAAAATCAAATTTTAATTAATTCCTCATGGGTTATATGTAGATACTAGGCAGTTGGTGTAGTCTGGGTACGATATGATAATGGCAAGGACTCATTAGGGGGTGATGGAAAGAAACTGATAGATTCTAGATTCTAGAAATATTTACGAGGTAGAATTTACTGCTTCCTTTGCTGTGTTTGTTTCTACTCCTACCATTTTTAAGCTTTGAAATACTTTTGAATATTTTTGTCCAGTGTTTCTCTTTAGCTATTCCCTTTGTTCATGTGGTTTTTTGCCTTCATTAATACTTTGCTGCTGTTTTAATATAGATTGTGAAGAGAAAGAATATAAACTCAGGTAGTCAGTCTAACATATTTTACTGAACCCTAGCCCACTGATTTGAAATGTCACCTTTATTGTATGTTGTTTCATTTGACTACTCTGAAGATTTGTCTGTTCCTAGGACAATACTGCACTATTTGAATATACAGTGTTTTTACAGTTGATAGCAGGTACCTCCTTTACATTTATGCTTTCCTAAAAATCATGTTGGCTAGTTTTACATACTTTCCCTTTCAGGTAAATTTTAGGATAAATTTACCCAAAATACTTTTGGGATTTCTATTAGGATTTATTCATTTTTTTAAAAGAATAATTTGGAGAGAATTGGCATTTTGACAGTATTGAATCTTATTACCTCAGAATGTGTTTCTCTCCATTTAATTAATTTAATTTAAATGTCTCAGCATAATTTTAATGACTTTCATACCTGTCTGAACATTTTAGCCTTATTTGGTTATTACTGTTATTTAGGAAAACTGTTGATTTTTTCTGTGTTGCTCTTATGTGTAGTAAGCCAAACTCTCATAAATAACTTCACTAATTTTTTCACTGATTTCTTCAGACCTTTCGCAATTCCTTGAGAATGCACTTATATCATCTGCATTTCTTAAAATGCTATGTCTTACTACATTACTTAAAACTTAAACTAAAAGTTTGAAAAGTAGTCATTGTAGTGGGCATTCTTGTCTAGTCCCTGACTTCAGTAGTAAAGCTTCTGACATTTCTCCATTAAATGTGATGCTTCATATAGAACCTGGTATAAAATGACTCTTATTTCCTTCTAATTTTACTAAGGTGAGATTTTTTCCATCGGAATTGGGATTTGAATTCTGATATATCTTAAGCATTGAGATAAGTTTGGGTTTTTTCCTTATTCTATGATATTATATTAAATCACATTATAATTTTTTAACTGAGTTTTGAAGTCTGTGTAGAAATTGGAAAGCTTTCAGTCTTTTCTGTTTTGTTTTAAAAATGTGAGTTACCTCTATCTTAAAGCTTTGATAGGCCGGGCGCGGTGGCTCAAGCCTGTAATCCCAGCACTTTGGGAGGCCGAGACGCGCGGATCACGAGGTCAGGAGATTGAGACCATCCTGGCTAACACAGTGAAACCCCGTCTCTACTAAAAATACAAAAAAACGTAGCCGGGTGAGGTGGCGGGCGCCTGTAGTCCCAGCTACTCGGGAGGCTGAGGCAGGAGAATGGCGTAAACCCGGGAGGCGGAGCTTGCAGTGAGCTGAGATCCAGCCACTGCACTCCAGTCTGGGCGACAGAGCGAGACTCCGCCTCAAAAAAAAAAAAAAAAAAAAAAGCTTTGATAGAATTTATTCTTAAATCTATCCAGATCTCATGCCTTTTTTTAAAGAGAGGACCCTTGAAAACCTTTCAGTTTCTTCTATTTGATCTATTTTCATTTTTTACTTCTTTCTTTGATAATTGACTTTTTTTTAGAAAATCATCTACTTGACTAGATTTTTAAAATAAAGTGTTCATTATATTCTTAAAAGAGATTTAAAAATCTGTACCTACAGTTATTTTCTCATCTCATTTCTAGTGTTACTTGTGTCTTGCCTTTTTTTTTATTGACACATAATCATTGTACATATTTATCAGGTACTTAGTGATGTTTCAGTACTTAAACTGTTTAGTGATCAGATCAGGATAATTAGCATATCCACTATCTCAAACATTTTTCATTTATTTGTGTTGGGAGCATTCGAACATCCTCTCTTCAGCCATTTGAAAATGTAAAATATTGTCAACTACAGTCACCTTATGGTCCTATAAAACACTAGAACTTATTCCTCATATCTAGCTGTAATTTTGTGTCCTTTATCACATCTTTCTACCCCTTCTTTCCCCCATTCTTCCCTGCCTCTAGTAACCTCTGTTCTACTTTCTACTTCTGTAAGATCATCTTTTTTAGCTTCCACATAAGAGTGTGAACATGTGATGTTTAACTTTCTGTTCCTGATTTATTTCACTTAATGTCCTCCAGTTCCATCCAGGTGGCTGCACATGACAGGATTTTATTCCTTTTTATGGCTGAATAGTATTCCATTATGTATATATACCACATTTGCTTTATCCATTTATCTGTTATTGGACACTTTGATTCTGTATGTTGACTATTATGAATAGTGCTGCAGTAAACATGGGGGTGGTACAGATATCATTAATATACTGATTTCCTGTACTTTGAATAAATGCCCAGTAGTGGCATTACTGGATCATGTGGTAGTTCTGTTTGTGGATTTTAAGGGATCTCCCTACTGTCCTCCTTTGTGACTGTACTAGTTTACATTTCCACCAATAGTATAAAAGAGTTCCCTTTTCTCCACATCCTAGGTTGAATTTATTCTTAGGGTTTTTGTTTTTTGTTTTTTTTTTAGTTATTATAAATATAATGGCTTTCTTGATTTTTAATATGTGGTGTTTGTGTAAAGAAATACTAATGATTTTTGTGTGTTGGTTTTGTATTCTGAAAACTTACTGAATTTATCAGTTCTAAGAGTCGTTTTGGTAGAGTCTTTTAGGCTTTTCTATATTGTAAGATTATGTCATATGTAAACAGTAACAATTTGACTTCTCCCTTTCCAATTTGGATGCCCTTTATTTCTTTCTCTTTTCTGTCACTCTTGCTGGAATTACCAGTACTATGTTGAATAAGACTGGTGAGAGTGGATACTCTTGTCTTGTTCCAGTCCTTAGAGGGAAAGCTGAAAGCCTTTCAGCTTTCAGTGGGATATTATTAGCTGTGGATTTGCCATATATGGCCATTATTTTGTTAAGGTACATTTCTTCTCTATCTAATTTATTGAGTTTTTATCAGGAAGGAATGTTGAATTTTGTGAAATGCTTTTTCTGCATCTATTGAGATGATTATGTGGTTTTTATTTTTCATTGTGTTCGTGTGTCACATTTACTGATTTGTGTATATTGAACCATCGTTGCATCCCTGTAATCCCACTTGATCATGTTGTTTGATCTTTTTGACGTATTGTTGGATTTGGTTTGATGATAATGTTGAGGATTTTTGCATTTATGTTCAGTAGGGATACTGGTCTGTAGTTTTCTTTTTGTGTGATGTCCTTGTCTTGTATTGGTATCAAGGTTATTTTGGCCTTGTAGAATGAGTTTAAAAGAATTCCCTCCCCTTCAATTTTTGGAGCAGTTTGAGAAGATAATTTAGTGGTGAAGTCATCCAGTCCTGGACTTTCCTTTGTTGGGAGAGTTTTTTGTTAGTGATTCAGTTGTATTATACATTGTTGGTCTGTTCAGGTTTTCTGTTTCTTCTTGACTCAATCTTGATAGGTTTTATATGTCCAGGAATTTATTATCTATTTTTTCTAGATTTTCAAATGTATTGGCATATAGTTGTTCATAATAGTCTTCAATGATCCTTTGTATTTCTGTAATATCAGTTGTGACATGTTTTGTTTCTGATTTTATTTGGATTTGCTCTCTTTTTTCTTGTTGATTTTATTTTTTCAAAAAACCAACTTGTTTTGTGTACTTTGTATTATTTTAGTCTTTAATTTCTGCTCTGATCCTTATTTTCTTCCTTTTACTACCTTTGAGGTTGGTTTGTTCTTTGTTTTTCTAGTTTCTTCAGATGCATCATTAGGTTATTTGAAATCTTTCTCCTTTTTTTTTTTTTTGAGACGGAGTCTCGCTCTGTCACCCAGGCTGGAGCGCAGTGGCGCGATCTCTGCTCACTGCAAGCTCCACCGCCTCCCGGGTTCACGCCATTCTCCTGCCTCAGCCTCCCGAGAAGCTGGGACTACAGGCGCCCGCCACCACGCCCGGCTTACTTTTTTGTATTTTTTAGTAGAGACGGGGTTTCACCGCGTTTGCCAGGATGGTCTCGATGTCCTGACCTCGTGATCCGCCTGCCTCGGCCTCCCAAAGTGCTGGGATTACAGACATGAGCCACCGCGCCTGGCCAATCTTTCTCCTTTTTTGATGCAGGAATTTACTGCTATAAACTAGTCTCTTACTACTGCTTTTGCTGTATCTCACAGGTTTTGGTATATTGTGTTTCTATTTTTATTTGTTTCAAGGAATTTTTTTAATTTCCTTTTAAATTTATTTACTCATTGGTCATTCAGGATCATGTGGTTGAAATTCCATGTTTTCTTACAGTTTTATATGTTTCTCTTGTTCTTGGTTTCTAGTTTTATTTCGTTGTGGTCAGATAAGATACTTGATATTATTTTGATTAAAAAAAAAAATTTTGTGACTTTTGTGCCCTAACTATATGGTCATAAATGTGGTTCGCAGTACTTCTCATTACTTACTTTTCTTTCCTTTGACATTGTACATTTGTCTTTATTTTTCCTAGAAAATGTTTCATGTGCTGATGAAAAAAATGTGTATTCTGCAGCTGTTGGGTGAAATGTTCTGTAAATGTCTGTTAGGTCTGTTTGGCCTATGGTGCAGTTTAAATCTGATACCTCGTTGATTTTCTGACTAGGTGATCTGTCCAATGCAGAGAGTGGGATGCTGAGGTTTCCAGCTGTTATTGTATTAGGGTCTATCTCTCATTTTAGATGTAATAATATCTGCTTTATATATCTGGTGCTCCAGGGTTGTGTGCATTTATAATTGTTTTAGCCTGTTGCTTAATTTACACTTTTACTACAATGTCCTTATTTGTCTCTTATCACAGCTTTTAAAGTCTGTTTTATCTGAAATGAAATAAGTGTAGCTATTTGCATGGAATATCTTTTTTCATCTCTTTGCTTTCCCTCTGTGTGTCTTCACAGTTGAAGTGAGTTTCTCGTAGGCAACATGTAGTTGACTCTTGTTTTTTTAAATCCATTCAGCCAGTTTATTTTTTTTAATTGAGGAATCCAATCCATTTACAGCCAAGGGTGGTGTTGATGCGTGAGGACTTACTCCTGTCATTTTGTTATTTTCTTTTCTCTTGAAAAAATATCCCTTGTTTCTTACATTCTCTTATTGTTTATTTTTGTGGATGAGTGGTTCTCTGTAGTGATGTTTTGATTTCCTCGTCTATGACTTGATACTTTTCTTTTGCTGTTTTTAGAACTCTTTGTCTTTGACTTTTGACAGTTTGAGTATAATGTGCCCCAGAGAGGACTGTTTGGATTTTTATCAATTCGAGGACTTTTGTGCTTCCTGGATCTGGATGTCCATTATCTCCCAAGACTTGGGAAGTTTTTTACAACTAGCTCATTAAATATTTCCTATGATGTTTCCCTTCTCTTCTTCTTCTGGAACTCTCATAATGTGAATATTTGTTCACTTAATGGTGTTCCTTAAATTATTCTTTTTTTCTTTTTGTCTGCCTTAGTTATTTCAACAGACCTATCCTAAGTTCAGAAATTAATTCTGCCTGGTCTAGTCTTTTGTTGATGCTCTTCGTTGTATTTTCTTTTAATTTCATTCATTGAATTCTTCAGTTCTAAGATTTCTGTTTGTTTTCTAGTATCTCTCTCTTTGTTGAATTTCTCATTCAAATAATGAATCATTTTTCCTAATTTTGTTGAATTATGTATCTGTATTTTGTTTCTCACTGAGTTTCCTTAAGATTGTTTTGAATTCTTTTTCTGATATTTTGTATATTTCCTAATAATTGGGATCTGTTATTGGAGAATTACTGTATTCCTTTGGAAGTGTCACGTTTCCTTGTATTTGCATGTTCGATGTAGCTCTACATTGATTTATTTCTACACATATGGTAAAAAAGTTGCCTTTTCCAGTTCTATGGAGGTGTTGAAAAAACTTGGAGTATTGGTTGCTGGGGTGCATTCACTGTTTTTAGGTAGACCCAGTAGTGCAGTCTCTGCAGATTCTTCAGCAGTAATCAATTTTAGTGATGTTTGTAAGTGTTTCAGTGGCCTAGGCTGCAAGAGTTTGTGGCGGCGATGGTGCAGCTCTGCCAGGGGTGGGCTCACTGGGCTGTTTCTCAGGTGCATGAGTGAATAATGTGATGAGGCAACCAACTTGGTGTCTGGCTTGCCGGGATTATGGCCATGGGGCTGTTACTCTGGCTGGTGGCATGGGCACATGCCTGCTTGGCTGGCTTGGAGACACAACACCTGGGTTGGAGCCACTGGGCTATTTCTCAAGTTCTGAGGGATGGTGTGTAGCCACTTGGCCAGTCTAGGGGCATGTCTGCCAGAGGAGAACCCACTAGTCTGTTGTTTAGGTTCTGGATTGGGTGCACAACTGCTCAGCCAGTCTGTGGGCATGTTTGTTGAGTTCAGGCCTCCTGGAGTATCTTAGGGCCTAGGTGCCAATATGCAGCCAGTCCAAGGACATCTTCACCAGAGGCTAGCCTGCCAGGCTCTTTTTCAGGCTCAGGACATGGATGTGCAACCATCTAGCCACCATGGGGACATGTCAGCTGCTCAGTTGCTCAGGGACCTCTGCTGCTCAGGGGAGGGCATACAATGGTGTGACTGGCTCAAGGGTGGGTTCTCCCTGGGTGTGTCCACCAGATTGTTTGGCCGGAAGTGCTGGCAGCAGGGATTGGTTTCCTTGCTCTGCAGGACCAGAGTCACAGCAGATCCTGGGCTCAGGCTCTATGCAGCTGGGGTTGTGGCATTCAGACACCTGTGTGGACGTAGTGGAATGAAAACAACTCCTAGGCTGGAAAAGTGGATGGTGTACTTCAGAAATGGTTCTGGTCTCAAGATGATGGGTGACATGCTGCAGCAGCTTGGCTCACAGGGAGTATAGTGGTGGGTGAGGAGTGCAGATCTTGTGCTCCCAGTCTAGGGGAATACAACTGTGTAAATTCACAGCAGCTCCCCAAACTGGGCTCAGGGCTTGCAAGGACTGTGGATTCTCTTAGTAAGGATTGCGTGTGTTTGCAGTGGGAGTGGAGGCTGCTGAGGTTCCTCTGATTACCTTCCTCCCCTACCCAAGCCCCCAACCCCGCAAGAAGTCCCTCCTGACTCTGGGCCATTCCAGGTTTGGGGGATGGGATGGCAGAGGCAGGATGCCTCCGCACTGGCCTTGTGGGCTTCCAATCATCACAGGTATCTCTCCACTTCCCTACTGTACTTCAGCACTCTCCCTTAAACACTACAGTCAAATCTTAGCTGTTTATTTATTGCCTTGGTCCTTTCTTGAAGCGGAAGAATGTGTACCAGACACTTATAGTCAGCCATCTTACTGACGTCACTCTTCATGTCTTGTCGTTTCTTGATTAAACTAGCCGAGTATTTGTCTATTTTAATTGGTCATTCGAAAAAGCCAGCTGTTTATTGACTTACTGATTGAATATATCTCTTTTGATTGAATGACTTTTGCTTTTCCTTTTATTAATTCATTTCTGGATTTGATTACCTTGTAAATTTTGGTCTTTCATGATCCATGACAGTTTACTCATACTTTCCCACTCTTCGCCCTTTTTTAGTGGGAGTATTCTTCAGCTTGATCTTTCTGCGTATCACAATTTAATCTTGTTTTTGTTTTTCCGTCTTTTTGTTTCCTGGTAATTCTGTTTCTCTGGAGGTTCATGCTTTTGTTTGTTGAATTTGGTTAGTCTAATGCATGCTGCTAGTTTTCATAAGTGATTGGTGATTCATGGTTTTATTCATATTTGTAACTAAAGAGTCTAGATTAAATCTGTTAATTTTTCTCTAGCCCATGTGAGAATCCCATTTATGGCCGGGCGCGGTGGCTCACGCCCATAATCCCAGCACTTTGGGAGGCCGAGGCGAGCGGATCAGGAGGTCAGGAGATGGAGACCATGCTGGCTAACACGGTGAAACCCCGTCTCTACTAAAAATAGAAAAAAAAAAAAAAGCTGGGTGTGGTGGCGGGCACCTGTAGTCCAGGAGAATGGCGTGAACCCAGGAAGTGGAGCTTGCGGTGAGCCGAGATCGCACCACTGCACTCCAGCCTGGGCGACAGAGCGAGACTCTCTCTCAACAACAAAAAAAGAATCCCATTTATGTGTTATTGAATCTAGGGTCTGATTAAAATATTTATCTCCGGCCGGGCACGGTGGCTCACGCCTGTAATCCCAGCACTTTGGTAGGCCGAGGCAGACGGATCACGAGGTCAGGAGATCGAGACCATCCTGGCGAACATGGTGAAACCCCGTCTCTACTAAAAATACAAAAAAATTAGCCAGGCGTGGTGGCGGGCACCTGTAGCCCCAGCTCCTGGGGAGGCTGAGGCAGGAGAATGACGTGAACCTGGGAGGTGGAGCTTGCAGTGAGCCGAGATCGTGCCACTGCACTCCAGCCTGGGCGACAGAGCGAGACTCCGTCTCAAAAAAAAAAAGAAAGAAAAAAGAAAAAATTTATCTCCTCTAGAGATTATTAAGAAGGAGTGGAACTTGTAGGTGACTTACCTGTTGAGTTTAGAGTCTCCTTTCTTCCTGCAATCTCTAAGTAAATTGGAAAAACTTCCCTGTTTTTCTGGCTCCTGTCTTAACTTTGTAACCCTCCCCTTCCAGAGAGCCTCTTATTTTATATATTAAGTATTAACATATGCTAGAGTTGTCTAGTGTTTATCGATATGTGAATAATCATTATAGATTTATGTTTTAATATTTTATAGGACTAAATCATTTTGCTACTTTAAAAAAATCATGAAGGTACATTATTTGAAGTTTGAGGAAGAAAGGACTTTGGTAACAAAGGACAGCTATTTTAAGCAGAGAAACAGCAGGAGAGATTTCTGTAAGAAGGTACCAGCTCAGATTCCACTGTTCATAATTTTGGTGAGGGACTCTGCAGAATCACGTTTACTAAGTTGGGTTAGGCCCATCTCTCATTATTTGTTATAATTTTCTCACATGATTTTTCTTTATTGTTTCATATGCTTTTAGGATAATGTAGTTAAAAAGAACTATGTATTGTATTTTGACTATAAATCTACCAAATATACAAACTTAATTTGAGAATGATTGACAGCATTATAATATTGGAGATTTCCAGGACAAGGGATGTTGTCAAGTTTATCCATTTCTAGATTAAATTCTATATGATTAAGAATCAGTAACAACTTAGGAAGATCTTTAAAATAACCAAAGATCTATTTCACAATTTCCATCACTTTTCTACTGACTTAAACACCAATTTAAAAAAAAAAAAAAAGGCAAGCACCTCAAGAATCAATATAGAAGGTACATTTAAAAAACATCTTCAGTACAACTGGAGTTATGAACACTGACTAAACATTTGATAACATTAAGGAATTACTGTTAATTTGTTAGGTATTGCTAATTTGATACTACTGCTAACAGTATTTAGGTTATGTTGTTTAAAAAGAGTACTGATCTTTGAGACATATACATTGAAATAGGATTTCTGGAATTTGCTTCAAAGTTATATAAGGTAGAAAGTATATAGGAGTATGAAACAAGATTGACCATGAGTTGCTAATTGTTGATCATTGTGTGGTTTATTATATTATTCTGTTTTCTTCATAGATGTTTGAAGTTTTCCATAATAAAAGTTAAAAATAAAGACAAATGTGCAATATCAAAAGGAAGAAAAATAAGTAATGAGAAGTACTGCTAACCACATTTATAGCCACAAGACCAAAGTACTTTTAAAATTTGATTCTATTGTTCCCTGCCCACTTAAAGGTAACCTGTTGACCTTAAGCAAAATTACAAAGTAGGTGTAGTTTATATTCTTTATTTCTTATGTCATCTTTCTTCATCTTAGTCCAATACTTGTTTTCCTTCTCCTTTGTCAAGTGCACATTGTCCTCTTGTTCACCTCTTTACCTTCAAAAATTGTCAGTAATCCATGAAACTCCCATAGATGAACCTGTCCAAGTTAACATACAAGAGAAGAATGCTTTGTGAGGGAGATCAGGGATAGAAGACAGGAAATAGGTCTGATAGAGTATTAGAAAAAGATTTGAACATTTAGAAAAATACTGGTAAAAATGGGAGAAGCTTGTTGGAACATTTGGAAAAAACAAGAGTTCCGTATGAAAAACACTATTGATTTTATTTTTAAAAATTGAGAATCTGAAGATAGAGAAGGTAAAAGCTGAAACCTCTAGTATTCTAACAGAAAATAGATAATGTCCAAAATGAGTCGATCACAAAGTAGCAATATTAGCATATTATCCAGAAAGAAGAGAAACTACGAACAGATCTGATTAGAAGGAACAATTAAGTTCCTAGTAATTAATTATGGGAGTAGGATAAGTTGGGAGAAGGGTAAGTATCATGGAACAGAAAACTGTATTTGTAAGCCATTTAGTAGTACAATCTGACGTTTAACAGTGTTTGCATTTTATTTTAATAAAAATAAAAATATTAAAAACGACTTCTGTATTTATTGTTGATTTATTCTAAGAAACATCAACAAGAGATAAAACTAATAAAATTAAGATTATAATAGGAGGGGTCTAGCATCACTCTCTTACGTGTATATATGTTGTCCCAGCATCAGTTGTTGAAAAGACTGTTTTTTCTTTATTGCATTGTCTTGGCACATTGTCAGAATCAATTGACCATAAATTTATGGATTTGTTTCTAGCCTCTTGTTTAGTTGTGTGTCTGTCTATATGCTAGTTCCACGCAGTCTTGATTACTGTAGCTTTTTAGTAAGTTTTGAAATTGAGAAGTGTGGGGTCTCCAACTTTGTTGTTCTTTTTGAAGACTCTTTTGGGTATTCTGGGTTTTTTCGAGTTTCCATATGAATGGAATGAGCTTGTCAATTTCTACAAAAAAAAAGAAAAGGCAGTTGAGATTTTGATAGGGAGTATATTAAACCTGTAGGTTAATTTGGGAACTGTTGCCATTTTAATAATAAGTCCTCTGATCCATGAACATGGGATGTCATTCCCTTTATTTAGGTCTTCTTTCAATGATGTTTTATAGTTTCATTGTACAAATTTTGTACTACTTCTTTTACATCTATTTCTCAGTATTTTATTGTTTTTGATGCTACTATAAAAGGAATGGTTTTCTTCATTTTTGGATGGTTTGTCACTAGTGTATAGAAATACACTGTATGTAACAACATATTGATTGTTTCGTATTAATCTTGTATACTGAAACCTTGGCGAACGCACTTATTAATGATAATAAATTTTTGTATATTAGGATTTTCCATATACAAAATAATATGATCTGCAAATATAAATTGTTTTACTTATTGCTTTCCAGTCTGAATGCCTTTTCTTTATTTTCTTTTTCTTTTCTTTTTTTGCTTAACAGCCCTGTCTAGAACCTCCAATACAAAGTTGAATAAAAATGCCAAAAGTGTACAGCCTTATTTTATTCCTTATTAGGAGTAAAAGCACCATTAAGTATGATGCTAGCTGTGGGTTTTTCATAGAGAAGCCTTTTATCAGTGAAGAATTTCCCTTCTATTTTTAGTTTGGTGAATGTTTTTATTATGAAAGGGTTTTGGGTTTTGTCTAATGATTTTCTTTGTCTGAAATGTCATTTGGTTTTGTTCTTTGTTCTATTAATAGAGTATATTGATTGAGTTTTTCTATGTTGAACCACTCTTGCATTTCTGGGATAAAATGAACTTGGCCATTATGTACAGTTGTTTGTATATGTCACTGGATTCAGTTTGCCAGTATTTTGTTTAAGATTTTTGCATTTGTATTTCTAGGAGAGATTGGCGGTAATTTTTTTGTGTGTGATGTTGTTGGGTTTAGTATCAGGGTAATTGGTCTCATAGAATGAGTTGAAAGGTGTTTCTTTTTCTTCTCTTTTTTTTTTTGAAGGAGTTTGTGAAGTATTGGTTTTAATTCTTTTTTAATTAATTGATAGAATTCAGCGAAGGCTGGTTCTGAGCTTGCAGGAAGTTTCTGATTCCTAAATTAGACTTTTTCCTTCTTATAAGTCTATTTGAATTTTCTATTTTTTTCCTCGAGTAACGTTTTTAAATTTGAAAAATATAAAGCAAGTGCAAAGTTGTAGGTGTATATAAGGTAGTCTGATAAAGTCCAAATTGCATATAAAAATCTATCCTGCTTTTAATTCCTGGGAAGTCAATTTGAAACTCATACTGTTTAACAGTTTCATTTTTTAAAATATTATTTTTCAAGAGTATTCTTAATGTCTATTTGCATTATTAAAATAATTTTACTTCACAACGGCTTGAAATTTACATTTTTTGTTGTTTTTTATGTTACTTTTATCTCAGCAGCAATGCAGCAAGTCTTGGAAAACCTTACAGAGCTGCCCTCATCTACTGGAGCAGAAGAAATAGACCTAATTTTCCTCAAGGGAATTATGGAGAATCCTATTGTAAAATCACTTGCTAAGGTATATAGATTTATTCATAGGATTACTGAATTATTTTGGACATAGTTTTTACAGAGATATTTTCAGATATTACTGTTTTAGAAGTTGGTTGATATACATTAGGTTTAGTTAGCAAATAAAAACACTTAGCACATAATGAATTCTTAGTATATGCAAAAATTAGGCCACTTTTCTCTTTTCTATTCTGACTTTAAATACAGGATGAAATGACTCTTAGTTTTGCCATAATGCCTTTAAGGTTTAGAGAAATCATACCTGCACAGTTGTGTTTTAACAGGACCTGTGAAAAAGATCCTGATCCTATTTCCATTTTCAACAATGGCAAGGTACTGATTTTCTTTTTTTGCATTACACCGTGTACCTACTTTTCATTTAAGTTATTGACTTCCTTTATCTAGTGCTGTTTTGAAATTTTGTTATTTGTTGCATAAGCCTGTTATTTTAAGCCTGTTTCCCTAGTCAACTGTGGCGTAATCTCTTTAACTCATTGATAAATATACTTTACAAGCATTTTTATTAAATAATTATTATATACTAAAGCTTAATGTATTATCTGTTTTACAAACCTGCTATACACTTCTTTAGAGCCCCCCCAAATGACTCTTGCTTTCAAGAATCTATGCCACATGCCTTCTTTGACCTTTTCTTCGTAGAGCCATCTTGTGCCTTTTAGTTTTTGCACTACGAGAATGTTGATTTCACTCTCTTCTGTGATTTTTTCTTAGCCACAGTTTATTATTTGTTTTCTTCCAAGATCTCTGAAAAATACCTTTTACCGGGTTTTCTACTAGTGAGAGTGAGTTAATGATGCAGATTCTTTTTTTTTTTTTTTTTTTTTTGAGAGGAAGTCTCACTTTGTCGCCCAGGCTAGAGTGCACTGGCACAATCTTGGCTTACTGAAACCTCTGCCTTCTGAGTTCAAGTGATTCTTCTGCCTCAGCCTCCCAAGTAGCTGGGACTACAGGCATGTGCCACCACTCCTGGCTATTTTTGTATTTTTAGCAGAGGAGGGGGTTTCATCCTGTTGGCCAGGCTGGTCTCGAACTCCTGACCTCAAATGAGCCACCAGGCCCGGACAATGATACAGATTCTTCATTTTACTTACATATTTACTCATGCTAAAATCACATGGTATAAAGGTCCTTAGGCAGAAACGAATCCTCTTGCAGATCATCCAACTGGAATTTTTATTTTAGTCATTTTTTACTATATTTTCCAATGTTCATTAGATATTTTTATATTTTAATAATAATATACAGGGTATTATTTCAGATTCAAACTTGTCATAAACATTAATTCCTGCTGTGTTAAAGTAATAGCTCCAGGGTCTGTTGAAATTAGTAGGAACTGTTTAAGTTTATGTTAAGTAGTTTACCTGGGTTCTTACTGTACTTTTAAAATAGTTTTTTACTCTTTTCTTGATGTTATTCTGTTGATTGTCAGTTTATTGTCCATGTATCTGTTACACTGTTATGTCCATGTTTGATTTATAGCTTTTGATCTATAAATTTAAAAACTATATAATAAGGCACTTATAACATGCTTACAGTTTACAAAGGTCTTTAAAATACACTGTTTTGTCTTAACAACTTTATGAATTTAAAATATACTGTTTTATCTTTCAACAGCTTTTGAATCAAAAAGTAAGACTCAGAGTAAATAAGTGTTGTATCTAAGGTCTCTCTGCTAGCAAATGACAGATGAGGTTTTAGGCCATGTGTTCTATCGTCAAATTCTGTGTTCTAACTGCTACAACACAGGGTAATGGGGTATGTGTGTGTATGTGTATACTTATCTTAAAAACTGGTGTGAGTAAAAATTTGCTGGTTTTGTGCCATTAATGTTGGCATTTCAGAGGATCATCTTGTTCATTATTCTTAACAGTTGCAATGGTTGGATGACTTTTGAGCAGGTAAGGTGCTACTGTACTCTTTTGAGGATAAAAATGAAATAAAGCAAAGAATTACCCAATAATATGCAACATCCAAGCAGACTCTTAATAAGGAAAAACAATGGTAGTTCAATATTCCTATAATATAGGTTAAAAAGAATCCCAGAAATAGGGGAGGAATTCCGCTTCCAAGAAAGAAATAGTAAGTCACAGCAGGTTAGCACTCTCATTTAACAAGTAAAGGGATAAAAGAGGCACACATTGCTAGATATACAGAGAGGCAGGAATATCTGGCCACTAATCATGAGAAAAACAACAGAGGCAGTCCCAAAAATGGTTCTTTTATTAGCATTTATACACTAGGATTTGAAAATAACTTATTAATGTATTTTTAATAGAAGAAAAGGGAGAAAAGGCATGTAAAATAGTATTAGAAAATCAATAAAAAAAATCAAATGAACAATTTAGGATCAAGAATACAGTATCTGAAATTAGTTCACGGATAGAAGACTAGACACAACAAGAGGGAATAAGTGAGTTTAAAGATAGGTTATTAGAAAATATTCAAACAAAAGCTAATAGAAAAGAAAGAATGAAAAAAAGGTAACAGAATATGTGAAATATACTGAAAATGTTTAATATATATGTAGTTTGTAATTCCAGAAAGAAAGGAGAGAGGGAAGAAGAAATATAGTCAAACCCTATACTTTTGCATTTTACTTTATTCCCCTGTGGAGATACTGCCTTTTTAATAAATAATCAGCTAATGGGCAAAATAACCAGCTAGCACTATAATGATGGGATCAGATTTACACATAACAATATTAACCTTAGATGTAAATGGCTAAATATCCCAATTAAAAGACATAGACCAGCAAATTGGATAAAGAATCAAGACCCACCAGTCTGCTGTATTCAGGAGACACATCTCATGTGCAGTGACACACATAGGCTCAAAATAAAGGGATGGAGGAAGATTTACCATACAAATGTAAAGCAAAAAAAAGCAGGTATTGCAATCCCAATCTCTGATAAAACAGACGTTAAATCAACAAAGATCAAAAAAGACAAAGAAGGGCATTACATAATGGTAAAGGGATCAGTGCAACAGGAAGAGCTAACTATCCTAAATATATATGCAGCCAATACAGGAGTACCCAGATTCATAAAGCAAGTTCTTAGAGACCTACAGAAACTTAGACTCCCACACAATAATAATGGGAGACTTTTACACTCCACCGTCAATATTAGACAGATCAACAAGACAGAAAATTAACAAGGATATTCAGGACTTGAACTCAGTTTTGGACCAAGTGGACCTAATAGACATCTACAGAACTCTCCACCCCAAATCAGCAGAATATACGTTCTTCTCGGCATTGCATAGCACTTATTCTAAACTCAACCACATAATTGGAAGTAAAACACTCCTCAGCAAATGCAAAAGAACGGAAATCATAACAAAGAGTCTCTCAGACCACGGTGCAATCAAATTAGAACTTAAGATTGAGAAACTCAAAACCATACAACTACATGGAAATTGAACATCCTACTCCTAAATGACTACTGAGTAAATAAGAAAATTAAGGCAGAAATAAATAAGTTCTTTGAAACCAATGAGAACAAAGACACAGTGTACCAGAATCTCTGGGACACAGCTAAAGCAGTGTTTGGAGGGAAATTTATAGCACTAAATACCCACAGGAGAAAGCAGGAAAGATGTAAAATCAACACCCTCCAATTTTGCAAGAAGTTTTGCTTAGATAAAATGCTCGCAAACAACATTACATGCTATGGAGAAATCTTTCATGAAAGGAGAGTCCATCAATTTGGCAAACCTTATTATTGTCTTATTTTAAGAAATTGCCACAGCCACCCAAGCCTTCAGCAACCACCACCTTGATCGGTCGGCAGCCATCAGCATCAAGGCACGACCTTACGCTAGCAAAAAGATTTCGACTTTCTGAAGGCTCTGATCATTAGCATTTTAACCTTTCAAGTATTTTTAAATTAAGATATGTACATCGTCTTTTAGACATATTGCAGTTGCACACTTAATAGACCGCCTTGTCATGTAAACATAATTTTTATATGCACAGGGAAACAAAAAAAAGTTGTGTGACTTACTTTGTTGCAGTATTTGCTTTATTGTGGTTATCTGGAACAGAACCTGCAGTATCTCTGAGCTATGCCTATACTGCTAGTAGAATGTTGAAACCTTCGACTATAATAGTAGATTAACCTATCTCTTTTTGCAGTTCTGTCATTTTACCTCCCATATTTTAATGCTCTTTTGTTAAACACACATTCACTAAGATTGTTATATCATCTCAGAAAATTAACTCTTATCATTATGTAATTCTTCTCTTTGTTCCCAATAATTTTTCTTGCTCTGAAGTCTGCCCTGTCTGAAATTAATATAGCTACTCCAGTTTTCTTTTAGTTAATGTTAGCATGATGTGTCTTTCTCCATACCTTTAGTTTTAATCTCTCTGTATCTTTGTATTTAAAGTAAGTTTCTGGTAGAAAACATGTAATTCCATCTTTTTTTATTCACTCTGACAGTCTGGTTTTTTTTGTTTGTTTTTTTTTTATTTTAGATGGAGTCTCACTCTGTTGCCAGGCTTGAGAATGCAGTGGCGCCATCTTGGCTCCCTACAACCTCAGACTCCCTGGTTCAAGCAATTCTCCTGCCTCAGCCTCCCAAGTAGCTGGGATTACAGGCACGCCCAGCTAATTTTTGTATTTTTAGTAGTGATGGTTTTCACCACGTTGGCCAGAGTGGTCTCGATATCTTGCCCTTGTGATCCGCCCACCTCAGCCTCCCGAAATGCTGGGATTAAGGCGCGAGCCACCGCACCCAGCTGACAGTCTCTTTTAAGTGCTTTAGATCATTGATGTTTACATGTTTATTGGTGTAATTTGATTAATATCTTTCATACTATTACTGTTTTGTATTTGTTGCCTGCTTGCCTGCCTGCCTTCCTTTTTTCCTTGTGTCTCTCACTCATTTTGTGTTTTCTGTTTTAACTAAACATTGTATGTGATTTCAACTTTTTCTCCTCTCTTAGCATGTTGATTAGACTTTTAAAAAAACCTTTTAGCAGTTCTTGATTTCGAAGACGTTTGCAGTCTAATGTACTTTCAAATAACACCATACCACTTCATGGGTAGTGCAACTACCTTATAAATAACAGTGTTTCCAGTTTCTCTCTCCTGTCCCATATAATATTGCTATCATTCATTTCATTTACTCATAAGCTATAATAATCAAATACCTTGTTGTGAATAAAACTATTATCTATTAAATCAATTAGGAATAAGAAAAGTAAAAGATTTTATTTTACCTTTTTTTCCTCTCTCTCTAGCACTCTTCTTTATATAGACCCAAGTTTTGCACTTACATCATTTTCCTTCTTTCTGATGAATGTCTTTTAACATTTCTTGCAAGACAGGTATACTAGTAACAAATATTCTCAATTTTTGTTTGAAAAAGTCCTTTTTGTTCTGTCTTGTTTTGTTTTTTACTTTTGAATGATAACTTTACTGGATAGATAATTCCAGGTTGGTGGAGTTTTTTTTTTTTTTCTTTCAACATTTTAAAGATTTCACTCTATTCTCTGCATGTTTCCTGAAGAGTTCAGTATAATTCTTTTGCTGGCTTCTCTACAGGTAAGGTTCCCCCCAACACCTGTTCTTTCAATATTTTGTTTTGAATTTTCTGCAGTTTGAATATAATACACCTACACTTAGAATTCTGGGTTTTTATCTTGCACAATGTTCTGTGAGCCTCCTGGATCTGTGGTTTGGTGTCCATCATTAATTTAGGAAAATTCTCAGTTTCAGATTTTGTAACATTTTGGATTTTAGATTTTTGGATTAGAGATACTCAACCTATATTATGAATAGTGCTGCCATAAATGTTGTTGGATACACTTTTATGTAGACATAGTTTTTATTTCTCCTGGGTTTATAACTAGGTAACTCTGTCTCATTGAGGAACTGCCGGACTGTTATCTATAGTAGCTGTACCATTTTTTATTCCCACCAGGAGTGTACAAGAATTCTAATATCTCTGTATCATCTTCAACACTTGTTATTTGATTTTTTGGTTCTTAATTGTCCTAGTGGGTATGAAGTGGTATTTTATTAGGTTTTGATATGTGTTTCCCTGGAGACTTAATAATGTTGAGCATCTTTTCATGTGCTTATTGACCATTTGTACATATTTTTTGGAGAAATATCTATTTAGATTCTTTGCCCATTTTTAAATTGAGTCATATTTATTATTATGAAGTTTTAAGAGTCTTTTATGTATTCTAGGTACAAGTCTTTTATCAGATATATGATTTGCAAATATTTCTCCCATTATATAGATTGTCTTTTTACTTTTCATCATAGTGCCTTTTGAAGCACAGAAGTAGTTGTTTTTTTGTTTTTTTTTTTTTTTTTTTGAGATGGAGTCTCGCTCTGTCGCCTAGGCTGTAGTGTAGTGGCACGATATCGGCCCACTGCAAACTCTGCCTCCCAGGTTCATGCCATTCTCCTGCCTCAGCCTCCTGAGTAGCTGGGACTACAGGCACCCGCCACCATGCCCTGCTAATTTTTTGTATTTTTAGTAGAGATAGGGTTTCACCATGTTAGCCAGGATGGTCTCGATCTCCTGACCTCATGATCTATCCACCTCGGCCTTCCAAAATGCTGGGATTACACTTGTGAGCCACCATGCCCGGCCAAAGCACAGAAGCTTTTAATTTGATGAAGTCCAAGTTGTCTTTTTGTCTTTTGTTGCCTTGTGATTTTGATCTCGTATGTAAGAATCCTTTGCTAAATCCATGGTCATGAAGATTTACCCATGTTTCGCAAGAGTTTTATAGTTTTAGCTCTTACATTTAGGTGTTGGATCTATTTTAAGTTAGTTTTTTGTATATGATATGTTAGGCACCAACTCTGTCTTTTACATATGCATCTCTAGTCCATTTGTTGAAGAGACTATCGTTTCAAATGGTGTTTCAGCACCATTTGTTGAAAGGAATATTTTTCCCCATTGAGTGGTTGTGGGCACCTTTGTCTAACATGCAACAGTTGGCCACTGACATGTTTTTTTTTTTTTTTACTTCCAGTTCTATTCCGTTGATCTATTGATCTTTCCTTGTGTCAACATCATGTTTTGATAACTCTTGTGTAGTATACGTTTTGAAATCAGGAAATGTAAGTACTCCTACTTTGTTCTTTTTCAGGATTGTTTTCACTGTTCTGGATCCCTTTGCAACTCTGTAAGAATTTTAGAATCAGTTTGTCCATTTCTATAAACGTGTCACTGAGGATTCCAATAGGCCTTGCATTGAATCCGTAGTTCATTCTGGGGAGTATTGCCATCTTAACAGTGATAAGTCTTCTGATCCATGAACATTTATTTAAATCTTTAATTTCTTTCAACAATGTTTTGTAATTTTCAGAGCGTAAGTCTTGCACTTATTTCGTTAATTATACTCCTAGGTATTTATTCTTTTGAATGCTGTTATGAATGGACTTGTTTTTTAAATTTCATTTTCAGATTTTTCATTGCTAGTATATAGAAATATAATTGAGTTTTGTAATTTGATCTTATATATCTTGCAACCTTGCTGAACTTAATTTTTTATTCAAATAGTCTTTTAGTGAATTCCTTCGGATTTTCTAAATACAAGGTCATGTCATCTGAATATAGACAGTTTTATTTCTTTTCAACCTGAATGACTCTTTTATTTTTCTTGCCTAATTGTCCTGGCTGTAACCTCCAGTACAGATGTTAAATAGAAGTGATGAGAGTGGACATCTTTGTCTTGTTTCTGCTCTTAAGGGGAAGTACCTAATCTTTAACTAGTAAATATAATGGAAGCTGTGGGTTTATACTGCTATCCTAAACCTTGACTTTTTACATAAAATTTTGTATCAGTACCTGTGTAACAACTTTATTCTTTGTAAATGTGACATAGTATTTTATTGTGTGGATATGTCAGGTCTTTTGAGTCAGCCTTCTGATATTTAGATGGCCTTTTTCTTACAAGTTATGCTGTAATGTGTAATCTTACTACATGTTATTTTGTACATACACATGCACACACACACACACACACCCCTTTTTATGATAGATCTGAAAAGAATCAGTGTAAGGCTGGGCATGGTGGCTCACACCTGTAATCCTAGCACTTTGGGAGGCTGAGGTGGGTGGATCTCCTGAGGTCAGGAGTTCGAGTCCAGGCTGACCAACATGGAGAAACCCCGTCTCTACTAAAGATACAAAAATTAGCCAAGCGTGGTGGCGCATGCCTGTAATCCCAGCTACTCGGGAGGCTGAGGCAGGAGAATCGCTTGAACCCAGGAGGCAAAGATTGCAGTGAGCCACGATTGTGCCATTGCACTCCAGCCTGGGCAACAAGAGTGAAACTCCATCTCAAAAAAAAAAAAAAAAGAATCTCTGTAATTTTGGTGGATATGGTCAATTTGCTTACCAGTGTATGTTCCCACTAGAAAAAATACGTCAAAATGTCTGTCTTCTCCCACATTCTCACTGATCAGAATTTTTATCTCTGCCAATCTGATAAAGAGAAAAGGTATTTCATTATAGTTTTAGTTTGCACTTCTCTTATGAGTGAAGTTGTGTGTCTTTTCATATGTTTGAGATATTTGATACACAGTAGGTGACTATTGCAAATAACAGTGTAATACATATTTCAAAATAGCTAGAAGAGAAGATTTTGAATGTTGTCATCCCCCAAAAAAAATATTTAAAATAGTGGATATGGTAATTACACCATTTGATCATTATACTATGTATATACATGTATTGAAACATCACATTGTACACCATAAATATGTACAATATGTGTCAATTAGAAATATAAAATTAAATTTTTAAAGACAGGTTCCTGAATTTTTTTTCTGTGAATTTTTTGCTCAAACTCTTCACCCAGTTCTCTTAATGAGTCATTGATCCTTTTCTTATTGATTTGTAGAAGTCCTTCATAAGTAGTGATATTAGCTTTCTGTCTTGAATATGATTTGTGTTTTGACATTAGTTTGTCATTTGTATTTTGACTTTGTCGATTTTTGATGAGAAATTTATGCTGTTCATGAAGTTAATTTTATTGGGCCTTTTTTGAAATAATGTATGTATCTTTCAGATTTTGTGTTCTAGTTAGAAAGATCTTTCCCACTCAGAGGTTATAAAAAGGTTATTTTGTATTTCCTCTGAATACTATTAAAGCCAAGCTTTTAAAATGTTCTTTTTCTTTTAAAAATTTAACAGATTCCCTTTTCTAGTTGTTTGACATGTGTGGCTCTCCTAATTCTACAGATGTATCTAAGAGAAACTCAACAGTGCTATTTAGAAGTTTCCTGAGTACCTTGATATGTAACTTATCTAATCTCTGAGTTTGTGTTTTGGTTAACTAGGTGATTTCTGCTATATTCTTTACTCACTAGAGAATTACATTCTGATTTACTTATGCTTACTCTTTTTTTTTCCAGAGCAACAGAGCTCATTCTTTTTGATATAATGTATGCAGAAACAAAGTAGAAATTGAGTTCTCCATTCTCTCTGTCCCATTTCTACTCTCTGCTCAAAAATTCTTCTTTATTTTTGAATATTTGTGGACCTATGTTGATCTTGAGTTTTAGGTCTCTAGAATAAAAGAAGAGGGTGGTGCTTGATCACAGCCAAACTTATTTCCCATTTACTTAGCTTTTTCAAGATATCATAAGTAACTACTACATACATAACTCTTTTCTCAAAATATAGAAACAAAATTTATGTTATTGCCCTTGTGTTTTGGAAAGACCAGTTTTCTACACATAATAATAATAATATGATTATTATTTCAAAATGGTATTTGTCACTTTAGATATAGCCCACAACTTTTGTTTGCAAGCATGGTTGGATTGTCCTTGAGTGAAATGCCCAGAAGTTCTGAAAGAACATTTTCTTCTCTGAAGTTCATTTCTCAAAGGTGCAATGGTGAATAAAATCCTCAGAACAGGATATTTAAGAAGGCTAGGCCATATTTGTATCAGCTGCAGATATTCAATGCCAGTCATAGAATGTTCTTCCAACCACTTGTGGCAAGTGAAATATATTTTTATTGAGTTAAGCTAGTGTTGCAATAGTGGTCTTTAATTAAAAAAAAAAAAAAAAAAAGGAAACAAGAAGTATTTATTTAAATAGCATATGGCTCACTTGCTCCTCTGATTATTTTTTTGTGTTTTCTTTGTCTTTTTTAGTTTAATTAGTTAAAGTTGGTACTTGCCTCTTGGCAGCTAATTAAAAAAAATCTGACCTTAAAGTGAATTAGAGGTTCCAAGTTTCTGACAACATCTCAGAGCTTAAAAAGCTATATGTTAATAAATGTGGACCTGCATTTGCTTTCTTAGAAAAAGTAAAATTGATCCCAGTTGAACCCAAGTATGTTGGTTTTCCATGTTAATATATTTATACCTGCAGTTTCAAAAAAAAACTTTTTTCTCCCTTCAAGTTTTGTATTTTCTAGTGAGATTCTCTTCTTCCGTAGAACCAAACTGTGAGGCTGATATGAAGAAATCTTCAGATATTTTGGGGTTCTCTTCTAACATGATTCTGCCCTCTCACATGACTCTCCCGCCCGACCCCCAACCTCTTACCATCGGTCTTTCCACATTCCTACTTCTCCTCACCCAATTTGGGAGCATCGGGTTAATACACATACTAAGGAATGGAGTTTTCAAGTCATTGATCATTTCTGTTCCTTAACTTGTCCCAAAGTCCTGAATTAAACCAAGGACTGCTGATGTCTAAAGTACCGTTGCTGATCATATAACATTTTCCTGAAGAAAATAAACGGTCTTTTTTTTTTTTTTTTTTTTTTTTTTTTTTTTTTTTTTTTTGAGACGGAGTCTCGCTCTGTCGCCCAGGCTGGAGTGCAGTGGCCGGATCTCAGCTCACTGCAAGCTCCGCCTCCCGGGTTTACGCCATTCTCCTGCCTCAGCCTCCTGAGTAGCTGGGCCTACAGGCGCCCGCCACCCTCGCCCGGCTAGTTTTTTGTATTTTTTAGTAGAGACGGGGTTTCACTGTATTAGCCAGGATGGTCTCGATCTCCTGACCTTGTGATCCACCCGTCTCGGCCTCCCAAATGAATGGTCTTTATAGCTCTTACTTAGGGCAAAGGAGTGAAAGTCTAAGGGACAAGTAGTATTCTGAACCATAGAAGTATAAAATAACTATGAGGATAGATACGGTGTAATGGAATTAACACATCTAGACTGGAACAGTCATGCTAATAAGCAACAACTAAATTAAACTGACTGAGATATGTGTCATACATTTAAGTGAATGAGAATAATGCATCATTTATTGGATTGAATAATTAACTGCAATTTAATGTTAGAGTGGCTCTCTATATAAAGATGAAGTCAAGTAAGCTTTAGTAGATAGGAGTTCAAGTCTTGGTATTAGAGTACCTGACTCTGCCATTCACCAGTAATGTGAACTCATACAAATCACTTCACCTTTTTTTGCATCAGTTTCTTCGTCCATAATGTGAGTATAATATACCTACCTTTGCTGAATACACACACGCACACACACACTACTTAGAATATAGTATCCAACACAGAAAAAAAGTCCTTCAGTAGATGTTAAGGTTCTTCCCTTCCTTTTTTTTTTTCTTTGAAGCTTTCTTTTTATACTACGTTAAAATAATTCGAGTATTACAAGGTTAAAGATGCTAAATCAGGTAGTGGCTGTTTATTCCAGCAAATATTTCTATCTGAATAATTGGCGATTCTAGCTTATTTCATAAGAGTTAACTAATTCTGTAGATTATTTTCTGTTTTTTTCCAATGGTGATAATCTTTTTATGATAAATATTGAGTGTCCTCATCTTCTCATCCTTATCTGGCTTGTATTATATGTTCAGAAAATTGCAAATTTACCCATTTTCATTTTTTGTGGCATTTTCTAGTCTAATTTTTTTTTTTTTTTTTTTTTTTTTTGAGACAGAGTCTCTGTCGCCCAGGCTGTTGTGCAGTGGCATGATCTCGGCTCACTGCAACCTCTGCCTCCTGGGTTCAAGCAGTTCTCCTGCCTCAGCCTCCTGAGTAGCTGGGTAGCTGGGATTATAGGTGCCTGCCACCACGCCTGGCTAATTTTTGTATTCTTAGTAGAGATGGGGTTTCACCATGTTGGCCACGCTGATCTTGAACTTCTGAGCTCAAGTGATCCTCCCGTCTTGGTCTCCCAAAGTGCTGGGATTACAGGCATGAGCCACCATAGTTTAATTTGTTTTAATCTAAATCTCATAAAACTTCTTCTATTTAAATTACATTTGGTCTTTTGATACTTTTCTGTTTAGTAAGAGTTTTTTCTTCTTTCTCAGTATTTCATATGACTTTTAGAATTTCTTCTTTTAAGGTCTTTCTTTAAAATCTTAATATGTAGCTCTCTTTTCCACTTAAGAACTTATTTTACTCCTGTGAATTACCTAGAAAAAATAGATTTAAACAAGAAAAATTGTCTTTTAAAAATTAGAATGTTTTATTTGGACTCTGAAGGATCTACTCTGTATGAAAAAAAAAACCATCTGAAGTATTATAGTTTAGGTATCTGAAAAAGTTTAGTTGATACTGTTACCATTTGAAATGTGGATTTTTCTTTAGCAATCCTGGAAATGAATCCTAAGATACAAGATTTGCCATCCACATGGTTTTATTTATGAATTAAATTTTAATAATTATGCTTTTCCTGTCTTCAAAATTGTATAGCAACCATTTATCAGAAAAGCAAGGAATGCTTAAAAGATGGAGCCTGCTTAGTGTTCATTCTCAGTTTGAACTTAAAACTCGGCTTTACTCCTACTATGAAAGGATGATTAGAATTACTTACTTTCTGTAACAGTGTGGTTCGTGGTCTATTTTCTGTGAAAAAAGATTGTGAGATTAAGAAAAAAACAACTTTACTTGTAAAGACAGGAGAGGATCATTTTCCTAATTATGTAGTCTTTCAAAATCCAATTTAAGGACCACCTGCTCTAAACTGACTTTTTTTTCCCGCTGATTTTCAACATTGGAAGATACAAGCTTCTGGATTCTGGGGTTTCCAAAATTATTTTTATCATTTAAAAAAATATTAGCATATATAATTATCACATTCCTATTCCTTGTTTTTATTATGCATTCTCTTGGTGGTAAGGGACTGTAATAGGTTTTGTAAATAGTCAGCTGACCTGTCCGGTTTTTTCATGGTTTAGTTATAAAAATGAGTTTTTCATGACTTTCAGGATAGAACTAGAGGCCAAGATTTATTATATTTCTTGATATACTTACTGTAAAATCTATATATTGCCTCTGGTTGAAATACTAAATTTGGTTTATATGAATTAAACCTCCAAGTAATATATTTTAAAACTTTATGGAAAAGAAATAAACCATGGTCTGGTGCAAAACAAATAAGTATTATTACTTTAATACACTGTTATTTTTTCAGGCTCATGAGAGGCTAGAAGATTCCAAACTAGAAGCTGTCAGTGACAATAACTTGGAATTAGTCAATGAAATTCTTGAAGACATCACTCCTCTAATAAATGTGGATGAAAATGTGGCAGAACTGGTTGGTATACTCAAAGAGCCTCACTTCCAGGTGACTTTCCCTATCACTCAACTCTCAAGTTCCCTATATTCCCAAAGTATTCTCCTTTACTTTCCACTTTAAGGTGATGTTTTCTTCCAAGACTATTTAGGGCTATAATAGGTAAGTATGTAAATTCCAACCTTGGTATTTTAATGTCCTGATATACTGAGGATATATAAACAGACGTATATAACTACAATGCTACATAAATGTACACTGTTGCAGAAATACATCACAATGGATTTTCCTTTGTGCCGTTAAAGAAAACAACCTTAATTCACCATCAGACCACATGCTGGAGCCATTTTCCTCACTATGATAATGGATTTTTTTCTTCCTCACTACCATTCTGTTTCTTAGTCAATACTTTTTAGTATTGCTTCTCAAGATTGTTGTGCAGTCAGTGACCATGGAACATAAGAGAGCTGTGACAGTATAGAAACCATTATATAACATAATCTCCACAGGTACAGAAGTAAGTATGATTTTAGTAATGGCCTGTACCAGTGACGAGTTCATCAGTTTTACAAAGAAGAATGCATTTCAGAAGAGAAAAGGCAGGCAAGATTTCTTGTAACATATAATAATTAAGACAGTGTGGTATTGGGGAAGGTGTTAGAAAAATTAACTCACTGAAAAGAAGGAAATCCCCGATAAATACATCCCAGCCATATATGGTAACTTGATTTATGACTGGGACATTGCATTTTAGTGGAAAAAGAGTGGTGCTGGGATAGAATAAAGTAAACATCACCTGCTCTCTGCAAATCTTGGCACTGAAAATCAAATGGTAACAGCCTTTTGCTCTTTCTCAGCCAAAGATTTTATGTGACTCTTCAACAATGTTACTGCAAAATATGAAGGTTTATAGTGAGATGGTTCCGACATAAATTAGTATCTTAGGTACAAAAGAAATATGGACACATGTCTCAGAGACATCTCCTGTGCTGGTCCCAGTTGACTGAGTCCTTATGAAGACAAACTGAGTTATTTGGACTTTATCCTAAGGGCAATGGGAAACTTTAGGTATGGGTTGGATATTAACCAGGGAAAGGTCAGGTTTGTGAAATGAGATGGTTAAGTTCCAAAGCAAGAAATTACGATGGCAGTACATATAGATAGTAAGAAATTTAAACATTTTCAAGCTTTAATCAGTAAAATCAACAGGGTTTAGTGATTGATTGCATATGACAGTTGTGGAAGAGAGATGGGAAGTTGATAACACTATTTATGACTTAAACAATTGATGGCGGTTCAATGAGATAAGGAACACTAGAAGAGAATGTTTTGGACATATTTATGTTAAGGAAACTGGCCATCTTAGGTTTGTGATACATTGGAAGGATCTAGGTTTTCAGGAATGCCGCATATTAGTAATAAATATTTATAATTTAATAAATATATAAGCACATACATTTTATGAAGTGTAACATATAAAAATTTTAGAATACCAGCAAATAAAAACACAAAAATGAAAACATCGCCTTTCTTCTACCCAGATCACTACTCTACTGTCTTAGTGCATATTTGTCCATATTTTTCTATGCACAAATGTACGTATATAATTTTTTTACTAATTTGAGATCATTTTGTACAAACGTGTTTTACTCTTTTTTTAGTTATTTCTAATTTTCTATTTCAGTGAACTTCCATCTCATATAATACACATACCACATTTAGACTTCTCCATTTGATACCACAGTATTATTTACAGGTGCCCATTCAGTATAATGTTGGCTGTGGGTTTATCATAGATGGCTCTTATTATTTTGAGGTATGTTCCTTTAATACTTAGTTAATTGATAATTTTTAACATGAAGGGTTGTTGAATTTTATTGAAAGCCTTTTCTACTCTATTGAGGTAATTATGTAGTGTTTGTCTTTAGTTCTGTTTATGTGATGAGTCACATTTATTGATTTGCAAATGTTGAACAGACCTTGCATTCTGGGGATGAAGCCTACTTGATCATGGTGCATTAGCTTTTTGATGTGCTGATTGATTTGGTTTGCAGGTATTTTGTTGAGGATTTTGGCATTAATGTTTGTCAAGGATATTGGCCTAAAGTTTTCTTTTTTTGTTGGGTCCCTGCCAGGTTTTGATATAAAGATGAGGCTGGCCTCATAGAATTAGTTGGGGAGGAGTTCCTCCTCAGTTTTTTGGAATAGCTTTTCTATGGGAATGGTACCAGCTCTTATTTGTACATCTGGTAGAATTCAGCTGTGAATCCATTAGGTCCCAGGCTTTTTTTGGTTGATAGACTATTTATTACTGATTCAATTTCGGAGGTTGTTACTGGTCTATTCAGGGAATCAGTTTATTCCAGGCTCAGTCTTTGGAGGTTGTATATGTCTAGGAATTTATCTGCCTCTTTTAGGTTTTCTGGTTTGTGTGCATGGAAGTGTTCATAGTAGTTTCTCATGGTTGTTTTTATTTATGTGGGTTCATTAGTAACATTCCCTTCATCATTTCTAATTATGTTTATTTGGCTCTCCTCTCTTCTTTATTAGTCTAGCTAGTGACTTGTCTATTAATTTTTTCAAAAAACCAACTCCTGGATTCGTTGATTTTTTAAAAAAAATTTTATTTATGTATTTATTTATTTTTTGAAATAGAGTCACTGTGTTACCTAGGCTGGAGCACAGTGGCACGATCTCGGTTCTCTGCAACCTCCACCTCCCAGGTTTAAGTGATTTTTCTGCCCCAGCCTCCTGAGTAGCTGGGACTACAGGCGCGTGCCACGATGCCCAGCTAATTTTTGTATTTTTAGTAGAGATGGTGTTTCACTCTGTTGGCCAGGCTGGTCTCGAACTCCTGACCTCAGGTGATCTGCCCGCCTCGGCCTCCCAAAGTGCTGGGATTACAGGTGTGACCCATCATGCCCAGCCTCGTTGATCTTTTGAAAGGTTTTTTGTGTCTCAGTTTTCTTCAGCTCAGCTCTAATTTTTGTTATTTCTCATCTTCTTCTAGCTTTTGGGTTGTAAATCAGCATTTTCATCAGAGGTTGCAAAATGATGTTTTTCTATTCTACATTATTTGCTAGTATTCTTCCATAATGTTGAGCTTCTCATCAACTGGGCTGCTTAGTGCATTTCCTACTGAAGAGGCAGGAATGTACTTGATCCTTCCTTTTACTAAGTTTCAAAGTGAAGAGCTGTTTAAAATTGTGGTTTCAAGTGGTAACAAATGAGTTTTTTCAGTCTTTTTTTTTTAATAGAATTGTGGATCTTTGGATTTTTTATTCAATGTTTTAATCTTTTACAGTCCCTTTTTTAAATTTTCAAATTGCCATGACTTTGACAAGTTGTGGGCAAATTTTTACTATAAAAATCTGAAGCACATGAGAGTTCTGAACTAGAGATAGAAATTTAAGAGTTGTCAATGCGTAAGTAGTGGCTCAAGTCATGGGAGAAAATAATACTGCCTAAGGAGGATATAGGGTGGAAAACTAAGCAGCCCAGGTTAGCAATTTCCAGCATTTATAGGAAGAATCCTTACATATGTATTTGTGAGTTGTTTTTATTGAATTTTTTTCTCCACTGTTTTGCGAATTGTTTTATGAAATGACCAGAAATTACCAATTATCCTGATTGCTTTTATCCCGAACCTGTTAATGTTTTCTGCTTTTATTTTGATTTATTGTTTTTGAACTTGAATTCTATCCAGCCCCTCAAGAATGTTTAAACTTAGTTTTATGTTGAATATGCACAGTTGCAGTAAAAATTATCCTTTTTTTTTT
Source organism: Rhinopithecus roxellana (assembly GCF_007565055.1). Lineage (NCBI taxonomy): Eukaryota > Metazoa > Chordata > Mammalia > Primates > Cercopithecidae > Rhinopithecus > Rhinopithecus roxellana. The sequence continues at coordinate 133,274,423 of NC_044554.1, read as the reverse complement.
TTTTTTTTTTTTGAGACAGAGTTTCACTCTTGTTGCCCAGGCTGGAGTACAATGGTGCAGTCTCAGCTCACTGCAACCTCCGCCTCCCAGGTTCAAGCAATTCTGCCTCAGCCTTCAGAGTAGCTGGGATTACAGGCACATGCCACCATGTCCAGCTAATTTTTTGTGTTTTTAGTAGAGACAGAGTTTCGCCATGTTGGCCAGGCTGGTCTTGAACTCCTGACCTCACATGATCCACCTGCCTCGGCCTCCCAAACTGCTGGGATTACGCCTGGCCTAAAAAGTATTCTTTTAGGATAAGAAATGAAAAAAAAAAAATAACATTTTAGTATTAATTAAGAAATTCCTTGGGAGGCCAAGATGGGTGGATCGCGAGGTCAGGAGATCGAAACCATCCTGGCTAACGTGGTGAAACCCCCATCTCTACTAAAAATACAAAAAATTAGCTGGGCATGGTAGCACACACCTGTAGTCACAGCTACTTGGGAGGCTGAGGCAGGAGAATCACTTGAACCTGGGAAGTGGGGATTGCAATGAGCTGAGATTGTATCACTGTACTCCACCCTAGGTGACAGAGTAAGACTCTGTCTCAAAAAAAAAAAAAAAAAAAAAGCAATTCCTAGAAAGCTGGATCAAAACTACCCATACTGATAGCACATGCATAGTAAATTTGGGAGTTAAAAAAATACATTGTATTCAGGACTATTACTGACTTGTTTTTTCCTCAAAAAATATTCTTTTTATAAACTAAAACCTTTATTGGTAATATAAAATTTTCTGTCACTGATATAAAATGCTAATATTTGTCCATTTTCTATTGAACATCTTTTAACAGACATTTTGTACATATAAAAAGTATATCGTATTACTAACATACCAATATTAGGTAAAAATGTCATTTGAATTTGAATTTTTATGATATTTTAATAAATACGATTGATGGTAAATATTGAATGATATGATGACAATGGTGGCAATGAAATCCAGTACCTTCCTTACACCAGACTGGAAACCTAGGTTCAGTTTCCAGTAAACTTGCCAGTTTTTAAAAAGCATCACTAAACTCTGTCAATCTCTTCACGTCTCAAGGAAGGAATATGATATTGTTTGATAATAAAACTGGATATTTTTATATCTCTTAAAAATTATGTATTTATTTGATCAACCTGATATTTCGAAATTTAATACTATGTGCCTTGGAAATTTTTAGTAAGCCCTTGGAATAATGAACTAACAAAGTACTTTTAGTAACATATTTCATCAACATATTGTAAATAACCACAGGCTATTTTGACTCCTCATAGTCACTGTTGGAGGCCCATGATATTGTGGCATCAAAATGTTATGATTCGCCTCCATCAAGCCCAGAAATGAATAATTCTTCTATCAATAATCAGTTATTACCAGTAGATGCCATTCGTATTCTTGGTATTCACAAAAGAGCTGGGGAACCTTTGGTGAGTATAGATAAATCAGTGCCCTATTAAATCTGAAATATGACATAATTTGTGGTTCAGTCACTATTTCATTTTTTTTCCTTTTCATAATGTTATGAAAGCTGTATTCTTATTTGGCCTGTGTATAAAGACACAGCTGATGCTGTCTCAATTTGGTTTAGTCTGCAAAATTAAACCAAAATGAAAAGTTAAACTGAGCTAGAAGTAGAAATATGGCAAGGGGTAGCAAAAAATTTCAGAAGATGACTACTATGTTTCTTCCTACCCTTAGAAGGCATGAACTGCCCTTGGAAGAAATGGTGACAGTATCAAAATATAGAAGGAAGTTGTTATTAAAAATCGAAGCCGTACTAGGACTAAGTAGTGAAGTTTACTATTCCTTGGTAAAATTTTTACTTCTGGATCTGACTATAAGAACAGTGAGTGCAAAAAAGGAAAAGCCAGGAATAAGTCCATCAGAATGCACAAAATACCTTTTTTTGCTCTGAGTTTCCATTTAGACTGTAAGATGCATCCTATCCACTAGTGTAGTAAACTATACTAGTACACAGTTTAATGGGAGTGAAATACTGAAACAGGAGAGAACATAGGAAAAGTAAGAATGATTCCTTTTACCTAGTTTTAGAATTATTTTCTTACATATGTTCATTAATATTTAAGCATTTCTCCCTAATAAATGAGAAATCTCTTTCTTATTTCTCATAGGGTGTGACATTTAGGGTTGAGAATAATGATCTGGTAATCGCCCGAATCCTCCATGGGGGAATGATAGATCGACAAGGTCTACTTCATGTGGGAGATATAATTAAAGAAGTCAATGGCCATGAGGTTGGAAACAATCCAAAGGAATTACAAGAATTACTGAAAAATATTAGTGGAAGTGTCACCCTAAAAATTTTGCCAAGTTATAGAGATACCATTACTCCTCAACAGGTGAGTAATAAAATTTTTGGTAGTATTAAAAATACTTTCATGTTCTTAATCACAGTGTTGGAAATAGCTATCAGTTGCTACTATTTTGCTAAAGAAAAGAGAAAAACAATCGATTTGAGTGTTCTGAAATGCCTTATTTTGTCATGGGTGAATTTTTGAATGTGTAAACAATGCTATTTTACTATTATAAAGGAAGTAGTAAGATTTCTTTGTGAACACCAGGAACCCTGGCATAGCAGTAACCTACAGCCAGGTATCAGAAGAACCATAAAGTCTTTGAATTATTAATGTAGCAAACATTTCTGACAGCTGTTATGTTCAGGCATTGTATTAGGCCCTGGGAGAGGATAAAAATGCAGTCCAGATCACCTCCAGCTTAGTGTTTGTGTGATGGATGAAATGACTGATGAGGCCAGAAAAGAGAATGGGTATAAAGAAAATCTTGGACCCCTGGTTTGCACACATTTGGTCTGTATTTTAAAACTAATTTTAGGTAAACTAGATAATTGAATGGGAAAATGTTTTAGTTATAGAGATTGTCTAGGCTTGGTATGTTAAGTGAATTCAAAAAGAAGAGAGATGAGATTATGTAACCAGGTGGCAGATATTTGAAGGTGTGAGGTGATTTGCGAACAATAGCTCTAATGAATGGTTAAAATGACCACTTAGGTTGAAATACTATTGCTGCCAATTATCAGCTTACCTTCTCTGTGCTTCATTTTTCTCATCTATATAGTTAGGAAAAAATTTTTCTCAGAAGTTTTTTATGAGGATTAAATGAGTTAATTCATGGAGTGCTGTCACAGCAACACCTGGCACACAGTGAGTGCTCAAGAAGTGGCTGCACTTCTGTGGTGATGAGGCAGTAGTGGTAAAATGGAACCGTAAAGAAAGAGTAAGAAAGTAATTGCAGAGGAAGAATTGAAAAGTATGATAGTGTTGGAACCAAAGAGAGGGTTTTCAAGCCTAAGTAATGTAGAAGTAGATACCTCTGATGTTCAGGTTTATTCCAGAAATGTATTGTTTGATGTATGAATGAAATTATAAGTTTTCTTACATAAGATACTGCCAGTGTATCTTATTTCATATTGTTAAAATGAGAGCTTAAAAGTCTAGTTCTTACATTTCCGTACAGTTATTTGAAATAACATTTCATTGTCTATTTTAAACTGTTCTTTCAAAGGTAAGGATAGATTATTTAGTCATGAATATTAGCATGTAAATTGAACTTCTGAAAATAGATAGGCTTGTAATTAACTTCGGTTGAAATGAAGGTAGTTTCGTGGTCCTCAAGGAAAAGAATTGTGAAAAATAAATGATATTAGTACTTAGACATTTCGTATCAGTAGTACCTCTCAGACTACCTTTATTCCTCAGTTGGCAAATTTTGATTTGTGACACCTGAGGCCTTATCTTGGACTTGCGTAGGTTGGAAGAGTAAGATCTAGAATTTACATATTTTATTTATTATTATGTGTTAGTTGTAGTAGGAAGATTTTATTTTCCCTCTGTAGTCCAAACTCCAGACTTCCTCTAGCTCACCATGGCTGTAATAGACTTTTATAGGCAAAATAAAATTTTATAGTATTAATAACTAGGACTTTGGCCCAAATTCCTACATAGATTTTGCATCTGGTAAACTAACTGAATACGATGAAATGCAAGGATATTTAGCCTTGGTTTAAACATAAGTTTTCCCTGTTCCATACCCTCTCAAACTCTGCTTTTCACTTAGCATTTAGAGCTGGGGGAATGAATTCACGTAGGAGAGGAGGAGTCTTACAAGCCTGAGGCAACCTGAGGCCTGTCTTGCCATAAAGAAGAAGAGAAACTATAACATGAAGGCTTCCAAAAGAACATCCAAATTGAGACTTTTTTTTTTTTTTTACATGAAAAAGGGAACATTACTCATATGCTGGAATCATAGACATAAACCAGGGCATCTGCAAACCGTGGGCATCCTATTAAGATGCTATAGGGAAGCAAGGGCATTTTGCCTCTTCAACTCTTTCACTAAAATCTCCACTGTGTAGTACTGTGGAGATTGTCTCAGGTCTGGATTGCTGCAAGAGCAAATGAAAGCCAAGAACTCTTCCGTACCATGGTAATGTTTTTCAAAAGCATAGTCAGTAGATTATCTTTATCAGAATCATTTCAGGTGCTTGGTAAAAGTCCAGAATCTGCTATGGGACATAAGTATCTATATTTAAATTTTGAAGACCAGAGTGAGTTAGAAGTAGCCAATTCTGAAGTTCTTCAACTTATATATAGCTTAGATTCCCAGAGGCTATTCATAATTCCATTTGTTTTATTAAGGCCAACTGATAGGAATTCTTTCTTATTCTTTGGAACCAACATGACCTGGACAACTAGAAACAATATAACAAAATATATCACAGGACTATTTCACTCAAGGATATTCATTAAAAATTCTCAACAAAGTATTAGCAAATCAGATTTGATTGTGTATATAACAAAGATAATACAACATATCCAAGTTAGATTTATTATCCCAGGTATGCTAGGAGAGTTTCATATTAGAAAATCCATATGTAACTAAGCACATTAACAGACGAAAAGAGAATAACCTCAATGGAGAATTTGATAAAATTCAATGATTTTTAAAAATGATTAGTAAATTAGAAATAGAAGGGAAAAGCCTTAATTTTATTACAAAAGAAAAAAAACGAGAACAAACGTTATTGTGAATTAACTAATGTTAGAAGCTTTCCCTTTAAAGTCAGAAACTGGCCTTTCATCTGGTCTGCCTGAGACCTCTAGTGCCAACCCCAATACCACATGAAGTTTTATTTCCACTCACGAAATTCCACTTTCGTTTTCATTATAAAATGAAAAAGCCTTCACAAACCGAGAAGAACTTGCCAAATTTCAAGCACAATTGTACATTGGTAAAAAGGAACTGCCCTCAGATGATACAGCAGACATTATCTATTGCAACAGATGATTAAAAAAATCTTTAGTTCTCCTGAAAGAAAGTAGAAATAAGCAATATCTCTGATATTAAAGAGGTATGTTTACAAACCAAGGAATGGTGATCTACACTAACAATCGCAATGTTCAGACATCTCTAGCAGCAAACACTTTGACCATTATACCAGCCATGCTGAGACAAAGCAGCTAACAGAAATGCCACCCAGTGTCTTAAACCAGCTTGGTGTCAACAAGCTTAACGAAACTGGCAGAAGCTGGATGGGGAAGTACCACTCACTTTTGGGGAAGTGGTGATCTTGTTCAGAATTTTGATGAAGCTTCCAACAATGAGGCAAACTGAATTGATTCAACTTCTAAAAAATAATAAAATTTCAAGAATTTTAACTGCTTTTAAAATGTTTTATATACGATAAAATGTAAACCTATGATATTTTAAATTCCAAGGCCCTTGGACACTGGGACAATGCTACTTTTTAATTATTGATTATACACAGTTATTTATTTGCAATTAGCCAGAAAATAGTTTAAAACAAAGATAAAGGCTTTGCCTAGTTAAAAAAAAGAGAAAGAAACTAGAGAAGGGTGCTCACTAGCACCACTTCTATTTAATATTTTCTTGAAGGATCCATAAGTACAGTCTGACAAAAATAAATTATAGAAGCAAAATGTTTGGAAAGGAGGCAATAAAACTTTTTATTTACAAATATGAGTTTTTGCATAGAAACCCCTCAAAACTACAACTTATTAGAAATAATAAAGTTTACCAAGGTACCTGAAAATAAGATTAAGACACAAAACTCAATTGCATTTCTGTATGTCATCAACAAACGTCTAGAAATGTAACTATGACATCATTTATAGTACAGTCAGAGAATGTCACATTTATGTCTGGGAATAAATCTAACCTAAAAAATTCAAGACCTCTACACAAAGGAATTATGAAGAGGATCTAAATAAGCAGGTATATCATATCATGGACAGGAAGACAATATTGTGAAGATGTTGATTTTTCACGCATTGACTTGCAGATTTAATGGAATTCCAGTCAAAACAGGGTTTTCCATGGAATTTGATAAGATGAATAGCCAAGACACTTTTGAACCAGAAAAGCAGGAATGGGGTCTGATTATTAATGTTTAGGAATTAAGATACTGTGATGTTGGCATAGGAAGAGACAGCATGATCAGTGGACTTTTAGGGAGCTCAGAAAGAGACTTACACATACATATTACTTTGATATGTGACAGAGATAATGTCTTTCAATGTGGAAAGGAGAGATGATCCAATGAATGGGGGGAACTGGTTATTCTAGGGATACTGTTTGAAATTGTGTTTCATTCTGCATAGAAAAATCAAGTAAAAGGGGACATATGTTCAGTAAACATGTAAAGATGTATTAAAAATCATAATGTGATATACCATTAAGTTGGTAAAAATTGTAGCTGTGAATCAACAGCATCTTTTCTACATTGTTGGTGGCAGTGTGTATTGTTATAAACACATTAGGAAGAAAAGTTTAATAATGTCTCTTAGAGTTCAATATTCACGTATATCCAGCTGCAATAATTCCCTAGAGCAATTCTTATGTATGTACAGCTGGAAACATGTTAATAAGCATGTAAACCCCAGAAGATTACATGTATATAGCATGATACTTTTTTTAAGTTTAAAATAACTAAATATATAATTTTAAAGAGTACATATAGATGCAATAGAACTATATACAAAATGAAAAGTAAGGAGTTTGTGAACCCAAGATTCAGGGTGAAGTGTGCCTTGGTTGGGGAAATCAGAATGATGGGATGGGATGGAATGAGGGCAGGAGAATCAAGTAGGATTTTAATGTTAGTTTTAGGTGGCAAGTGCGTTGCTGTCTATTATATTATTAAAACTAATTAAATCAACAAAAGCAGTCCTTGCATGAACCAGTGATATAAACATAATAATTGTGATTGGTATAATTTTGGCTTAGGTTAGTAGTTAGTAGATTTTTTTTTTTTTTTTTTTTTTTTTGACGGAATCTAGCTCTGTCACCCAGGCTGGAGTGCAGTGGCGTGATCTTGGCTCACTGCATTCTCCACTGCCCGGGTTCAAGCAATTTTCCTGCCTCAGCCTCCCAAGTAGCTGGGACTACAGGTGTGTGCCATCATGCCCAGCTAATTTTTGTATGATTTTTAAAATAAAATTTTCTATATGGCTGAGGCTTGAATTTGTGGCCCTCAGATATTTATCAGAGAGGAACATGGATTGCCCTTCAAAACTTTTTTAACCAAACGTATATTCTTGTTACCTTACTGTTCTCAAAAATGTGTGTGTACATCTGTATGTAAAACCAAGTTCATACACTGAAAATTTGTAGAAAAAGCATCCTTCCTTGACCATCTCAGCTAGTGTTGTGGAAAATCTCTTAGCAATGATAATCACTTTGTTCACCATCTTGTTACTCACTCTGAAGTGCAGATTCAGATGGACCTGGAACTATGATTTAAGAACTAGGTTCTATAAGCAACATGTGCACCATGTTTAGCCAGCACATTCTCAAATGAATTACTAGCCGCCTTCTGATTTAACATCAGGGTCAAGGTGGAACTGGTTTTCTAGCCATTTCATCCATTTAATTTTTTTTCCCACTAATTATTGTCATTTGCATAAGCATAGTGTATTCCTGTGCCATATTTTCTCAATACTTCTACTGTTTTTATCTTTACTTTTAAAAATATCCTTGAGATAAAGTTTATATAAATAAAGTGTACAATTTGATACATGTGGACATACATAATGTACCCGTGAAATCAACACAGTTGAGATGGTGAACACTCCCAGAAATGTATTTGTGTCCATTTCTTTTTCTTTCTTCCTTTTTTGAGACAGGGCCTCACTCCTTCACCCAGGCTGGAGTGCAGTGACATGATCACAGCTCACTGCAGCCTCAGCCTCCCAGGGCTCAAATAATCCTTCCACCTCAGCCTTCTGAGGAGCTGGGACCACAGACATGCACCACCACACCTGGCTAGTTTTTTTTTTTTTTTTTTTTTTTTTTTTGTAGACACAGGGTTTCGCCACGTTGTCCAGGCTGTCTTGAACTCCTGTGCTCAAGCAATCTGCCTGCCTCAGCCTCCTAAAGTGCTAGGTTTACCGGCATGAGTCATTGCTCCTGGCCTCCCAGCTTCTTTGTGTCCACTTCTCATCCTTCCCTCCTGCTCCTTTTTTCTCTCCCACCACTGACTCCAGGCAGCTACTGCTCTGCTTTTTGTCACTTTAAATTATTTTGCATTTTCCATATTTTTATATAAATGGAATACATGTATTCTTTTTTGAATATTGTTTGATTCATTTGTTTAGCTTCCCTCAGCATAGTTGTTTGGGGATTCATTCATGTTATGTGTATTGATAGTTCATTTATTTTTATTGACAAGTAATATTCCATTGCATGGCTGTACCACAGTTTGTTTATCCATTACCTGGCTGATGAATATTTTTTTGTTGCCAGTTTGGGGCTTTTACAAATAAAGCTGCTATGGACATTTACATATAAGTCTCTTGAGTATATACCAGGAGTTGAAGGATTGAGTCATATGGTAGGTATATGTTGAACTTCTGAAGAAGTTAGTATACCAACTTAAATTTCCACCAACATTGTATGAAAGTTCCAATTACTCTGCAGTTTGGACAACATGTGGTATGGCCAGTCTTTAAAGTTTTAGCCATTCTAATAGTGTGTAGTGGTATCTCATTGTGATTTTAATTTCCATTTTCCTAATAACTAATAATATTGAACATATTTTTATGTGTTTATTTGCCATACTTATGTGCACTTTGGTGAAGTGTCTTCAAATCTTTTGTCCATTTTTTGTTGAATTGTTTTTCTTAGTTTTGAGTATTCTTTATGTATTCATGATACAAGTGCTTCATCAGAATTGGGATTTGCCAAGACTTTCTTCCAGTCTCTATCTTGTCTTTTCATTCTCTTAACAATGTCATTCAAAGAGCAGAAGTTCTGAATTTTTATGAAATCCAATTTATCATTTTTTTTCTTTGAGTCATCCTTTTGTGGCTTTATTTAAGAAGTCTTTGTATAACCTAAGGTCATGAAGATTTTCTCCAATTTTTTTTCCCACAAGTTTTACAGTTCTATCTATGCTATACATCTGAGTCTATGATACATGTACTGTATGTTAATTTTTATATAGGATGTGAGGAAAGGATCAAAGTTTATATTTTGCATATGAATATTCAATTTTTCCAGCTCAGTTTTTTGAAAAGACTATTTCTTTCATCAAATTTGGAAAAACTTTGACAGTAGTTTCTTCAGACATTTTTTCTATTTTTCTGTTTCTCCTGTCCTCCGGTGACTTTAGTTACACGAATATTAGGCCTCTTGAAGTTGTCCCGTGGCTCACTGATTAGTTCATTTATTTCAGCCTTTTTTCTCTGTATTTTTCATGTTGGATATTTTCTATTGTTTTGTCTTCAAGTTAACTGATCTTTTCTTTTGCAACTTCTAATCTGCTGTTAATCACACCTAGTGGGTATTTTTCATCTCAGATATTTTGGCTTTCATTTCTAGAAGTTCAGATTGCCTCTTTTTTATATCTGCATGTGTTTAATAGACTTAATCCTTCCTATAGTTTCTTGAACCATGAATATAATATGTAAAGTTAAAACAATTACTGTAACGTCCTTGTCTACTAATTCTAGCATATTTGTCATTTCTGGGTCACTTGATTTTTCTCCTTGTTGTAGGTTATATTTTCCTCCCTTTTTGCATGCTTGGTCATTTTTGATTGGCTGCCAGGCATGAATTTCACCTTGTTGGGTACTGGATATTTTTGTATTAGTAAATACTCTATTTATTTTTTCTTCCAACTCTTTTTTTTTTTTTTTTTTTTTTTGGAGTCTCTGTCACCAGGCTGGAGTACAGTGGCGCAATCTCGGCTCACTGCAACCTCTACCTCCTGGGTACAAGCGATTCTCCTGCCTCAGCCTCCCAAGTAGCTGGGACTACAGGCACGTGCCACCAGGCCTAGCTAATTTTTTTATTTTTAGTAGAGACAGGGTTTCATCATGTTGGCCAGGATGGTCTCGATCTCTTGACCTCATGATCCATCTGCTTCAGCCTCCCAAAGTGCTAGGATTACAGGCATGAGCCACTGCTCCCGGCCCTTCCAACTTTTAGGCTCAAGAGGTGTGTGTACAGGTATGTTACATGGATAAATTGCATGTTTCTGGAGTGTAGTGTACAAATGATTTTGTCACCCAGGTAGTGAGCATGATACCTGATAGGTAGTTTTTCATTCCTCACCCTCCTCTTATCATCTGGCTTCAAGTAAGCCTCAGAGTCTGTTGTTCCTCTCTTTGTGTCGATATGTACTCAATGTTTAGCACCCACTTACAAGTGAGAACATGTAGTAATCTGGTTTTCTGTTCCTGCATTAATTGGCTTAAGATAATGGCCTCCAGCTATGTACATGATGCTCAAAGGACATGATTTTATTCTGTTTATGGCTGCATAGTACTCCATGATGTATATATGCCAAAATTTCTTTATCCAGTCCACCATTATTGGGCATCTTGGTTGATTCTATATCTTTGCTGTTGTGAAAAGTGCTATGTTGAACATATGTGTACATGTGTCTTTATGGTAGAACGATATATATTCCTTTGGGTATATACCCGCTAATGGGATTGCTGGGTCAAATAGTAGTTCTGTTTTAAGTTCTTTGAGAAATCTCCAAAATGCTTTCCACAGTGGCTGAACTAATTTACATTTCCACTAGCAGTTCCCTTTTCTCTGCAACTTTGCCAACATCTGTTATTTTTTGACATTTTAGTAATAACCATTCTTAAACTTTGTTCTAGGATACAGATGATTCTTTTAAATCTTCCTTTTTAAGATTTATTAGATATGATTGCAGGATGTAGTTTAGCTCATAACCCTTCTAAGTATTCACGGCCTGTGAATTATAAAGGTTTTTCCACCTGTCCTGGTGAGAACAGAAACTTCTTGACTGTATACAACTTCCCTATATTGTTCCCTGTAATGCTTTCAAATGATTCTTTACCATCATTGAGGAAAGAGTTACACAGAGAGAGGGTGCAGGTAGCTTCCTCATACACATGCATTGATTAAGTACTCAGCTGAAAACAGAAGGAGTCCCTCACAATTCTCTCTGCAGTCCTTCCTCACTGATACTGTGTTCCATGCACTGTAACCACCTTGATCTCCCAGGTCTCCCAGTGCATCTCATGAACTTGGAGACCATCAGGCTTCACCTTTCTCCCTTTCTGAGTTGCAGCCTGGAAACTCTCTGTCCTGTTAGCTGGGGCAATTGTGTAGCTCATCTTGTTTCTTCCCATCTTTTGGGATCACTGTCTTCATTGCCTGATCTCTGACATCTTGAAAGACATTGTTTCACATATTTTATCAACGTAGTTTTTAGTTATTTCAAGTTGGAGGGTCCTTGTTACTTCATCTGAATCCAAATGGGAGTCATTTATCTTTATTACCTTAAAAATTTAATTTTTGTATAGGTGAATCATTCCCATGGTTCGGAAATCAAAAAGTGTAAATATGTATTCAGTTGAGATCTCCCTCTGAATCCTTCCCACTACCAACCTAGTCCTCATCCCCCCACCAGTACAAACTATGCTATTAGTTTATCTTTCCAGAATTTCTTCATTCATATGCGAGTAAATAAAAATTACATATCCTTTTTCACCTTCCACCTCCTTTTTCATAGAAAGGTTGCATAGTATACATGCTATCCTGAACCTTATTTTTTTTACTTAACCATCTGTCTTGAGGATATTTCCTTATTGCTGCGTACACTTCCTGTTGACACACACCACCTACATACACACACTTTTTTAACGACTAAATATAGTGCCACATCATGTAGACATACCGTCATTTGTTTAACCAGTTCCTTTTTTGTTAAACAATTAGGTTGCTTCCAATCTTTTGCTGTTAGGAATAATGTAGTCTTATGCATAAGTCATTCTGGATGTATCTGCATAACATAGCTGTTGAATACATTCCCAGACATGGATTACTAGGTCAGAGGGTTTATGCATTTGTAATCTTGATAGCTATTGCCAAATTGGCCTCCCAAGAGGTTGAACCATTCTTCTACAAGCCATTTAGAAAGAAAATGCCTATTAACCCACAGTTCTTTTATAGAATGTTTATAAAATACAAGGATTTCTGCTAATCTGATAGGAAAAAGGTGTTATAAGGTAGTTTTAATTTGTATTTCTACTCTGAATGAGGTTGTTGAACATCTCTTATGCTTAAAAGCCATTTGTACTTCCTTTTCCTTGTACTTTAAATTGTTTTGGTCATGCAGTTTTTAGTAATAAGAATATGAAATAGAAATATTTTAGTAGGTGGTGTTTAGTCATTTCTTAATGATGAATGAGCAGTTAACATCCATAGCCTATAAGTGCAACACTTTAAATTGCATTTAATAAAATATAATTATACTAAGTCTAGTCGTATCTTTAATGGTTTTAGAGTCATTACAAAATGGTTAGATCAAAGGTTGGGTTAATTGATTTTTCAGAAAAATTTTCAAAGTTCAAAGTAAAATCAGGTTAATCTGAGTTTTTGACCCTAAGAGTAATGTTCTAAAACTACTTTGATAAATGAAAAAAAAAAATAGAAATTGTTCTAGAAATCTTTTACCTTTGAGAGATGTGGTTTGTATTCCACAAATAATGGCATGTCCGTAACAATTCCATGGATGTTGGAGGAATGAATATTTGAAATTTGGACTATCTTGTAAAGTCTGAGCTTTATGGTTACAATATATATTCTGTTCCACACAAAAGAATGGTAATCACATTCATGGTTAGATGACAGGATTCTCTTGCTATTCTTCAATCATTGCATCTTTCTTGAGAAGTAAGGAGTATGCAGGTATTTTTATAACTTTGCATACCAATCCTTTCTTTCTGCTTGATCTCAAATACCTTTAACTTTTTGTTCTATCATTTATAACTTGCAGGTATTGTACTTTGTGGACAATTAATTAGGGAGGTAGTTGTCTTACCAAATGAGTGAAGTAATAAAATGGTCTAGTAGTTTGTTTATATTTTCTTAATTTATTATAAATTAAAAGTCTGGCTTTATTTATGCAATTACAAATATATTTTTAGAGTTGCATCAATATGGAGAGGCATCCAGCACACATCCATCAGGTATGCTGTCATTCCAGAACATTCTCTGGTACTTCATTTTTCTGTCTTATCAGCCAACTAAATTTTCTTTGATTAAATTTAATTATTTTGGTTTTTTCCCGTTGTCAAAACATGGAGCTGCATGACATTATCAAGTTAGCCAATTGTCACACTTTAGCAATCTTAATGTTTGTATGCTTGCTTTTTAGATCTAAAATTATATATCAGGAAAAAAAATTATTGACTTACTGATTTAAGGATTAATATTTAGCTTTTCTAGAGTAGTTGAAAATGTTCTGAATGCTTTCTGTGAAAATCATCTAATTATAAATAAGATTTTATTACATGTTCCCAGATTTAGTTATTTTAAAATTATTTTGTATGCATTGATCACAATACTTTTACCACACTAATAATATAATATGTCTACTTGTGTTATTTGAATTGTTTGATTACAGAAATATGATAAACAAATAGAAAAAGAACATTGTTATTTTGACTAATTGTGTGCTTTCTTGCTTATTAAAGTTTACATGCTGATTAATGCTAAGGCGATTCTTTAGAAGATAACATTTGAATTTCTATAAATATGTATAAAACAAGTCTGTTTTAAGAATCAATTGGGCTGGGCACAGTGGCTTATGCCTGTAATCCCCATACTTTGGGAGGCCGAGGAGGGCAGATCGCTTGAGATCAGGAGTTTGAGACCATCCTGGCCAACATGGTGAAATCTGATCTCTACTAAAAATACAAAAATTAGCCAGGCGTGGTAGCACATACCTGTAATTTCAGCTATTTGGGAGGCTGAGGCAGGAGAATCACTTGAACCTGGGAGGCAGAGGTTGCAGTGAGCAGAGATCACGCCACTGCACTCCAGCCTGGGTAAAAGAGTGAGACTCCATCTGAAAAAAAAAAAAGAAAGCAATTGGTCTGAACTTTCCATCAAATACCAAAAATGCATAATTTAATTAGAATTTAAATTAAAGCAAATAAGCCAAATAGTCCCAGTTTTGGAAATCATAACTAACAGTGTTAACTGACATACTTTTATTAATAAAGCAAATGTGAAAGAAATATATGTACACAAATGAATTTAAAATGGAAAATAGTTTCAAGACTTTTTCAGTATTTGTCTTACAATGAATTTAATGTTGATCATTTAAATTTAAGATGAGCATATAAATCAGAGCAAGGTGATTCGAGAAAAGTATTTAAGACTACCAAATATATTTCATATCTGACTTCGACATGAACTTTTATTAATTTTGGTTTCAGGGCCTTTTCACAGAGTTCTAATACATCTGAAATATATACCTTAAATCAACTACCTATATTATTTCAGGATGTTAATTGGATCATAGCATTTGCTTGCTTTAAAAATTATGCGGTGCTGGTTGGAAAATTAAGTGAAAAGATTGAAGGAAAGTGGAAGAATGGTGGGATAGAATGATTATCAAACTCTTATTGATTTAAAGTTAGATATTAGAGATGAAGTTTTATTATCTTTGATACCAAAATCTGTTAAATTAAATTCAGTGGAAGTGATACAACTATAGTATTTTTAATTGTGCTGTGTGTTTTAGGTATTTGTGAAGTGTCATTTTGATTATAATCCATACAATGATAACCTAATACCTTGCAAAGAAGCAGGATTGAAGTTTTCCAAAGGAGAAATTCTTCAGATTGTAAATAGAGAAGATCCAAATTGGTGGCAGGTTAGTATGCTTCTCAGAAGTTCCTCAACTACTTTTCTAATTTTAATCTTAGATCTGGTTAATGTCTGAATATTCAGGAAGAATATTAGCATTTGTTACAATGATTTTTCCCACATGAACAGCTCCTGCTTCATGGCTACTAATTTTGTGGACATAAGATCAAATTGGGAGGAGATTTGCAAGTAGCTCTTAATAAGTGCAGAATTAACCAGCCTGTGGCACTAACCAGTTGGTTTAGGGAATAGACCAATTGGTTTTTTTCACATGGGTAATTGCATTAAAATATGCTATTGACCAAGAAGAACTCACTTAGGTCATCCCTTTTAAAAAGATATTTGGGTTTTGTTTATTTTAATAGGAGTCTTTTACTATGAAGTAAGTCTTTCTCTTGTCTCCTCTCCCTCATGTTCGTTCATAGCAAGTAAAGCATAATTTCTTAAGGTCTTAATGTCTATTTGCTCACCTCTTCTCAGATACTGGGAAATGGAGGTTCACTCTATCGGTTTTGTTTGGTTTTGGATTAAAATCTGTGTATATGGAAAGAGATGTGTATTATCACTGCATTTTTCCCTCCTTTTTTCAGAAGATCTGTTTAATGGTATTCTTTTTTCTTCTCCTAATGTAGCTTTCAGAAACCCCTAGCAGCAGTAATAAGTCTGTTTTTGTAATTATTTATATTAGCTAACAACCACAGTATTCAGAACTGGAGAAACTGACAAGTCAGGAAGTCTGAAATGCCTTAAACTATCAAAGCAAATGAGAGTTTTACTAAAGAACAAGGAGTAAGAGGAAAGGATCCAGGACTTAGCACCAAATTCTAAAATTAACTGAAATATTGGTAACTCACATTAGCTCTAAAATATAGATCTACTTCTAAGGAGAAACAAATCACAGAATGACAGCAGTCTTACTAACGTGTCCTTAAATTTAAATTAAGACATTATTACGTATAGGTGCACTGTGTGTTGAGACAGCTAAGAAATGGGTAAATTAAACAGAATCCATGATTTCAAGAGGTTTCCCCTGAACTTTTTAGATCCCTCATTTAAAAAATCTCTCTGTGGCTGTGTCCTTTATTGAATTATTCTAGTTTTCCTTCTTTGTTCTTTTTCCTATGAATGCGATCTCTTAGTTTTCTCTTCTAACCTCAATTCTTCTCTCAGTTTCTCCCTGCATTTTGATGGTTGGTTACTTTAATTCTGTTTTTCAGGATTTTAATTGCTAAAAGTTATACTAGATTTTCTATGCTAGTTGTAAGGTTAGAAATACTAACTTTGTGAGATAAATCACTAACAGCCAGTTCTCCAGCCACTATTTTAAAATATTTCTCTTTGGAGCTTATTTTAAAAGTTAGCTATTTTACATTAGGTAGAGTTTTGCCTAGTTTAAATTTACAAGCTCTTGGGATATTCATACTCCTGGTAGCATAAATTAAAATCTACACTTTATATTCCAAATAGTATCTCCTTTTCATTTGATTTGGCTTGAAATACCAGCATAGTAGGATTAAGGTTGACAGTAAATGTCTTTTAAAGGGTGCTAGATAAAATGTCGTGTTGATACATCTTATTATAGAATAGTGTTTATTTTCCTTTTCCAACTTAGTATTATAAATAAGAAGTTTGAGCAATTTAACTTGTATTTTGGTCCCCAAATTTCACTACCAGATATCAGATATGAAGAATTTTAGGTGCCAATTGATTCCTCAGTGCTGAATTGTTTAAATATCTTAACTGACAATGCTATGGATGTAAATCTCAAGGTTGTTTTTAAGAGTAAATATGACTTTTTTTTTAACTGACCACTGCTTGTCCTACTTAATAGAATATGGTCTCAAATTTTGGTCACTGAGATATACAATTCGTTAATTTGATTCTAGGCTAGCCATGTAAAAGAGGGAGGAAGCGCTGGTCTCATTCCAAGCCAGTTCCTGGAAGAGAAGAGAAAGGCATTTGTTAGAAGAGACTGGGACAATTCAGGTGATGAGCTCGACACAATAAGTAACAAGGAGTCCTTTGTGACCACCTTTCTTTGTCTCTTTTGTCTAAATAAGCAAATGCATTTATTTAAAATATGTCTAGAATGAATCCCTCCCTCTGCTTTAGCTCTCATAAGTAATCTTTTTGTTCCCGTTCTGCCACCTCCTGGTAGAGTATCAAAATTCAGTGGCTTAACTCACCCCCACCCTCTTTTGCTTCCTAGGATGCAACATTGGGAAGATAATTCTCCCACCCCTATAAAATACTACAGGGCAATTTTTTCATGTTCTGACATACTGCTTAAGTTATATTTGTTTTATCATCCTTCAGGACCTTTTTGTGGAACTATAAGTAGCAAAAAGAAGAAGAAGATGATGTATCTCACAACCAGAAATGCAGGTAGGTTTTAAATACTTTTTGAGAAGTCCAAGTGAAGTAGCTATATGTCATTTAGCGTGGTATAAACTCTGAATATACAGCTTTAAGTGAATGTAATTCAGATTAGTACCTAGTTGCAAGGGGCTGGCATATGAACACATGGTGCAATACAATATAAATTATTTAAATCCTGATATATACTACCATGTGCTTTATTTTGTGAGTATAGTTTACAACAAAACAAATTGGTTAGGATTTTTACTTGTCTTAATGAAGAAGCAGTATTATAATTGAAACTATTTGTCCAGAGAATTTTGAAATAGTAATTTATGTGCCATTTCTAAAGGGTAGAATGCCTTTGTCAAGATGTTAAAAGAGTTATGTTTAAGGGCAACTGTATCCTGCTATAACACTGACCATGGTACTTTTAGAAAAATAGCACTGGACCAAATAAATATTGGTCTGATATAATAGAATTCCTTCTTAAATCTTTTAGTCATGCAGAAAGAAATACTTTTAAAAAGAAAGATATGGTAACTGTGTGAGATGATGGATATGTTTAATAGCTTGATTGAAGTAATCATTCACAGTGTACACATTCATGAAAACATCAAGTTGTACACTTCATATACAATTCCTATTTGTCAGTTATACCTCAGTAAAGCTGAAAGGATTTTTAAAAACAATTTAGAATAAAACCCCAGACCTGTATTGGCTACTCATTTGATGTTAAAAATAAATAAATAAAAAGGAAGGAAGGGAAAGAATGGAAACTACTATATTTATTCTTCCCAGTTGCAGAGGATGACAGGAGTAAAAAGCAGCTCTATGAATCAGAAATTTCTGGAGGCTTAAAAGCAGTTGGCAATTTTAAAAGTACTTTCTTGAATTCAGAGCTACCTCTATACTGGTAATAAACTAAACAGCACACCCTAAAAGAAAATAATATAGAAGGCAGAAGTAGGCTTGTTTTCTCTTAATATTGGTTTAATCTACTGTGGAGAAATTGTGCAAAGAAAGAATTGCTATTAGCATAATAAGCTAAGGAAGGAGTGTTATTACTACAGATTGAGAGTTACAGTAACAACAGGTAATATAATATTTCAGATCATCACTTTGGCCCTATTATTCATAAAATATATGCCCATAAGGCTTTTTTGCAAAATAGAAAATTCATAATTTTCCCACTAAGATTATACTTTTGGATTATGTTTCTAGTGAAAACAGTGGATCTAAAATTTGTTTTATATGTAAATTTCAAAATCTTAATATTTAAATGTATGTTGTCAGTAAATGTCAGTATGTTGAATTTTCTAATCAAACTGATAATTGTAGATTTGCCATACAATATTCATTTATATAATTGGAAGGTCACTCGTTCCGTGGAACTTAAGCAACCACACTAGGTTTGCTCCTGTCCTCTGTATTTGATACATACTTTCTATATAAACTGGTCTGTAATTTGATTATTTATATTATGGGATTTCTACTGACAAATTGATAATAGATTTCAGTGGATAGAATCTCTGATAAATAAGGATAAAACATAGAATTTTTCTAGCTTGATTAATCAGACTAATTTTTTCTTTTTTTTTTTTTTTTTGAGACGGAGTCTCACTCTGTCACCAGGCTGGAGTGCACTGGCACAATCTCAGCTTACTGCAGTCTCCACTTCCTGGATTCAAGTGATTCTCCTACCTCAGCCTCCCGAGTAGCTGGGACTACAGGTGCGCACCACCATGCCCGGCTAATTTTTTGTATTTTTTTAGTAGAGACGGGGTTTCACCATGTTGGCCAGGATGGTCTCGATCTCTTGACTTCATGATCCCCCCACCTCGACCTCCAGAAGTGCTGGTATTACAGACATGAGCCACGATGCCCAGCCCGATTAGACAAATTTTTAAGGGCAAATGGATGGACCAGATGTTTAAAGCAAGATATAAAATAATTTACTGGGTGAGGCACAGTGGCTCATGCCTATAATCCCAGCACTTTGAGAGGCTGAGGCAGGAGGATCACTTGAGGCCAGTAGTTTGAGACTAGCCTGGGCAACATAGCAAGATCCCATCTCTACAAAAAAAAATTAAAAATTAGCTGGGTATGGTGGCCCATGCCTGTGGTTTCATCTACTTGGGAGACTTCCTTGAGCCCAGGAGTTCAAGGGTACGGTGAGCTAAGATTGCAACACTATACCCTGGGTGACAGTGAGCCCTGGTCTTAAAAACAATAATAAAATAATTATTGTTTATTATACTTTACCAAATTTGTAAAAACAAATCTATGCTAAGTGGGTACAAGTCAAGTGATATTTAACTATCAAGACAGCTAAGCCATTACTGGACAGAATTGCAGAGATTCCTTTCATGTATATAAAAGATGACTAAATATATATTCCTATTTCCTTTTTCATTTAGAATTTGATCGTCACGAAATCCAGATATATGAGGAGGTAGCCAAAATGCCTCCCTTCCAGAGAAAAACATTAGTATTGATAGGAGCTCAAGGTGTAGGCCGAAGAAGCTTGAAAAACAGGTTTATAGTATTGAATCCCACTAGATTTGGAACTACGGTGCCATGTAAGTTTTCTGTTTTCCTTGCTATGCATTTGGCAGGAAAGAGTATGGGCATATGGAGGAGAGGGGGATTATTATCATTAATTATTGCTATTCCCAAATAAGTTTTCTTTATTGCAGTGAAAATGAACAAGTAAAAGACATTGAAAAATTTAGTAATTCTATAGCTGTTATGAAATAGTGCTGCAGTGCTGTTGGCTTGCTGTCTGGTGGCAAGTGCTTCTCTAAACTATTCAGTTCAGAAATCTTAGAATTAAATGCCTGTATTTAAGAATTGTGGCAAGATAGGCATTTAGAATTTTCTTGTACTGATGTGTATCTAAAAAGTTGGATTTTTCAACCATTTTAGTGTAAAGAAAAGGAGAAAGTTTCTGACCCTCAGACATAGCCAATGTGGCAACAGCTGTATGAATTTACATGGCCTGGCTTGTAGCTCTCAGTCGTGCAAGATCGTAAACCTGATTTTTGATAGCACATCAAGAGTGATTTATCTTTTACTGCAGGCAGCATTAATTAAGGTTACAAAGTCTGATGTATAGAATAAAATAATATTGATGAGAAGTATAACCATTAATTAATGCAAAGACCACTCATTTTATGGTCTTTGCATTCATTTCTCTATTTGCATATTTACATAGAAAGTTTAATAATCATGTCAGAAGTATGCTTGATGAGAATGGAGTTAGGTCAAGGAATTGGATGATGTTAGTGACTTACTGTAGTGACTAATACACATTTGTCTATAACTGTGGGGACTATTATACATTTGTCTTTGTTTTTGAAATACATGAATCTTTACTTGTGAACTTAGATGTTCTGTCCCTTGAAGAAAGCAGGAGATACGCTAACGTTGCTTTCTTAATTTCCTTTGCTATGCTTCTATTTCTGACCAAGCCCCCTTTTAATACGGCATTCCTTTAGGTATATTAATGCCTTCAAGCTATTTTGAGTCAAATCCTAGCCTAACTTTAACCTCATCTCTTTTAATTGAATTTTAGAGTTTCTCTGGTTTTGTCCAGTATATTTTGGGTTTAATTCTCAGTGAGTACTCCTATTGCTAAAATTCTTAAAAGTTAGGGAAATAGCCTTGTCATTGCCCCCATGTGCTGCTTGTAATCCCTTCACAGTAAGTCTTCTGATTCTACTGTAGGCATTGTAAAACACTAAATTTAGACAAATCCTAGTAAAGTGATTAACAAAACAAAAACTTCACTGTAATCAAAGTATGTTAAAGCTGCAATTGTGAAATAAAGAAAAAGTTTTTCGCTTTTATCAAATGAATATGTGCCCAATATTTTTGGCAAGTAGTTCTTAAAGACATATAATGAGGGAAAAAATAACCCCTTCTCTTCCCCTGCCTCACCACTGGTTCACTTATGAAAAACAGTCACTTTTCATTGTTTTTGCTATTTCTTTTGGTAGTGTTCCATATTTCTTAATAATGTCTTTAGTCTGCTCTTTCCTGGTTTATCCAGTTTAGACTTTATCTGTTCACTTCCTGACTGTCTTTCCAATATAAAGATAGCTGTATTTTCAGTTAGTTCAATTTTACTTTCTTGAATAAGCCTTTCCCCTTCTGTGACCCAGGAATCTCTGGAGTTCTGTTTTTCCTTATACTATCTGATTTTATGTGTATATGTATACAATTTTTTGTTTTTTAAACTAAAGACTTGTTTATCCAGTAAGTTGTATTTGTTTTTTTTTCCTGGAGACCTCTGTCTCAGAACCCTCTGTCTTTCTGCTTCAATGAAGACTACATGCTGTCTCTCTGGCTGCCCACCTGTTAACACTGGAGTAGTTCCCTTTGTTGTTATCCTGGATTGAAGCTGTTGTTCCTCCATCCCATTCTTTCTCTTTCTTGGTTTATCACCTTGTTTTTGCTGGAGTACATCCTCTTGTATGTGGAATGTAATGTCTGCATCTTTGTGTTGTAAAATATGTATTTTCTGCCCTTTATTTGACTATTTAGCTGAGAATAGAATTCTGGATTGTAAAATTCAAAAGCTATTACAATGTCTTCATCATCGCCAAAAGAATCTCTGTACCCATTTCCCACCAACCTCCTCACCCCCTGCTGCCATGAACAATCATGAATCTTTCTGTAAAAATAGATTTGCTTATTTTGGACATTTTATATACTGGAGTTATACAATATGTGGTATTTTGTGACTGGCTTCTTAACATGTCAGATCTCATATGTGTTGTAGCATGTATCAGTACTTATTTTCTTTCCCTTGCTAAGTGATTGTTACATGGCTGTACCACATTTTATTGATATATTCATTAGTTGATGGACATTTGGATTATTTTATTTTTAGCTATTGTGAATAATGCCACAGTCAGCATTTGTATACAGGTATTTTTGTGGACATATGCCTATTTCTCTTGGGTATATACCTAGGAATGGAATTTGTAGGTTATATGGTGACTATATGTTGAGCCTTTAGAAGAACTTCCACACTGTCTTCCACAGCAGCTGTATATGTACCCTTTCACAATCCCAGCAGCGTATGAAGTTTCCAGTTTCTCTACATCCTCACCAACATTTGTCATCTGACTTTTTGATTATAGTCATCCTAGTGGGTGTGAAGTTGTATCTTATTTTGGTTCTCATTTGCATTTCCCTAATGGCTGATAATGTCAAACAACTTTTCATGTACATATTTGCCATTTATGCATTTTCTTTGGAGGAATGTCTGTTTAAACTGGTTGCCCATTTTTCAGTTAGGTTATTTGTCTTTTTCTTAAGCTGTAAGAGAAGGTCATATTATATTCTGGATACAAGTTCCTTATTAGATATATGATTTGCACATATTAATATTTTCTCTCATTCTTTGGTGACTTCTTATGTTTTTGATGGTGTCCTTTGATATACAAAAGTTTTTCATTTTGATGAAATCCAATTTTGTATATCTTTTGTTGCCCATCATGCTTTTCATATCTTACCAAATATGATACCATATCAAGGCTTTCCCTAACCTGAGGCCACAAAATTTTACCCTCCTGTATTTTATTTTAAGAGTTTATACTACTAACTCTTATATGCAGATTATATGATCCATTTTGTGTTCATTTTTGTGTTGAGTGTGAGGAGGAGATTTCAACTTTATTCTTCTGCTTGCACTTTTCCAGTTGTCACAACACAATTTGTCAAAAAGAATAGTTCTTTCCTCCAGTGAATTGTCTTGCCACCCTTTTTGAAAATTGATTGTAAATGTGAAGATGGATTTATAAACCCTCAATTCTATTCCATTAATCTAGATGTCTGTCCTTATGCCAGTCCCACATTGTCTCGATTACTGTATATTTGTATTAAATTTCAAAACCAGGAATTGTGAACCTTCCCAACTTGTTCTTTCTTTTGAAGTTTGTTTTGGCTCTTCTGGGTTCCTGACATTTCTATATAAATTATAAGATAAGCTTCCAGTTTCTGCAGAAAAGGTAGCTAGAATTTTAAGAGGGATTATATTGAATTCTAGCTACCTTTTCTGCAGCAACTGGAAGTTTATCTTATAATTTGTATAGAAATGCCAGTAAGTTGACTTGAGGACTACTGCCATCTGTTTTGTTTTGTTTTGTTTTGTTTTGTTTTGTTTTGTTTTGTTTTGTTTTGTTTGAGATAGAGTCTTGCTCTGTCGCCCAGGCTGGAGTGCAGTGGTGTGGTCTTGGCTCACTGCAGCCTCCGCCTCCTGGATTCAAGCCATTCTCCTGCCTCAGCCTCCTGAGTATCTGGGATTACAGGCACCCACCATCCTGCCTGGCTAATTTTTTTTGTATATTTAGTAGAGACTTACTTTCACCATGCTGGCCAGGCTGGTTTCGAACTCCTGACCTCAGGTGATCTACCCGCCTCAGACTCCCAAAGTGCTGGGATTACAGGTGCTATCTTAACAGTATTAATTCTTCCAGTCTGTGAGCATAGATGTCTTTCCATTTGTTTAGGTCTTCATTTTAATGCTGTTTATGGTTTTCATTGTACAAATGTTATGCTTCTTTTGTCACATTTATTCCTGAGTATTTTGTTCTTTTTTATTCTATAGCAAAAAGTATTTTCTTAATTTCCTTTTTGGATTGTTCCTTGCTAGTGTATAGAAATAAACTGATTTTTGTGTGTTGGCTTTGTCTTTTAGCCTTACTGACCTCATTGATTCTAATGATGATTTTTTTGTGTGGGTTCCTCAGGGTTTTCTATATACAAAATCATGTCATTTGCAAATAGAGATCGTTTTACTTGTTTCTTTCTAGTCTGGGTGCTGTTTATGTCTTTGTCTTATCTAATTGCCTCAACTAGAACCTGCAGTGTAATGTGTAATAGTGTAATAGAAGTGGCAAAAGTGAACATCCTTGTCTTGTTCATGATCTTAAGGAGAAAGGAGAAAGCATTCCATCTTTCCATTTTAGCTGTGGGGGGTTTTTCACAGATGCCTTTCATCAGATTGGAGAAGTTCCCTTGTGTTCCTACTTTGTTGGCTTTTTACCGAGAAAGGGTACTGGATCTTGCCAAATACTTTTTCTTTGTTGATAGTTCATATGATTTTTGTTTTTTATTGTCTTCTATTGATATGATGTATTACATTCCTTGATTTTTATATATTGAACCAACCTTGTCTTTTTATGGTAAATTCCATTTGGTTATGATGTGCCGTCTTTTTTATATACTTCTAGATTCAGTTGTTTGTAATTTGTAAGGATTTTTGTATCTATATTTATAAGGGATATTGGTGTATAGTTTTCATTGTTATGATGTCATTATCTAGCTTTGATATGGTAATACAGGACTCATAGAATGAGTTGTGAAGTATTCTTTCCTCTTTCATTGTTTGGGAAGAGTGTGTAAAGAATTAATTATAATTCGTTCAATGTTTGATGAAATTCACCCATGAAGCCATTTGACCCTGGGCTTTACTTTGTGGGAAGTTTTGATTATTAATTCAGTCTCTTTACTTGTTATAGGTCAGCTTGGATTTTTTTTTTTAATCAGTTTCAGGATTTCTGCAGTGTTCATAGTAATATTTTTTCTTTCATTTCTGATTTTAGATATTTGAGTCTTTCCTCTTTTATTCTTAGTCTATGTAAAGATTTGTCAATTTTGTTGATCTTTTCAGACAATCAAATTTTGCCTTTGCTGATTTTCTGTATTTTTTCTACTTTCTAATTTTTGCTATAATCTTTATTATTTTCTTTCTACTTGTACTTTGGGTTTATTTTACTCTCTTTCTGTTTTTTTAGATAGAAAATTAGATTATTGATTTGAGATCTTTTTTAACATAGGCTTTCACAGCTATAGATTTCCCTCTAAGCACTTAGTTGCATCTTAAAGTTTTTGATATGCTGCGTTTTTGTTTACATTCATCTCAAAATACTTTTGTTTTGAGTGGGCGATATATATGTGTGTGTGTGTATATATATATATATGTTCAATGATACTTGTCTCTGTAGATGGCTACAGAGACTTTAAAACCATAATCCTGAATATACAACTATGCAACACAGACCAGTTAGCCAGATCTAAAATAATAAGCTGGCTTCTTATGACAACTATTCTGTTCCAACCCTTCTTTCCTCCACAATGACCCTAAATCTTACATGAATACAGTTACTCTGGCAGAACGGAAACCCATCTTTGTGACCAAAAGTAAAAACCAAAGAAGAAATAGCAATTCATCCGTTAGTTGGTGAAAGCAAGAAACGTAGTGCCCTTCACTGTGCTGCTTAGTCTTAACTCATTTTGTCCCTGTTATTCAGCCCATCCGTTTAGCTCTTAATATGTTTGAATTAGCCATATGATTCAGCTCTTTAGTGCTCATCACAGTGCTGATCTTTTTCCCATCAGTAGCTTTTAAGACAGTTATCAAGGGCTTAAAGCCCTCCACAGAACCTTTTCTTAGCATGAATGGGTTTCGTTCAACCATCATATATCTTCAAGGTAATGAACATGCTGCTGGACAACTGGCACTCTGGAAGCGCCTGGTCAGCTCTATCTGTAACTGTGCTCTTCAACAGCACCATCTCCTCTCAGAGTATTTTCTTTCACTTGTGATTGCTTATTTGATCCATTGGTTATTTGGGAGTATATTGCTTATTTTCCATATATTTTTGAATTTCTAAAATTTTCTCTGTTATAAAATTAAGGTGATTTAACTTTCTTTATATATTACAAAATTATCCTAAAATAAAATAGAAAAACATTGTTATTTTAGGGAGATAGGCTATGTTATGAATCCTGTTTTCTCTTTAACACTGACATCCTGAGCTTAGTTAACAAATTAAGTATTACTTTGTTGATTGTTTCTTCATTATTTGAATAGCAGCTAAAATTAATAGTTTTGCCTGTCATAAAAAATTACTTCTAAAAAATCACGTTATGTAGTTGCTCAGTATAGAAGTCTAAGGAATCAGTTGTAGTCAAACCATGTTCTAATTTCTCTGTTCTAGACATGGAAAGCAGTTTAAATATGTGACAACGTGGATTGTTTTTTGGAGTGTTAGTAGAGAATAGGATTGTAGTTAAAGTTCACTTGTAAACTGAAGAACATTTCTCTAAGAATTAAGATTCCCTCAGCATGGGGTGGGGGTAGTACATGTACATATACGTATTTATTTCAAGCAATGCATTCCCTTGTATGGTTTCACTGTAGTACTTCACAAAAAAAACAAAACAAAACTATTTTTTAAAATTAATGTTCACAATGTTGAAGCAAGTCCTATTATGCATTTATTTGGAGCATTAAAAGTTGCCTTTGAAGTTTTATTATACACCTTTGGTGACTAATTCCAGAAACCTTAAAGATCACACAATTTTATATATGAGAAGCCATCATAGCGTCTTGAAGATTCTTGAAGATACTTTATAAACACTCTTTACAGTAGTCTAAGATGACCACTCCCAAGGTTGAGCCAGAAAACAAGGGAAAAGTGGGAGTCCTATTATACATAATGATCTCATTTGACCCTTATGTTTGAGCATGAGTTTGAAGTTAATTTTGTTCTTATAAAAGTTTTCTATGTCTTATGCCTACTAGAATTAGTCAAAACACTGTCATCTTTTTATTTGGATTACTTTCTTAGTTTAGTTTGGTGTACTTAATAATTCCATCAGTTATTCTGCAACTACTTAGCTAATAGAAACAATACTTCTTGTCTCTGATCCAGCAAAGCCCAGGGTAAGGCTAAGCTTGAAATAACACACTCAAAAATTACTTTTCTTCTTCAAAGTTATTGTTAACAAAGTTGTCAGAGAGTACACATTTGCAACAGTTTAGAAAGTGGTAATAACCGTTCCTAGCACAGACCAACTTGCAGAGGATTGTATGTCTCTGAAAGTATTCAAAGCTATAAAATATCAGACAAAAGGATCTCCTACTTCTAAATTTTGACTTGAGCTATTCAATCTCATTTTCCCAGAAATAATATGTCGGGTCAGAGGAGAGGAGTTTAATAGACCATAATAATAATGAGGTGGCTAGCTCTACCACTGAAGTGTAAAATAGAACAATTAACATTTGGGAGTATCAATAAACAGGAAGCTAAAAGAAAGGGTTGGTTTTGAGGTAAGATAAAGGATAGATAATTTGTGGGTAAACTGCACTTTACAAAATTGGTATTACAACTAAGAATAGGTGAACTTTGCTTACTCACCTTTTGGGACACTTAGGAAGTGTTAATGTGGAAAGAAAGGATGTGATGGATTCCTGAGGAGAAGGAGAGTGCTCGTCAGTTGAAAAGACTCACTCACAACATGCCTCACACTTATTAACACTTACCATAATTAAGAATGTCATTGAAGGCTCTGCTGCTAGGTAAAATTTTGAGTTTCAAAGTGATTTTAAGAAGCCTG
Source organism: Rhinopithecus roxellana (assembly GCF_007565055.1). NCBI lineage: Eukaryota > Metazoa > Chordata > Mammalia > Primates > Cercopithecidae > Rhinopithecus > Rhinopithecus roxellana. The sequence goes on along the minus strand of NC_044554.1, from coordinate 133,246,421 downwards.
TTTTTGGATGCGAATTTTGTTTAGGGGACTACCTCTTAAAATATTCCTCTAAGGTATCAAGAAACTTTTTCTATTAAAGGGCCACATGGTAAAGTTTTAGGCTTTGCAGTCCACACAGTCTGTCACAACTACTACCACCGTTTTAATGGGAAAGAAACCATGTATGATACATAAACAAATGAGTATGGCTGTAGTCCAATAAAACTTAAAGAAGCAGATCAGATTTGGTCATAGGCTGTAGTTTGCTGCACCAAGTGGAAAAATGTTAAGCCACCCTATGTATTTTAGTCTATTTTTTATGCGCTACAATTTCTTTGTACAAAAACCTCAACACTATTTTATTTAGTTACTTCACGGAAACCAAGGGAAGATGAAAAAGATGGCCAGGCATATAAGTTTGTGTCACGATCTGAGATGGAAGCAGATATTAAAGCTGGAAAGTATTTGGAACATGGGGAATATGAAGGAAATCTCTATGGAACCAAAATTGATTCTATTCTTGAGGTTGTCCAGACTGGACGGACTTGCATTCTGGATGTCAACCCACAAGTAAGCTGCTTGGATTCCAAAGCTGTTTTTCATATTTTATTTTCTGTGGAGTTTTTTTCATGTATGTCGGGGATGCTGGGTTGGGGTTTGTTTTGTCAGGGTAGAAAGGTGACTCTTTCCCTCCATTACCTTTAGGTGATAGAGAATGTTATTATGTATACATAGCTAGTTAAATAAATCTCTGAACAATTAGCCAACAGCGGCTTGGGTGGCAATAGAAACTGTGATTAGATCTACGGTAGAAGTTTAGGATATATTTTACCTGTTCAAGTAATGCATAAATGCATATGTTAAGAAATGTTAATTTTAAAACTCAAGTCTGCAATATAAAGAATAAAAAGTTAAAGTCACTCCCCCTCGTACCTGACACACATGCACACCTCTTATTCTCACTCTGTGTTTCTCTCTCACCTACCTCTTCCCACTCCACTACACTCAGCCCAACCTCACCTCCCTACTCAGAGATAAGAGTTGTTAATAGTTTCTTATGTCTCTTCTAGTCATTTCACTATGCCTTAAATACAAATATATATAAGGTAATGGGTTTTCTGTTTTTGTTGTCTCTTTTTGCAAAAATGGAAAAATTCTACATAGAATTTTCAGGGGTTTTATGAAATAGTACTGTTTCTTGAAGATCTTTTTATGGTTACTGTAGAGCTTTTTTTTCTTTGTAATTGCTATATAGTACTTTATAGTATGAATATATATTCATTTAACCACTCTCCAATAAATCAACATTGAGGTTATTTCTACTTTTTCGGTATTAACAGAATTCTACAATTAACATAAAAAGAGTTTACATCACTCTTGATGATTTTTTGATCATTGTTTTATACTTTCGTTTCTTCAAGAGGAACAGACTGAATTTAGAACAAAATAAATGGATCAATATTTTAAGAAAGTACTATGTGGAATGAGAATGACAAAACGGAGATAGGTATTAAATTATGTCCTTTACTCCATAGAACAAGTGCAAACAGCCTTTGATTTATACTAAAGGGTAGCAGAATTCTAGTTCTAATATTGTATAAATTGGCTTATAATTATTCTTTTACACAGGCACTGAAAATATTGAGGACGTCAGAGTTTATGCCCTATGTGGTATTTATTGCGGCTCCAGAGCTAGAGACGTTGCGTGCCATGCACAAGGCTGTGGTGGATGCAGGAATCACTACCAAGCTTCTGACCGTGAGCTAACCATATGATTTTCCTTCTAAAATCTTTCCTTTTCTTTTGAGCATGTTTAACTCTTATCTAACTTATTTTTATTTATTTATTTTTGAGTCAGAGTCTTGCCTTCTTGTCCAGGCTGGAATGCGTTGACACGATCTAAGCTCACTGCAACCTCACCCTCCCAGGTTCAAGCGATTCTCCTGCCTCAGCCTCCCAAGTAGCTGGGATTACAGGCGTGCGCCACCAGGCCCAGCTAATTTTTGTATTTTTAGTAGAGACAGGGTTTCCCCATGTTGGCCAGACTGGTCTTGAACTCCTGACTTCGAACTCCTGATCTGCCCACCTTGGCCTCCCAAAGTGCTGGGATTACAGGCGGGAGCCACCATGCCTGGCCAACTCTTAGCTAATTATGCTATGAAACAAACTTGCTATATAAGGTGACACAGAATAAAAATTAATTTGATGTAGTTAGGATCTGGAACAGTGTTCTTTTACTTGAAAATCATTGTACACTTTATTTTAAATCAAAAGTTTAGTTCCCCTTTGTAAAATGAAATGGACCAATATTAAAATATGCATATTAATTGAATACCTTCATTTTACTAGTGGGGTGACTGGGCTCCAAGATCATTAACAGACATGTTTATTATATGGTTTATCATTGGTAAAGTTAGGTGTTCTGATGTTTAGTTTCTATTACATGTTTTTTCCTTTTTTTCCTCTCTCCTTTTTCACTTATGGAAATTCAAAAATATATGCAAAAGAGGGGAAAAATGAGCCCTTATGCCCATCGCCTAGCTTCAATAACCATGGCAATTTCTTGTTTTAATTAGACTCCTCCCCACTTCCTCCTCTCCTTGAATTATTTTGAAGCAAATCTTTGATATCATGTCATCCATAAATATCTCAATATTTATATCTAAAAGATAAAGACATTTAAAACATACCATTAGTACAACAAAAAATAATAAGCAGTATCTTACTGTCATCTACATGCAGTCTATATTTGAGTTTCTCCAAGGTTTTTGTTGTTGTTGTTGTTGTTGTTGTTCAAATCAGTATTTGAACAAGATCAACACATTGAATTTACTTGTTGTCACCTAAATCTTTTTCCCAGCTTAAAATTGATACACAGTAAGCTGTGCGTACCTAACGTGTCCCACTTGATCAATTTGGCCATATATTTGTACTCGTGAAAGCCATTACAACCAAAATAATGAACGTGTCCATCATCTCCACACATTTCCCTGTGCTCCTTTGTAACCTGCTCCCTGCACCCTTCCTCCCACCACTCTCACCGTTTCCCCCCACTGTACTTGGTTATATGCCATGAAATCAGGTAGTAGTAGTTTTCTTTGTTCTTTTTCAAGTTGATCCATGTCTCTGCTTTCTGAATGTATGAAACATAGTAAGTGTTTAATGTCTTTGCAGATTCTAACATGTGAGTCAGTTCTGGATTGGTTTTGATTGAATGATTTTTCTCTTTATTATGGGTATATCTTCCTGCTTCTTTGCAATCCTGGTAACTTTTTTGGATGCCAGACATTGTGAGCTTTGTTCTAGGATGCAGTTATTTGGAAATAGTTTGGGTTTTTCAGGTCTCACTTTTTAAATTTGTTAGGTAAGACCCAAGCATTTCTTATTTTAGGGCCAGTTATTCCCCCACAAATAAGGCAAGACCTATTTGGTACTCCTACCACAGGGCCTGTGAGTCATGAGGTTTTCTATTCTGGCTAAGGGGGAATAGGTGCCATCCTTGGGTACCTCTAATCCTATCTGGTGGTTCTTTCTCAGCTTCAGGTCATACTTGTGTGTGGGTTGGTACTCAGCTGAATGCTGGACAAGGACCTTCTACAAATCAAAGTCTGTCTCTGCTGCTCTTCCCCTCCGGTGTTCCGTTCTGCAAACTCTTGCCACCTGGGTCTCCCTGGGCTCAGCTCTGTCTTCAACTCAGAGTCCTGTAGGCTCCTCTGGGCTCACTCTCTCTATCCTACTAACCATAAATTCTTTCAAGCCAGTAAACTGGAGTAATCGTAGGACTCACTTCATTTGTTTTCTATCTTTCTGTGATCTGTTTTTAATATCTTGATGTATAGTATCTTAAAAACTATTTCATACATTTTGTCCATAAATTAATTGTTAGGTGGGAGAGGTAGTCTGGTGCCTGTTATTCCACCTTGGCTAGAAGCAGATGTCCCTTTAGCACCTTTTAATCTGTAAATTCTCACTGCCACCCTCCCTCCCCTCTCTTTTCACATTGTTTTAGTTGTTTAAAAAAAAAAAAAAAAAGTAGATCATTTATCCTATAGCATGTTCCATAATCTGGATTTTACCCATTCTGCCCCCATTGTATCATATTCCTGTATCCCTTCTATTTCCTGTAAACTGATAGGTCGATCTAGAGGGTTGGTCAGACACAGATTCAGGTTATTCACGGTTTTGGTTGGTGGTTGGTTGGTTTTTGCAAGAATAATTCACAGGTGGTACTTGTTTTATTACATCATGAGGCATACGTCAGACTTTTTGTCATAAGATTAATCAGTGGGGTCAGAAGTTGTTAGTCTGATCTATAAAGTTTCTCAGTAACTCTTTACCTAATGGTTTTAGCAAACTTTATTAATCTTTGCCTTGGATAAGTTTTTTTTTTAGGGATGGCAAAGTGGTAGTATTCTAAGTTTGTCATTCCTTCTACGTTTATAAAATAGAATTCTTAAAAAGAACTTTTCCTCATCAAGTAGTTGATTATTCTGAGGTACAGTTGATACAGGAAAGGCAGGATACATCTTTGATACTGTCCTTTGTAGGTCAGCTTTCAGAATAATGAGTTTATTCCCCAGGAGCCTCTAGAGGTTACAGGTGACCAGCTGAGATTGGCTTTGTTTTTTCAATTTCTTGAGCACATGTGTTCAAACTTATTTGATGTGCTTTATTCTGTTGCAGTGATTATTCTTGTTGGTGCTAAGATTGTCCCATCATTGACCAATAGGAGCTTTTTCTAGTTGGCCCTTGAGACCTTTTTTTTTTCATGACCCTGATAGTCTTGGATAGCTTCCTTGCTACAAATGTTCCAGGCTCATCTTGTACATTTTCTGTTCTAGGCCAGGAACCAGCCATTTTTCCAAGATACTCTGATTTCTTTTAGAGTAAATGGTGTTTTAAGACCATAATATTAACAGTGCCCATTGTCACAGAGTTGATCACTGCTTCTTGCTGACCTTTTTATGTGGACAGTGCTAGCATATATGCTTTTCTGTTTGTATGTTTGAAGGAAAATATATCATGAATTTATTCTGATATTTTCCAATCAAATTCAAGATCATAGGATTTTTATTTAACTTATTTTATCTTATATGCCTAATTCCTTTCTCTTATGCTGAACATCCCAGTTCTCATAAACACTGGAAATGTTAGAATTAGAATATCATATAATTCATACCGTCGTTCTCATCGGAACTGAGGTCCAGCACATTTGTCTAAAAAAAAAAAAAAAGAATATCATATAATTGCTCATTTGCTTTATTCCACAGTACAAATACAACATTCTGGGAATAAGTATATCAACACAACCACCACTAGTATCATTACTGTGAACAGTCCCCCCAGCTCCCCACCAAGTATATACAGTCAGATCAGTATGGGTTTTGTTTTTTTGTTTTTTTCTGTCACCAGGCTGGAGTGCAGTGGTGCAATCTCGGCTCATTGCAACCTCTGCCTCCCGAGTTCAAGCGATTCTCCTGCCTCAGCCTCCCGGGTAGCTGGGACTACAGGCACGTGCTACCACACCCAGCTAACTTTTGTATTTTTAGTAGAAATGGGGTTTCACCCTGTTGGCCAGGAAGATCACTATGTTTTAAAGTCACTTGAAGTACCTTCTCTCTGTGTATTTAGGTCGGTTGTTCTTTTTAATGTTTAAATTATTGTGTCTTCAGCTAGTAGGAGCCTATTCAACTTGGCTTCTGAGTCTTTTTAACACGATTCTAGTAGTGTTTGATAATTTCTTGCTTTCTGATATGACAAGATGCTCCAGATTATTCTACATTTCCTGGCCCAGACCTGGAACCAGCCATCCAGAAGCCCTTGTTTCTTTTAGTGGGAGATAGCATTTAAAGATAATTCAGACAGTAAGAGTCTACATTAAACTCAGTTGGGCATTGTTTTTAGACCTTTTCAGTAACCAGAGGTAGGAAATAAGTTTTTTGTTTTTAGAAAACATACATCGTTCGTTCAATTTGAAAGCTTCAAATGAAATTTTACATTACTCTTCTTCAGCTTTATATTTGCCTGTTTTTCCTCTTATCCTGAAAACCTTGGTTTGTGATTATATTAACATCATTTCTTTTCTTACATGTATATAAATATAATTTAAGTACATGCACATATGTAATTTCTGAGTAATATCTGTATTAACAATATGATTAGTGAAAAGATTTAAGTTTCAGTCTTTTATTAATTGTTCTTAAGATATATCCCACTAGATTTTTTTTTTTCCTTCAACTTTTGTTTTGAGTTCCAGGGTACATGTACAGGATGTGCAGGTTTGTTACATAGGTGAACGTGTGCCATGGTGGTTGGCTGCACAGATCAACCCATCACCTACGTATTAAGCCCAGCATCCATTGGCTGTTCTTCCTGATGCTGTCTCTCCCCTGTGCTCCTACCCTGACAGGCCCCGGTGTGTGTTATTCTCACCATGTGTCCATGTGTTCTCATTGTACACCTCCCACTTATAACCCACTAGATACTATCTTCTTTTAAAGCCACTGAAATAATTCCTTGTGGCGTGGTTAAACCACCAACTTGGAACACAGGTTTATTTGTTTTATTTTGCTTCTGATTTTTAAGAATGGCTTTTATTTGAATTTAAATTTTGTTGTATAATTCTGTACAGCATTTTCATTGCTCCAACATAAATCTTAAAACAAATCTAGCTTTTCTGTGCCCTCTCCCTTTGTTTCCTCCCACCCTCATTGGCTACCATTATTGCTAGCCATTTTACCATATTAGTTTCCAATATAAGCAAGTGTGCCTGTGTATCCCCCCCATTTTATACATAAATCGTACTTTATGTACAAAATGTACCTGCATTTTTCCCTTATCATTATATCCTGGAGACCACTCTATAGCCAGAGAGAGAATCTTTATTTCCTGTTCCATCTGTATGGCATACTCCATTATTGTTAACAGGTTGTTTTTTTTTTTTTAAACAAATCAAATTGCTAATGGCTGTAATAGGCAAGAATTGCTTTCAAGTTGAATTGTGGCATGTTTACATATCTATGATCAGAGGTATTTTAGTTGTTTCAAACTCATTTAGAAATCTCAGTATTAGCTGAAATGTAAGTATTAGGGTCCTTCAGGCCTGGCAGTGAATCCACTTCTCTCTCTACACTTTCTACACAAATGACATTGTTGGGTGCTTCCATCAACATCATTTATATTCGTGCCATTGTTATGCTAATGATTTATATACAGCTAGCTCAGACCTCAGAGCTCTGATTTGCATAACCAGTAGCCTGCTGTACATCTCCACTTGGATGTCTCACAAACATCTTAAGCTTACCATATTACAAAGTAGCACACTTCGTTTCCCCCAGAAATTGTACTCTCCCCACCCCTCCACTCTGTATCTCCCACAGCTACCCATTTACCTTAGTTAGAAACCTAAGAGCAATTCATGACTCATTCATTTTCCTCCCTTTTCAAATCCTAGATGATGTAAAAAACTAATCCTGATTATTTTATCACCAAAATAAATTTCCAGTCTCGTGTCATTTTCATCTCCTCTGTCACCATCATAATCTAGGCAACCCTTTTCTCTGACCTGGATTCCTGCCATCAGTCTCCCTGCTTCTACTCGTGTCATACCACATTTTCATTTGAGGCCCACAGAGGTCTTTCGATCACATAGGGGTCCTCCATGACCTACCTGGTTCCCCAGCCCTTCACCCATTCCGGTCTTCTTTCAGTATCTTGAACGTGCCAGGATCGTTTCCTTCCTCTGGGTTTTGCCCTGCTGTTTCCTCTGCCTGGATGCTGACCTCCTTATTTTCATTTAGTTCTCAGCTTAACTGTCATTTACTACTCAGTCTCTTTCTAATCACTTTATCTAAAGTAGATCTCTTAAAATTCTTTGTGCCTGTTTTGTTTCTTTCATGATAGTTATCACAACTTGGAATTTTTTATATTTATTTCTTCTTTATCTCCTCCACTAAAGGATAGGAACCCTCTCTGTTATTCATTGTTATACCCACTGATTCTGAAATGTAGTAGACACCTTAATAGGAACTCAATAAATATTTGTAGAATATATAGAAGTATAGTGAAATTCAAAACACCATCTTACAAAAAGCTTTACTTACGTAGAACCCGTTGCTTATGTACTCCCCACATCATTCCACAATGACTAAAACTACTTTATGAAATATGAACAGTGCCTGGACAAAAACATAAATAAACGTATGTGAGTATGTGTTTTGGTGGAGGATGGGCAGCATGTAAGGTTAATCTTCAAAAAACACTTCTAAGATTCTCTGATCTTATCTTAGAGAAAGGTAGCAAATCTGGCTTTGAGCTTAACAGCCACTACAAATTGGGTTCCATGATGTACATAGGCCATAAGATAAAAATCTTTTGAAAAGGATGATATAGTGGAGCTAGAAACCAGTCATCTACAGTAATTCTTTTGTTACTGTAGATTCACTGCAGTATTATTCACTCCAAGATTATTGTCAGCAGTCTTTTAATTAGGAATTTTATCTTAATATCAGTCAAACAGAAGATGCAGAATACTCATAAATGTAAACATGAGTATTGTTGGAAAGAATAAGACATGAACAGATGGCAGCATTGTCTTTAACACTATATGGATTGGATTTTGAGGATTAATACCAGAATTACCAGAAATAGATCTAACCTATTTATTATATTCACTTCTAGTTGGAGTTTGAGCAAGTAAATATGCATTGTAATACAAACATTTCCTTTTAAAACTCTTCAACAGGATTCTGACTTGAAGAAAACAGTGGATGAAAGTGCACGGATTCAGAGAGCATACAACCACTATTTTGATTTGATCATCGTAAATGACAATCTAGACAAAGCCTTTGAAAAACTACAAACTGCCATAGAGAAACTGAGAATGGAACCGCAGTGGGTCCCAATCAGCTGGGTTTACTGATGATTCAGTAAGGTTAACAATGAAAATTAAACTTTTAAAAAGTGACTGCAACAATTAAACCTTCTACTGAGAAAATACATCACAGTTAGAAGATCATCTGCCAAGTCCGGGCGTTTTTATGGTGTAGATTGAAATAACAGTACACTGTTCTGAATTTTTATATAAATTGTGGTTGGGAAGGTGTACTAATATATAATTTATCTTAATTTTTCTAACTTTGTATGGATAATCTTTCTATTCATATCACATAAAGAAATGCGTTGAAGCATTTTGTATATGTTTTGATTTAGTACCCTTGCCTTTTTCATCAAAGGAGTTTTCAAATCATTCACTCTTAAGATTGGTCTCATATTTTCACTGTGATAATGAATATTACTTGAAATAGTTTTGTAAAGCTGTCATTTAGTTCAGTATTGAAATAGTGAAAGGTTAGTCTTAATAGAAGAAAATACAGTTATTGACCTTCCTTCTTATAAATTTCTTACAAAAGCAGAATTTTAATGTCAGTGTTACAGCTAGTCTACTACCATCTAAATCTGACATCAAAAGTCTGATCAGTTTACGTATTTTCATTATTTCAGAGATGTATGGCTATCCATTCTAATTTATGCAGTTGTTTTAGTTTTGTCTCTTCATTTCTATCTTTACTGAAAAATTGAAGAGCAATACCTTGCACTCTCTTATGAGGTTATTCTTTTTATTTGTTGCAATGTTATGATACTAATTTAATGTGTACACGGTAAGCTCTGAGGCTGGAAGCAAGGTCATGCAGACTGAGAGAGTGCCTTATCCTGTAAAACCTTACAGCAAAATGACACTTGAAGAAAGCTTATTTTCACATGTAAAATTTTAACTAACAAAAGGAACCTACTACTTTAAACAATGTTTTTATTAGAACATGGTCAGCAAATGTATCATGCCTCTGCAAATTTTAGTGATGTTTAAAGATGCCTCTAAGTTTGCAGTTGTAGGTTTTTGTGAATAATCAATGTGCTTTTGGAAATGTGATGTGATCCTTAGGGTGCCTGTTCTGTCTGTTGTGTTGAGAACCAAATCCATTGAACAACTTAAAAAATTGGGAAATAATTGTCAGCTGTTTTGTATACATACACACAAAATATATACATTATATAATATGTATATTATGTATTATATAATATATATTAAATAATGTTTTGTATATTTTTTACATATCTGTTAAGAAATGTACTTTGTTTTTTGTTTGTTTGTTTGTTTGTTTTGAGATGGAGTCTGTCTCTGTCACCCATGCTGGAGTACAGTGGCACGATCTCAGCTCGCTGCAACCTCTGCCTCCTGGGTTCATGTGATTCTTGTGCCTCAGCCTCCCAAGTAGCTGGGATTACAGGTGCATGCCACCATGCCCGGCTGATTTTTGTATTTTTAGTAGAGACGAGGTTTCACCATGTTGGCCAGGCTGGTCTCGAACTCCTGACCTCAAGTGATCTGCCCACCTTGGCCCCCCAAAATGCTGGGATTACAGGCATGAGCCACCGCACCTAACCAAGAAATGTACTTTTTGTTTAATGATTACCAAAAGAAGTTGTCCTTTAGATGCATTGACGTATACAAATTCCCACATTCACCTCAGTTAATATCTTCGTTTAGGATTCTTGGATAATAGAAATTCTTCCTAAAACATATTCAGAGATGCAACTCATTATTAAATTAAGGTAACCACATTCTGTATTGTTGCCAGCTTTTCATATAAACATTATTCACACTTTAAAGGATTAGGTGCTTAAATATTGATGGTCATCTTTGTCTAGTGTTAGGTGCCAGACACCTGGCTGCTGAATTTGTTTTTTCCCTCACCAAGGTTGTCATATGGAATGCCAGCTGGGAGAACTTGGAGGGATCTTTTTCACAATAAAACAAAACACCCAAGTTGTCATATTGCTAAAGCTGGAAATCTATAGGTTTCTCTTTTTTTCTTTTTTTTTGATTCTAGCTTTCATTGCCAGAACACAAATTCACGTTTCTTGTCCCAGGACAGGGAATTGGTGACAAAATGGATTATACTATTTTAATAACTGTGGAAACTTTCAAACTACATGTATTTACACCAAATTCTTGGCTTCTCAAAGCAACATGAATTAAAGCACAGTATCAGGGTGATGCCCTATGACTTAATGTTTTAACACACACTTGAAATTTTAAGAGAAATTTCAGTTCTGCACTCAGGAAATGTGCTGTATTCTCTAATGTACTTTCATGCTGCAGCATGGAGCCTCTTTAAACAGCTTTGGGATAATCATAGCAGCACAAGAAGTTTATCTGCCAAATATTTCAATCATCTTGGTACAATAGATGACTTTTACATCATGTATATTGTTAGCCTTATGTGATATAAAATGTATTACTTAGAAAATATACTTAAAGGAATTATTTCTTATAAATGGTATTCATGATTGACTATCTAATTAATGCATATTAGATTTCTCCTAATATGAAATGATGCAGTTTAGTTCATTTCAGTCTAGATGCCAGTGCTAACAAGAATACATTTAGATAAGTTCATTGTATCTCAATGAAGAATCATTGAACTTGAAACCCAAGTCCCATATGAATCTGCAGGAATGAGCAGTGCTATGCTGGGGCAAGAAGCCCAGGGGTCCCAGGGTTCTTCCTAGGTAATGAGAGTATAGCTGTGATCAAGGAAATGTGAACTTCTCTTTTAGGAAGATCTGTGATAATTAGCTTTATGGAAGAGAAAATGGTTTAGAGTGATGTTGAGCAATTGTTAAGGGTTGAAATAGACACACACATGCATGTGCTTTTGGGAAACATGATGTGCCAGCACATTAATGTGCCTGAGGGCTCCTTGTGGATAGGTGAATGTCCACATTTCAGCACTCAAGCATGATTGTACACAACTGAAGACTATATATGTATATTTTTTCATTTTCAATTGTACAAATACCCATAGAGGTGATATCCCTGGATAAGTCATTTAACCGTAACTTAGTGAAATAAATGTGCTGGCCCTACAAAGTAGAATTTTCACCTTCATTACAGCCTTGCCTTTATTATGCAGTCTCCATTTCTGTGTGGTATTTGGTAATATCACATGTCAGATACATCAGGACTTTGTTTATTTTGGCTAACTCTAACTATACAATTGCTGAACATAGCTTTCTGAAATGGAAATTATATCAGAAACCCAGTATGCCTACAGCAGTAGTAGCCTAAACCCTAGATTCTAGAATCCAATAAATTTATAATAGTTTTTAAGAAGTTTCCTTTAAAGCAACAAATAGATTATTAAGGCAAATTTAGATAATAACCCAAGTTAGCGATAAAACCGTGTGACATTACAGATTATATCCAGATACTAACTGCTTTGACCATATCCCAATGACAATAAAAAATGATCCTTGCTTTAAAAATTATTTAATGGTACTTATTTTTCTGTATAACAAGTGTCATGATCCCAGTGATTGGAGTTGATTTTCAAGGTGGATAGCCATAGAGTTAGGTAAAATTATTTTGAATTGGCAAACTAAAGATAACAATTTTGAAAACTGCTCAAAATAATAATCTACTTACATTTTACTTTTGTAACCTCTGAAACAGTACTCCATTATCCAGAAATCACAGGCTAGAGAGCCAATAATTTTATAGTAATTAACCTTAACTAAACATGAAAAAGGCAATCCTGAAGTTTTATGTACATAGATAGCAGTTCAATTTTTAAATGTTTGAGTTGCCATATATTATGTATGTGTGTGTGTGTATATATATACAGCTATGTGTATAATATGTAAAATTATCCCAAAATATATGAATATAAAACTGAATGCATTCATGTAATTATAACTAGCATTCTAAAATTTTTAATTACTCCCATTTCTTTGACATTCTGAAACTTTTTTTAGATTGTTTTTAAAGGCTCTGGTTCCACCTTGAAGCTGAGAATCTTTCTGAAAAATATATGAGAAACTCAGAAAGTAGTCATTATTAAAATAAATTTAATTTTCTTAGGGAAAAAGGACAGGGTTCCGGATGGAAACCCCTTGGGAAATTCTTAAACTTTTGAATGAATCTATAATATGATTCAGGTTGAGATTATGGTACCTGCCCTTGTCTTATTTCAAGAGATTTGCTGTGAGAATTCATGTAATAACATCTGTAATGTATTTGGAATTCTTGGGAGAAATTCATTCTTTTGAATAATGGGATTATTGTATATAGTACAAATGAATACTCACAAAATTTAAGAATACATTTGACTAATAATTGAGCATCTTGTCAGTTTTTATGCCAGTATATATTGTATACCTGAGGAAGATGACAGTTCTATAATTTTTTTAAGGTAAGGTTATTTTTAAATTGCATATTTGTTCTAGCGTTTTGCAGTTTATATTGTTTTTAAAATATTTCCCATAATTCATCATGCTACCTTCTGTGTTCTTGGAATGGTTTTTGAAAAATGCACAGATTCAAACATGAGTCCTTAATGTACTAAACAGCGAAAGAATGATGATATATCATTTCTAAAGTAAGCATGGTTCAGACCACTTTGGCAAGACACTGCAGTACTTTTAAAAAAATATTCTCTACTGATAAAAGTAAAGACAGGGTAGATCCTAATTCTGACTTCTGACTGTGTGATCTTCGATGAAATTTATACTTCCCTTTATCATTACTATTCTACTTGTTAAGTAAGGCTAAGTTAATGTTTGTCTTCGCCTTAAATTCTAATTTGTAATTTGTAACTGTGATGTGGTAACTGATATGCTGAACTGAAAAATCCTTATTTAGTTATTTTAAAGTGTACCTCTTTCTGAAGTAATGTAGTGGATGGTGAATACTTTTCAGGAATTCTTCTTCCAGTTTTAAAATAGCCCCAAAGATAAAGTTTCAGCCGGAAGAAGGTCTGTTCTCTTAGTCCTAATCAGAAAGTCCCTTTTAGCTTATAAACCCGTACTAAATCCAAACCCTTAACAAATCCTTGCTGCCAGTCAGACCACTCACAAGTCAAAAAAATGTAAGCAAACATTCCAGTACTTGGTTACATCAGAAGACTGTGATCTTTGCCCCTCAAAACTGTCCTACTTTATCCTTATACCTGAAATCACTGTAGCCCTGTGGTTTTACCCATGCCATTAATTTAAAAAGGCGTCTATTTCTTTGTAGAAAGAAACATTCACAATGAGGTCTTAGTTTGTGAACCTCAAAATCCAGATATTAATCCACTTTAGTTACTACTTTCTAATTGCTTCTCAGTTATTGGCTGATAATGCAGTGGTGTGATAAATCTGACTTATCTCCACATACAAAAGTCGATCAGAAGGGATAGTTCTCTTCCTTTTTTCCCCTCCTACTGGCTCTGTTTTCTAATCTTCAATGTAAACAGAATGAACACATCTATAGTTAAGGTAAATGCCACCAATAAAATCAGAAGATTGAGTGATTTACTGCTTGTAAAACAACTGTCTTTGAATCTTATGAAATAGGTGGTGGTGCTACCACAGAAGCCAAAAAGGTCTTAAAATTGGAAATAGATGTCTTTATTGTACTTCAGCCAACAGCAAGCCGGGAGAAGAAACATCAATATGGCAGGCCATATATGAAATTTGGCTTTCCTCCTATCAAAGTAGCCTGGGAGCTTGGAGGAAGCCTAATTAATTAACTTAAACAGGAAAAAAGTATACTCATCTGATGTATGTAAAAACTCATCAGCTGTAAATTATCAACATTAAACCAGAAGTCATTACCATTTAAAATGTGTGGTTTTCATCTTATTCTTAAATAGGAGAGGTGGACAGTAGTGTAAGTAACATTGCTTTAAAGACACGAAACTTGTCCTGGTAAACATAGTCCAAATGAGAAATGCCTCCATCTTTTCAGGTAGAACCAGATTTCAGGCATAGCTTAGCTAATCTGTATTTGAAATACAATATAAATAGTGCTTATGTCTCTGTATCCTCTTAAAAAGAATTGCTGACTGGCTCCTGTTTCTTCAGTAACATTTTTTTTTTTTTTTTTTTAAAGAAGTGATATATTGGACTCTGTTGTAGAAGAATGAGCACTAGTATTCAGCAACAAGTGCAATTTCTCCATGTAATGTTGAGCTCTGTTAGAGCTTATGGTGAGTATTTGATGTGAAAACCTTGCTGTGGGAATTTTTTATTCTTCCTTTTCCCCCCATGCCAGTTCGTTTTGGTAAATCTTTTCTTTGAACACAGACGCATGCTTTTTTAAACCTCTAGTTTTCGAAGTAACTGTAGAAGAGAATCTTTAAAAAAAAAAAAAAAATGGAGGGCAGAATGCTTGTTAGCAATCTGAAAATCAAAGCTGAACAAGCTGCTTAAGTTTCTGATTAAGAAGTTTAAAAAGGAAAATTAATTGCTGCTGCTTTCCAGGTAATTGTATTATTAGTTTCTGTATAAAAGAAACATTATTGCTGTTGTTGTATAAATAAAATTTTCCTGCAGTACAATTAAGTATTGATTTTTCAGAAACTGTCCCTATAAAGCTTTTCACATATTTCCATGTGCTGTCCAAAACAAAAATTATTGAAATGTCTAATCTGTGAGATTACATACTCCTGGTAAGATATTTTTGTATATATAAAGAAATATTTACTATTGGAAAAAAGTGTTTCATTTATAGGTAGAACTAAGGTTTAGAGATAATAATGGAGGATATCTGATTAGCTTTGATAATTTTCTTTTAACTGTTTGCATTTTTTTTAACTTTCAGGTTTGGGGGTACATGTGAAGGTTTGTTACATAGGTAAACACGTGTCACAGGGGTGTATTGTACACATTATTTCATCGTCCAGATACTGAGCCCGGTACCCAATAGTTATCTCTTCTGCTTCTCTCCCTCCTCCCCCTCTCCCCACTCAAGTAGACCCCAGTGTCTGTTGTTTCCTTCTTTGTATTCATAAGATATTATCATTTAGCTCTAACTTAGAAGTGAGAACATGCAATATTTGGTTTTCTATTCCTGTTTTAATTTGCTAAGGATACTGGCCTCCATCTTCATCCATGTTCCTGCAAAAGACATGCTCTCATTCTTTTTTATGGCTGCATAGTATTCCATGGCATATATATGTGTATGTATATATATGGGCATTTAGGTTGATTTGTGTTTTTGCTATTGTGAATAGTGCTGCAATGAACATTTGCATGCATGTCTTTATGGCAGGAAGATTTATATTCCTCTGGGTATATACCCAGTAATGGGATTGCTGGGTCAAATGGTAGTTTGCTACCTTTTAACTCTGAGGAATCTCCATACTGCTTTCCACAATAGTTGAACTAATATACACTCCCACCAACAAGGTATGAGGGTTCCCTTTTCTCTACAACCACGCCAGCATCTGATAGTTTTTGACTTTTTAGTAATAGCCATCCTGACTGGCGTGAGATGGTATCTCATTGTGGTTTTGATTTGTATTTCTCTAATGATCAGTGATATTGAGCTATTCTACATGTGGTTGTTGGTCACACACGTCTTCTTTTGAGAAGTATCTGTTCGTGTCCTTTGCCCATTCTTTAAATGGGGGCAGGGGGGTGTTTTTCTCTTGTAAATTTAAGTTCCTTGTAGATGCTGGATATTAGGCCTTTGTCAGATGCATAGTTTGCAAATATTTTCTCCCATTCTGTAGGCTGTCTGTTTACTCTGTTCAGTTTCTTTTGCTGTGGAGAAGTTCTTAAGATTAATTAGATCTCACTTGTCAATTTTTGCCTTTGTTGCCATTGCTTTTGGTATCTTTGTCATGAAATTTTTACCTGTTCCTATGTCCAGGATGCTATTGCCAAGGTTGTCTTCCAGGGTTTTTATAGTTTTGAGTTTTGCATTTAAGTCTTTAATCCATCTTGAGTGATTTTTGTATATGGTTTAAGGAAGTGGTCCAGCTTCAGTCTTCTGCAGGTAATTTCTTTTAAGTGCTAAAGGTCTTTGTAAAATGCCCCTAAAGTCATTTAGTTTTTCCCACCTAAATAAATAAATTGATCACCTGCCTCTACAACAGAGGCCCTAATCATTGTTTTCTCTATCCCAGCCCGATTTGGTGATTTTCAAAGACACACTCAAGGAAAGAATTTCAGTGTTGGGGAAGGTTAAAATATAGGACCAAGAAAACGAGGCTTCTATGCTGAGATGGCATGGAATACTCTTGACCATTTCCCAGCTAGCCAGGAATGTAAGAAACCCTGGTGAGAAAGAGAATGAACTGACCCACTGTGGCACACAGCTCAGCACTGCAGCCTGCAGTGAGAGGGGATGGGGGCCCACCAGGCTGGCAAGAGAGACAGAGGTGTGGCGCTGGGTACATGCAGGAAGCCTCCTTCCAGACAGGGCCCTTTGCAACTTTTGCCCAAGCTAACTTCCAGGATTACCTACCTCATACTTAAGAAATTGCTAGTACAGTGTACCTCTGATGTCTCCAGAAGAATTAGATGTTATCTTCTTCGTCCTTCCATCTTATACTACCTTAGTTTTCTGTCACAACCACAAATTTACCAGCTTAAGAGAACACAAATTTATTATCTTTTCTGTAGGTCTGAAGTCCAACACAGATATCACCAAGCTAAAATCAAGGTGTCGGCTGGGGCCCGTTGGGGTTCTTACCTGGAGATCTGAGGAAGAACCCACGTCAGGCTTGTGCAGGTTGTTGGCTGACTTCATTTCCATGCAGCTATAGGACTGAGGTCCCTGTTTCCTTGCGGGCTGTCAGACGGGACTGCGTTCTTCTCTTGCTCTGGTCCCTTCCATCTTCAGAGCTAGCAGCAGCACATAGATCTTTCTTTTTTCCTTTTTTTTTTTCGAGATGGAGTTTTGCTCTTATTGCCCAGGCTGGAGGGCAATGGCACGATCTCAGCTCACTGCCACCTGTGCCTCCTGGGTTCAAGTGATTCTCCTACCTTAGCCTCCTGAGTAGCTGGGATTACAGGCATGCGCCACCACACCCAGCAATTTTTTTTTTTTTTTTTTTTTTTTTTTGTATTTTTAGTAGAGATGGGGTTTCACCATGTTGGCCAGGATGGTCTCAATCTCTTGACCTCGTGATACGCCCACCTCAGCCTCCCAAAGTGCTGGGATTACAGGCATGATTACAGGCCACCGCGCCTGGCCGGCACATAGATTCTTTCTATTGGCCTCACCTTTCCTGCGTTTTCTTGGGCCAAGTCTCCCTCACAGTCTCTTCTGCCTTCTTTCCTTTAAGGTCCCACCCACATAATCCAGGATAATGGGTCCATGTCAGGTCCATAACTTTAAAAGCATTTGCCAAGTCCGTTTCTGCCATGTAAAATAACATATGGGTTCCAGGGACTAGGTCTTGGACATCTTTAAGGAGTCATTAATGGACCACCAAGAGTAGCTCTGTCAGTGGTACTCTTTTCATCTGTTTATGAAGAAGTGGTCCTCTTATGAATGGAAATATCAGAATTAAGGGGGCTGTCCTGTGCTATTTTAGGAAGTATTCATTTTATTTACTGTTTTCCAGATGACCTGAGCTAATAGACTTGTTTGCAAATCTAATTATGAAAAAAAAGTATGGTTCTTAATGTCAATGGGGCATTTTTTAAAAAACATTTAATGAGGAAGAAGTTGGAGATATTATCAGTTAGAAACCTCTAAAGATGATATCTCCAACTTCCTCATTAAATCTTTTTAAACCTTTGGAAGCCCAATTCCACCTCACTGTAAGCACACCTAGCCTTGTTGGACTCACATCTCTACAGGTGTCTGCCAAGATGCCTGGCAGTAACTGGAGGCTGGGAACAACTGTAGTTGCATAAAGCTACCTCCTTTTTAATAGCTAGTTCTTAAAACACAATCCAGCATGTCAACTGGCTGGTCTTAGAACAGTTGTGAAACAGCTAGATTCCTGACTGACGTAACCCAGACTTTCGGCACTTGTTGGGATGGCTTCTTTCGATCTGAAGTCTTTCATTTTCGTCTGTTTCTTAATTTGGAGGATAGGACATACAGAATTCTCGCAGAAATAGAAAGGTAAAACATCTTCCTCTGCCTCTTGTCTCAACCTCTAAGTTGCTCTCTCCCCAAAGAGCCACCGTTAGATTTCATGTGAACTCTTTAAATGAAATTTTCCATACATATTGATAACATGTATACATCTTTTTACACAAGTAGATTCATATTACACCTTCGTTTGCAGTTTGTTCTTTTTACTTATTTCAGAAAATCAGACAAAAGGCAGTATAGTGCCACCATTTTAGCACAAGTGCTTTCACTTTTGCATATTCCTTTCCAGTTTGTATATAAGGCTCATTTCTGTATAGTTGCTGCCACCATGTGCCACTTTATAGCCTCTCCCCCAACATATAAGCATTTTCATAAAGAGTCTCATTTTTAGTAGTGGTGACGAAAGGATTATTTGCTTTATTCTTTCTTGTTAACATTAAAATCTGAAGGGAAGAAAGGGAATAAGTGGATGTTGCAGGGGAAAAATAGGTGCTGTATAATATGTTTCTAACAACTGCTACCCCTCATCCCCAGTGGCTCAGACCCTGTCCATGGAATCAGGGAGCCAGTCCAAGCTCTTTATAGAAGGACATCAAAACAGAATAAAAAGCAAAATAGACACAGTTCAAAGTTTCCTTTAATAGGAAATCAACATGTGCTAGACAGTATGTTCACCAAAGCATGGCAAGGTCACATAAAATGCATATAGCTAGGGTCCCAAGCAGGGGTGTGTTACTATTAGATTTTTTAAAGTTTAATTTTGTTTAGCAGAAGAATATACTCTAGGAGCATTTACAGTTCATTTTCATTTTCAGTCATCAAATAGCCTACATCACATCCAAAACGCAACCTCTTGTGTGCAGAGAAATTGCCTTCCCACAGCAGTCACAATGTAAAAAGAACTTTTGCATTAAAGGGTCAGACTCTTTCTGTATAACAAAGAAAGTGGAATGCAAGTGACAGATGGACTTATTGTGCAGAACAAAAGTCTGAATGTATGCTAAGAATTCTCAGCCCTCCCAGCTCTTTAGGTGCTGGAACCTAACTCAGATGCTGGCTCACCAGCACAGGAGGGCCTCTGATACGGAAAACTGTTTAAAGAGTACCTGGTGGCTAGAAGTCAGGCCATTCATAATGCAAAATGTCATCACTTCTTAAACTGTTTTGTAAATTCATTTCATTGGTCAACTTTTAATGTGCATGTGACCTTTAACAATTCTGAAAAATACTCAGCCTTGGCCAATAACACGTACTTCTAGTTCACATATGACATCATGAATGTTCTCTGCCTAAAGCACAGAGTCCATTCAGGGCTATACAAAGAAGTAGTGGGAAGACTTTAGAGTCCTTTAGAATGACAGCTTTCACAGATGACTTCAGTCTCTCCAGGCTAATGTCAGCTGAGGCAAATAAGCGCTGCACGATCCCAAACCTTTCTGTATCTTTCAGGGGAGCCAAGGTTGGGTCTTCAAGATCAGATACTCCATCATCAGACAGAACACGAAGCTGAAATGATGCATTTAAACAAATTCACTTTAAAAATGTTCTTAAAAAATCCACATTGGATAGTAATGCACTTGTAGGTAATTCTGGGGGGGGGAAAAACTATGTCTTTTTTTTTTTTTTTTTTTTGAGACGGAGTCTTCCTCTGTTCAGGCTGGAGTGCAGTGGCACAATCTCGGCTCACTGCAACCTCTACCTCCCAGGTTTAAGCGATTCTTTTGCCTCAGCCTCCCAAGTAGCTGGAACTACAGGCGCGCTACCACACCCAGCTAATTTTTGTATTTTTAGTAGAGACGGGGTTTCACCATGTTGGCCAGGCTGGTCTCAATCTCCTGACCTCAGGTGATCTGCCCACCTCAGCCTCCCAAAGTGCTGGGATTACAGACATGAGCCACCACACCTGGCCAACTATGTCGTTTTTTAAATTACTCAAATACAGCAGGAAAACCCTTGAGGTGTAACATGATATATTTGATTCAGGCCTGATTCTATCCCATTTGCCTGGTGTCCTCTGTCTGAATCCCTACTCTCCGAACTTTCTACTAGTTCCATTAACTCCAGTATATTAGAAACGTCAGAATGAATGTACTTTGCTCATATATGCAGTATGCCAAGTTTCTGTTTTACTGAAGATATCAGAACTTCTTATATATTTGCATGAACTCCTCAAAGGTAGGTACCATAGTTTAATTATCCTTCCTGCCTCAAGAACCTTTTCCCTTGCTATTCCTTCTTCCAAACTTCCCTGTTGATCTCCCTTTCTCGTCACTCAGTTGTCAGCTGAAATGCCACATCGAGGGCCTTTCCCAATCCCTTTCCATCGATCTACCCCCAACCCCAGAACTCAGCCTTATGTTACTCTATTATGTTGTATCCATAAACTTAGTCACCTTCCCTTATTTAACCCTAAGCTGCTCGTGAGAGCAGGGACCTCATCTGCCGTGCCTATGACGCAGACACTCAATGTGTTCTTCACCGAGGCCACTTTGGATGCTGCTCTAGTTCCATCTGCGCAACACATACTTGAAATATTTGATTTGCTTTTAGGGTCTTGATCTGTGCCTGTAATACTTTTAAGAAAATCTTCAGCAATTAAAAATTTGCCAGTAGATTTCATTTTGAAACAGGCATTCAAGATGTGATTATTAATATAAGTAGTAAAATTTCAAATTAAAAATGAAATAAGCCTAGAAAGTATGCCTGAATTTTAAGAAATCTGAAGGGAATCCAAAAGAAAAAATTCCAGAAATGTCCTGAGCAGTGATGACTATCCTGAAAGTCATGCAGCTTGTCCAGGTGACTGAAGGGTAGCACTCACTAGAATGGAAAAGTACTTGTGTGTTTATTATCAAAATCAGCCTCACGAACCTTGTAGATTTGCCAAATACAACTCACACAATGTAACCACAGGCTTAACGTTACCATTAAGCTCAGACTGCAAACTACTGATTGTGCTTTAGAGAGTAGATTAGACCTGCTCTGTAAGCACAGCATCACACCCCAGTGATCTGAGGAGGAGCCCCACTGGCGCAGGCTGGAGACTGTCAACAGCATTGCAGGCTCCCTGTCGTTACACCTGGCAGATGACAGCTGTGCAGCATCCAGCTTTCTTCTCTAAATATCTACCATCCCCTTTGCCCATAGGCATTTCTAGGTATAAGGGGGTAACAGTGACCCAGAGGGTGGTGGAGTGAAGTTAACATTCAGTATTGATTCTAACTCACCCTTTCACTAGTTCTTGGAAATGTGTTAATGTATCTGGCACTGTACTCCCAAAAGCCCTTCAGAAAGCCTCTCAAAGTTACCCTGGCTACTAGACAAGAAAAGACAGGGCTGCAGATAGATTTTGTGCCCTGTTTTAAGTAAATCCCTTAAAGAAATATGACACTCAAATTCCTTGAGGAGGCAGACACCTCAATGTCTTAAATAGAGCTATTGCAAATCTGAGGGGAGGTATGTAAAGACACCCAGGAAAGTCTTTGACTATGTTGAGCAGCTGCCAAAAGGCAGAATGTGCAGAAGCAGAATACCTTCCATTCTGAACTCCGAATGTGTTCTGGCTGCTGCACTTGGAACACCAACAGAGCAGAACTTGGGGGTAACACAAATGTCCTAGAGCTGATCTGCAGGGAGGAGGGCAGCTAGGTGTGAGTTTGTCAGAGAAGGGGTTAGATAACATGGGCTTGGCAGGATTTTCTTTTTTTACCTGCTTCAGTTGCAGTTGATGAGTCTGTAAATACTTGGGAAGGACTAACTTAGTAAATGCTGAGCCCTCAGTTGCTGCAAGAGGAGCTGAGATCTGAAAGCAGAGCTGTTGTTTTGCTCGTCACTGCATACAATTAGAATAATGACACATATTGTTTCCATAACCAGACTGTGCCACCAGCCTTTACCCTCAGCTGGCCCAGGACACACATGCTGGCACATTTTCAAGTAGTTCCATTTTTGCAGTCAGTGTACAAGAATGCAGGTTCCTCTGGGCCTGTGGAAGCTTTCAGTTGTGAGTGATACCTGATCTGCTCCTTGGAGTGATGCCATGCTGCATAGTCTTCTCATGTCTTTGTTATGCACAAAGGCACCAACCACATTACTTGGTGTTCCCAGAGTAGATGTATACCAAATGTCAGGGTCCTATCTAGGCAGTCTGCCCCAATACCTGCTTCCCAGATCTGATAGCATAGCTCTGAGAGATGATCCTTTGGGCCAACATAGCAGGTTGGCCTTGGACTTTAGTAATTAGGCCTTAAAATAGTCAGACCATGTGTGCTCAGCTCCTCTGCCCCAGGCTGAGCAACATCTGCAAAAGCTACACAAGACTAGCTACCCCATCAGGGTGGCTTCAGGGCAACCTATTGGTGGTTCTTTCTACTAATGGCTCAATCTATAATTTAAAAAGGAAAAGCTTAACCTTAACTCTCTAGGGCTAAGCTCATCATTACCTAACTCATGCTCTTATAATGACATTTCCAGAGGGCACCAAGCTAACGATACTCCTAAAAGTGGATGAAAGAAGCTACGTCTCCCTGGGACAGATCAGTCCTGGATACCTCCCTGGCGAATATGCTGCACAGCTCAATCAAACCAGTCTCAGCACAAAACTGCCATTGCAAATAATATGGTGTCAGGCCCCATTACTGTAATGTAACACTAAACCTTGGCCAAAATTCTCTCCAAACAATGGGAAAAGTATAAGATTTGGAGTCTAAAGATAAGGATGGAGTCCTGGACCTGCTAACAAGTTATTTGGACAAATCATTTCCCTCTGGGTCTCAGTCTTCCCACGGGATGGGATGTGTATAAAAGTGGGTTAATGACAATAGTTATTTAATCTATCTTGAAGAGCTGTTGTGGATGAGAAGTGCTAGAGGTGTTTTATCGGCTGTTGGATGTCTACCCCCTCATCATTTCCCCATTCCCGTCTATTCTAAGGTCCCATCTGGGAGGTTACTTACCAAGTGGCACAGTGTGGGAATGATCTGGAGTTTGCAGCAAGTGCCCAGCAGAGCTGCTACATTATCTGGCATTTCTGCAGGAGACAAAAATCACAGTCACAGTCCAAAAAAACAAGTCCATGGGAACAGAGCCAGCCCCTGGATGGCCCCTAACTTATATTTTAGTACTTTCCCACCAGCCAGGCAGGGGAGGTACTCAGCAGTTGTTGAGTAAGTGAACGGTGCTAAATGGGCAGCAAAGACCTTGTAGAAAACAGATGTAGGAACCCAGCTGCCAGCTCTGCATTCCACAGAGGATACTCCTTGACATTCGATTTACCAAATGGAAAGAACTGCCCAGACTCTGGGGGAAGGAAAAGAATCAGCATGGAAAAGTAGACCCTGCCGTCTGGTGAGAGAAGAGTGACGTTTGAGCCCCTCTGTGCATTCAGGCTGCAGCCTCAGGTACACTTCTCTGAGCTTCAGTTTCCTCATTTACATAGTTGTTTTGTTTTTGTATATGTCAGAGTACTGTGTAAACTATAGAGGGCTCTATCCCTGTCACCAATCATTGTGGGGAGGAAAATGCAGTCTGGCCTGAGGCCAGGAGCAGCAACAGTAGAAAGGTTGTGCCAGGCTAGGGGCTGCACCAGAAGGGCCCTTGCCAAGCCCCAGGGAACGGAATACCAGGTCAGTGTTATTGAAAGTGGATATTAAACACCTCCCAGAGTTCCTAAAAGGACCACAATCCCTTGGGGATACAAGCTTTGAGCTGAAAAGGCAAAAAATAATGAGTCATCTGCTGAATCAGGTAGCCAAGGGACTGGTTAGGAACTCAGTTGTTCCCACCATGTATTAGCAGCCTAAAAAAGGCAATGTGTTGTTGAGGTGTGATCCAGAGAGTACAACAGACCATGGCTCATTCTCAAGAGCGAGTGTAGGCTACTAAGGGGGTGGGGCAGCACCTAGGGGGATACTCCTGCCAGAGAACCTAATGTGGTATTCAAAATGTGTGTGCATTTGTCTGAAGAGAAAATCCACAGTTTCTCAAGTAGTC
Source organism: Rhinopithecus roxellana (assembly GCF_007565055.1). Lineage (NCBI taxonomy): Eukaryota > Metazoa > Chordata > Mammalia > Primates > Cercopithecidae > Rhinopithecus > Rhinopithecus roxellana. The sequence continues at coordinate 133,221,568 of NC_044554.1, read as the reverse complement.
TCTTACCCCAAAGCAGGAAGATGAAGACGGAAAGTCTATGTGGCCTAGCGTATCCAGCTGAGCCTCTGTCCCCAGCCATCTCATCTGCCATTGCTGCCCTGCCTTCACTTTCTAGGATGGCTCTGGGGACCCAGGTAACCATCATCCTCATCCCTTATTCTTGGAAATACCTGAGTCCCATATTACTCATTTAGCCATTATCTTGAGCATGGTACACTAGGTGCTAGGGGCACAGGAATGAAAGAACAGCATCTAAGTTACCAAGCTTACCCACTAATTTTACTACTTGACTCTGATTTCCTGGAGGGCCAAGACTTGATATTTACCTAGCAGTGCCTAAAACATAGTCTAAGCTTGTTAAATGTTTCTTGAACTGAAATTATTTTGATTGCTCTTCCATATACCAATTCTGTTTTACAAATAGGGTCCAAGGAGTTCAGACCTTTTGACTTGCTTAAGGTTACGAAGTGGTAGAGGACGCTTCCCAGGAAACAGGTCACAAGTGGGACTGAAGTGCTGAAAACCGCTATTAGCCAGAAACTGGTGTGAGGACCTAAGACCACCCTATTTTCTATTCTAGCACTTTCCTCGGTTTCTAAGGAGAGAAGATTATACTAAGGGGAAAAAAATCAACTCAGAAGGGCTGAGGATTAGCAAGAGCACAAATGGAAGGGCTTTATGCCAGCCTGGCCTCCACTGGGACTGACATACAAATGAGATCACAGTTCAGAGAAATAAAAAAGGGCAGGATTGGTTGAAAAATTCAGAGACTGCCAGCTGCACCTAAAGATTTCACTACCTTTGAGTTTCCAAGTCAGTCTCACCTCATGTGTCAACTGAGTGGCCTGCTGCTTGTGTGCAAACTTGCAGAGATTTTTTTTTTTTTTTTCAAGCTGGACTGCAGTGGCATGATCATAGTTCATTGCAGCCTTGAATTCCTGGGCTCAAGCGATCCTCCACAGCCTCTCAAATAGCTGAGACTACAGAGGTACACACCACCCTGCCTGGCTAATACTGATACCCTGATGTTAACATCGGGAGAAAGTCTCTATGGAGTTCCGCAGGGCTGTGTCTTACGTCCTGTTCCAGTTTACCAGTCAAAACTTTTATCCATGAGATGGAACAAGACAGAGCATATATTTATGAGCACATAGAGCTGGGAGAGGCATTCTCTGATTAAGTATTTTAAAACTGAAGATTACTGGGTCTATTTCTGTGTGGTGCTGGGGAGGAACCCTGAATGTATCAGAAACCAAGTGTCCTGACTAGTGTCACCATGAAGGGAAGCTGTGGGGACTGGTTTGCCACAACTGGCTTTTCTGAGAGGGAACAGGAAGCCCAGCTTCCTTGTGAAGGATGCCCATCTCCTGACAGGCGCTCTGGCATGGCAGGTTCTGGATGGGAGTGGTACAGAGGTGGCAGAGATTGTTCCACAGTAACTGGATGGCTGCTCCCCTGGGAGGCCATTTCAGGACCAGTGCAGAAGCTATGGATCTGGGCCCAGCCACAGCTCTGCCTCCCAGCCTAGTACACTGGATGGTTGGATGCTGTCCGCGGCCCCCTTACCCCAGACAGGGGCACGCTGGATGGGGAATAACAAGTTTGCAAAGAAGATCAGAAGAACTGAAATGCTCGAGGAGAGCAGTTGCCAAATGAAAGCCACTGCCACTCAGCTCTGCTGGGACTCCGGTGTGAACCACAGCCTGTCAGGGAGATGCTTGCTTTTGCTGGCAAGGGGTCACCCACTGTGACTCCCTGGGGGAGGAGGGAGAAGGGCCCTCCGGGAGAGTGGGGAGGCTTGTGCTGGATGGAAAGGCTCTCGAATCTGGTTTCCCATCAGCCTCCCACCTCTTATCCTCCCTGTCCCAGAAGGGAGAGACCTGTATGTACCAAATCTTCCACAGTTACCACCCTGTGTCCCCAGAAGCATAGATAGTAGGCAAAGCATTTTAAAGCCAGCAGTAGCCATTTCTTTCATTTTCTTCTTTTCTCCTTACCTGCGAGGGCACCGACCAAGAAGTAGGCTGTCATAAAGAGCTGCTTGCTGCCCGTGTCCTCGGGGCCTGGACACCCACCCTGTAAGCTGCACCCCACTAGCTGCAGGAAGGCCTCAAGGTCCTGCTGCTGCTGGGGCTTCAGCTCCCCCAGCACCGCCATTGGGGGCAAGAGGCCGCTGACCAGGTCATCACACTGTAGGGCAGGGGAGAAGAAGGGATGGTCATGACAGCTGGAGATCAAGCGCCACAGCTGGGCCCTCTCCTCACAGCACACACAAGCCCCGGCCCTTACACCCTTCCCCCAAGGAAAAGTACCACACGCAGCTCTTCTCTACATTCTGAAATTGCTCATCCGTGGGGCTACATTTCACTGAAGGGACAGTAAGCTGAAACTGGCCCACGAGGGTGGGGGGCGTACTTGCTGGAACTATGGCCTAGAACCTTCCAGGGCAGGGTCTGTCAGGTAGTGCCAGGGACCAGAAACAAGTGGTTACACACACAACTGGGGAGGGTGATGTATAAGCATTGTCCTGTCTTGGTTCTCAAGTGTTAAGCTAGGCACCACCCACAGCCTTGGTGTCCAGATCTGGTCATCTGAAAGCTGGACCCCACCCTCGCCACCATCCAGACAGCTTGCTTCTCCAGCATCTGACAGGGCAGCTGAGGCTCTCTCCACAGGGTGCTGGCTTGACATTTTGCTCTTGGAAGAAGTTATTTTCGGAAGTAGAAGTCAGTGGGCTTTTTGAAACTGTTCTCCCTGGAGCTGAGCTCCCCACCCTCTAGAATGCAAATATCCTGGGCCGTGGGGCTGTTTCAATAACAGGTTCCATCACTGATACCCAGGCTCTCGGCACAATCTAATTTCAAGAGGGAAAAATAATATGAACACTCCCCTGGAAACCATAAACCATTAAATCAGTTCTTCAAACTCCCTGCATAATATAATAGAAAAACAAAAGAACAAAAAACAAAACTATAGTCAAAATCAGGTTTATAAAGCCTCAGCCTTAAGAAAGGGAGGACACAGAATCTGGGTGGCTGGAGGGTTGGCAGCTTGTGTGGCTCTCAGCATTTGCACAACTAAGAGTTGACTTAAGGAATCTGACCTCCCCCGGATATCCTTCTGCTGCAAAACAGAACAGTGCAAAAGCCTATTTCTCTGTTCTAAATGGAACAGGTTGACTTGCTAGATTCTACCACATGACCCCCTTGCAGTGGTCTGAGTAGTGGCCCCCCAGCATATGTTACCTGGAACCTAAGAATGTGACCTTAGTCTTTCAGATGTAAGTAATTAAAGTAAGGAAATCCAAATGAGATCATCCTAGATTAGGGTGGACCCTAAATCCAGTGATGGTGTCTTTATAACAGACAGTAAAGAAGAAGACACACACAGAGGGGAAGCCCATGTGGAGACAGAGCAGAGGCTAGAGTGCTGCTGCCTCGAGCCAAGAACACTAGGAGCCATCCACAGCTGGAGGAGACGAGGCAGAATTCGCTCCTAGATCCTCTGGGGGAAGTGTGGCCCTGCAGACACCTAGATTTTGGACTTTCTGGCTCCAAAACTATGAGAATAAATTGCTGGTTTTTTAAGCCCTCTGGTTTGTTGAGGCAGCCTTAGGAAACTAACACCTACCTCCCTCTACCCCTGATGCCAACTACCTGTCTGCACTTAGAAAACGCAGGACCCAAGAGTCACAGCTGTAGGGAGAAAAGGAGGTGGGGGAACCTTTAACACAATTCCATCCTGCCTCAATGCCTTGCCCCAGGAGGTCTAGCCCATCCCCTGTTCCAGAAAACCCTGGTGAAAACACTGCCTTGAGATGTCTCGGGGCTCACCACTGGTTCCAGGACCATGAGTAGTTCATCATCAAACAGGACTGCCTGGAAGATGTCACTCAAAGCTGTCTGTTGTGGCTCAGGCAGCTCCACAAAGGGATGGAAATTCCTCTCCAGGAGCGGGGTCACTGAAAAGAGCACACCCAAGTCTCATGACCACGATGCACATCTCACGACATCAGACAGCAACTCCTGCTTTTTATAGCTAATCATCAGCTCTTTCATGGATATTCCCAGCTGCATTGCCAGTCATGGAACTCAGAAATAAACATCAAGTTACACACCACCCTGCATATTTTTCAATAACCAAAGGGAGGGAGGAGAAAGAGGGAAGCCAAGTTTTGTATTTCAAGCTTCACTCTTCTCTGATGACTCACTAAACATTAAGTCTAATCAATTATTTTCTGGAAAAGTCATTTAAATTCCTCTTTAGCATGATTTCTCTGGAAGTAAATTATCAAAGCTGAATTACTAAACATAAGTCAGTGCTTTTACAATGCTTTAGAGCCATACAAATTCCAAAATATATTATTTTTCATGTCCTTTCTTGTAGTACATTGCAGATTTTCTATCCTTTAATATTTAATGCCCACTTTTAAAAGGGCTGGCACCCTATTTTCATCGCAAGCACAGCTATTCTTTTTCTATCCTGTGCTGCTTCACGAGTCCTCAAGCTGAGCACTGAGTCCCCAAAGCTGTTGCCTCTGCAGGATGCTTAGGGGCCTCTCCCCTTAGAATCTCTTTTCCTTTCTTCGGTTTTTTTTTTTTTTTTTTTGGTTAAGATACTCATAAGCTTCCTGTAAATTAAGTCTAGTGGAGATTTTATTTTTAAAGATTTGATAAAGGTTTCATATGCAGGGATGCACACTAATACATCAATGTACCACCCATGAGGATGGAGAATTCCAACAGCAGTTGTATAAAGCCCCACACAGAGGAACACAGAACGTCAGTAACCAACATATTTCCAAACTCTGCTATGCAAACAACTATGTCTTTTTTTTTTTTTTTTTTTTTTTTTTTTTTTTTTTTTTGAGATGGAGTCTCGCTCTGTCACCCAGGCTGGAGTGCAGTGGCCGGTTCTCAGCTCACTGCAAGCTCCGCCTCCCGGGTTCACGCCATTCTCCTGCCTCAGCCTCCCGAGTAGCTGGGACTACAGGCGCCCACCACCTCGCCCAGCTAGTTTTTCATATTTTTTTAGTAGAGATGGGGTTTCACCATGTTAGCTAGGATGGTCTCGATCTCCTGACCTCGTGATCCGCCCATCTCGGCCTCCCAAAGTGCTGGGATTACAGGCTTGAGCCACCGTGCCCGGCCACAACTATGTCTTTGCCAGTCCCAGACTGAAGACAGAAGCTGTCCTGGTCGGTTCAGTCTCTGAGGGTACAAAGACCAGGCAGGCCCCACCCTCCTCCTCCTCCTGCCTGGCACATCCAGCTCCCACTGCACCCTGGCTGACCAGAAAGGCCAACTCGAAGGGTGGGCCTGTGGGGAAGACAGAAGGAAGCTGCAGCACAGGACTGCCTTCTGCTCCCCCAGTGGCTGTAGGGCCACTGTGCTGTGGTTCTCACCCACAATGACAAAATCCTTTAAGTGGCAGCTGAAAATTGCACCCACTTATCCATCTCAAGGAAGCCAGGATAGGAAAGCCTTATGTTAAAACTGGGCCTTTGCTGTCATTTCTTCAAATATTGACATTTTTGCTACAAAAGCATCCCCTGGTTTGGGAGTCATCAAAGCTCCATGGATGTAGCCACCAGGGCTTCTGTGCTTACCCTCCAAGCCAGAGCAACCCTAACCCTAACCCTAACCCTAACCTGAGCGGTTCCTAACTCTTTGTGCTAAGCTCTCACCTGTTTGTGTCCCCTTTTCCTTGCCCATCTCCTCCTATACGCTGCGCCCCCACACCCCCCACAAAAGAAACCAGCTTTCTAAAGCATAATACGCTGTGAGGAGCAAAAGGAATTGCTGCAGGCACATCCTGGGCACGGCCCCTCTTCCTCTTTGGTGTCATGCAGCCCATGCCATGTGGATAAAGAGCCTCCAAGAGAGCATTTTGCAAGGCTGACAAAGCATTGCTTGTCTTGACAATGAAGCCCAGAATATAACAAAACAGATGCAAAACTTGGGTTCTCCATCCTCACAGCTGATGAGCTATTCTTAGTAGTCAACAGGGCTTCTGTGCTTACAATGAAAGAAAAATGCCAAGCCCCTGACTACCTCAGTCTCCGACCCCTGCCCCGTGGAGGGTCATTCTCCCCACCCTTCCTGAAAGACAGCACCCACAACCTGGGGCTCCCTAAGATCCAACCAAGGTGAGTCCTGCCAAGTGGACCGGGCCTCGGCGGCATCACCTCTCTTCTCATATGTTTTCTGTGAGTCACTGAGGGGTCACTGATGCTGAAGGCCAAACCACCTCTTGGGATACAGCGCTCAGTTGGCCCTCAACTGTCCTACTAGCAATACCTTGCTTTAAAACACTTAATGGTCCATCCTGGGAAGATATCCCATGCGCAGCATCTGGCATGTCTATGAATGCAAACTCTCGAAAGACCAGGGGGTCCAGGTAGACAGAGTCAATTCTCCTCTTGTTCTCGAAGCCACCTTGTTTCCCTCGGAGAAGGCAGAATTCTGTAGTGCAGGAGAAAAGGACAAGTTAGGTAAAGTTGAGTCTAAGATGTGCCAACAAGTCTGGACAGGGTCAGCCCAGCCTTGATGGCACATCTTAGACCTAACTTAGAGTGGAGCAGAAGACCCATCCATCTTCCCCATAAAACTCGATCCCTACACACATTATGTTGCTTGACCAAAAGCCCAGCCACTTCCAACAAATAGAGAAATGGCTGTTCTTACATAAAGCTCCCTAATATATATTCCGTGAACAGGCCGGATGCAATCTTTAAAACATTGGAAATATTATTTTATCCTGATTTGAACAAACTGATTCTAAACAAACAAATGAAACCTGACATGCATAAAACAACTAGGAAAATCTGAACACTGATAATATTGAAAAATTATTGCCAGTATATTTAGGTGGCCAAGTAGTTATATGATTATGTTTTTAAGAAATCAGTGTTTCTGTATTAATACATGGAATAACACACAGCAATAAAAAATGAAATACTGATGTCTGCAGTTACATGAATGAATTTCACAAACATGTTGAGTGAAAAATGACAAACACAAAAGAATACATTCTCTATGAATCTATTTCTATGAAGGCAAAACTAGTCTTTTTTCAAAAACCTTATTTCAAGGTACTAAAATATTTATAGATGAAACAATATAATGCCTAGGATTTGCTTCAAAATAATCCAGCAGGAGAGGAAGGAGATGGTGAAGTTATGGCTAAAACATGAATTGCCCTAGTCACTGAAGCTGGATGGTGGGCACATGGGAGCTCACTACCTTATTATCTCTACTTTTGAACATGTGGGAAATGTCCATAATAAAAAGGTTTTTTGGTTTTGGTGGTGTTTTGTATTTTTGAGGAGTCTTGCTCTGTCATCCAGGCTGGAGTGCAGTGGTGCAATCTTGGCTTACTACAATCTCCGTTTCCTGGGTCCAAGCGATTCTCCTGTCTCACTCTCCCAAGTAGCTGGTATTATAGGCACCTGCCACCACACCTGGCTAATTTTTGTATTTTTAGTAGAGATGGGGTTTCACCATGTTGGCCAGGCTGACCTCAAGTGATCCACCTGCCTCAGCCTCCCAAAGTGCTGGGATTACAGGTGTGAGCCACCGCTCTAGGCAATAAAGTTTTTTAAATAATAAAAAGGGCCAGGCATGGTGGCTCACGCCTGTAATGCCAACACTTTGGGAGGCTGAGGCAGGCAGACTGCTTGAGCTCAGGAGTTCGAGAGCAGCAACATAGCGAGACCCCGTCTCTACAAAAAAATTTAAAATAAGCTGGGCATGGTCACGCACGCCTCTAATCCTAGCTACTCTGGAGGCTAACGTAGGAGGATCCCTAGAGCCCTGGAGGCGGAGGTTGCAGTGAGCCAAGATTGCACCACCACACTCCAGCCTGGGCAATAGAGCGAGACCCTGTCTCAAAAAAAAAAAAAAAAAAAAAAAAAAAAAGCAAAGAAAGAAAGAAATGTTTTCTCAAACACTTCCATATTTGAGAACCCAGCTAAGGTATCTAAGGTATAGATAAAAATGTAATTTAGTATGTCCTTACTAAGCAGAAACAGTAAGTGAGCTCAAGAATTAGGGTTTCCTATATGATTCTATTTACTAGTGTACGTAAGCAAAGGCTATGGAATAAAAATGTGGCAGGACACCGTATTTACTGAAATGTAGAAGACATGAGTATTAGCACATATTTTCATTTGCTTGTGGGCATTAATGATGCTCACAAAGATAGAATGGAAAAGAAAAGAAGAATGGCCATCTAAAGACAAAGGAAACAATCCCTGGCTTTACCCAACTGGCCCACACTCACCAGCATTCAGGGTGCCCCTGCTCCTCCACACTTTGCACTTAGCCACTGGGGTGCAGAAGTGTGAACCAGCACCTAAGTCATAACTTTGCTCCCTGAGGGCAGGAGCCTTGACCATTCACACAGTCTCAAGTTCTGCCAGAAGCCCTGCCAGGTCCCCAAAATAATGTGGAACCAACTGGCATTTTAAGAATCCACAGCACCAACCACACTCTCACCTTCATCCATGCACAGCTCCTGAGGACGCTACCAATTCATTCATTCTTTTCATCCATCCATCCCCAGCCAGCCAGCAAATATGCAACAATGTAAATCTTTAAAATTCCCTATACCAGACCCTGTGCTCACAGCCACAGATACAAAGGACTACAAACCAGGCCTTGACGATGAGTGTGGTAAGAGTGGGGACGGGTTGACTAGGGCTGAGGCCAGAGTGGCCAGCGGGTGGAGGGGAGGAAAAACGTCTTTCCTTCTGCTCACCCTAGGTTCAAGACTGAGGTCCCTATCACAACAGATTAACAAGAGAGGCCAGGCACGGTGGCTCACACCTATAATCCCAACACTGGGAGCCCAAGGCAGGTGGATCACCTGAGGTCGGGAGTTTGAGACCAGCCTGACCAACATGGAGAAAACCCGTCTTTACTAAAAATACGAAATTAGCTGGGGTGGTGGTGAACGCCTGTAATCCCAGCTACTCGGGAGGCTGAGGCAGGAGAAGCGCTTGAACCCAGAAGGCGGAGGTTGCAGTGAGCCAAGATCGTGCCATTGTACTCCAGCCTAGGCAACAAGAGTGCAACTCTGTCTCAAAAAAAAAATCGAGAAAAGCATGCAAGTTTACTGAATAGCAGTTTTACATGACATGGAAGCCTTCATAAGAAAATGAACATGTGAAGAAATAGTTAAATCTGAGTAATTTTATGCTAGGTTTGAGGGACAGTGGTGGAGAAATGTGGCAGGGCAGAGCATATGATGGAAAGGCCATTCATCTGGGAACTCAGCAAGGCCTTTCTCTTCACCTCTCTGTGTCCTGTGTCTGGAGACACGGCTGCTGCTTTCCTCCAGGCAGAGGGAAGGCACCTCTCTGCTGAGGGTCTGTAACCTGTGTCAGGGGAAGGTTGGAAAATCCTTCTGAGGTTTCATGGCCTGCTACAGGGAGAAGGGTGAGGGGAAGGTCACAGTGACCTTCCTGCTTCTGTCATCTTTTCAAATTCCTTCACTTTAAAATATCTTAGGGTTGCATGTCCTGAACCCCATCACAGAGAAGGAGAACCAGAAAAGCCATCTGATGGTTGGGCAGGAGCAAAAGAGGCAGAGAGCATGCCCAGAGAGAGGCACAGCAGGCCTGGGGGTGGGAGAGGGCGTGGCATGCCCCAGACCTCAGTGAGATCACTGAGATCACGGGGCAAGTGGCGCTGTGACCAGAGGGAAGGCATGAGACCCATGCTGGGCTGGCCCATAAGGTGTGACATGGTACAGACTGCATTCTTAGGACAGAGAGCCATAGAAGGGTCTCTGAGCAGGTGAGTGAAGTGATCAATTTTAAAACAATCCCATTAGCTACACTGCTAGGATGAAACAGACAGGAAAGAATCAGAGTAGCCAGTTACGAGTCTGTGGCAGAGCCCCTGTAGTCCCAGCTGCTTGGGAGGCCAAGGTGGGAGGACTGCTTGAGCCCAGAGTTCGAGGTTGCAGTGAGCTATTATCCCGCCACTGCACTCTAGCCTAGGTCACAGAGCAAGGCCCTGTCTTTAAGGAAAGCGAGGTGGGGAAGCAGGGAGATGGTATTAGGGCCAGTGGGGAGATGTGCACAGATTCAGATGCAGCGTGGGAAACATAGGTTCGTGCCCACAAGGCATTCAACTGGAAGTTGGTGCTGAAGGACACCAGCAAATGCCAAGATGTATAAAAGTGCAAGGCGGAAGGTCAAGAGGATGAAAGGGTGTTTCTGATTGGGCCTAAGTGTCTCCTGAGAGGGGAGATGTGGGTGAAGGAAGGGGTCTCATTGCAGCTGACAAGGCTGAAGCACCTGGCCAGGATGCAGATGGAGTCTGCCTCCCTTCGAGTTTTCAAAAGACGACCAGGATCCCTGTCAAATGCAATCCCACCAGGAAGGTAGGGAGAGAGGGCAGGCATGTCTTCTCAAGGGCTCTTCCAAGCACTGCAGGTTTATGTCTATGAAGCTGTATCAGAACATTCTGTAGCAAAAGCAACAGAAAATAGACGGGCAAAAAAAGAAAAGAAATAGCAGAACTGGTTTAAAATCAGGCAGTGAGTCACCCAGAACGATGGCCTGACCACCAAGCTGTCCTAGGAAGGAGCCACGGAGCTGCCTCCTAGGCCAGAGCAGGGAACGAGCCAAGGGAAGGCCAAGATATCCCCAGGGTACCTCTTCTCAGCAGCACAAAGAGGAGTTTATTTTCAAAGACAACGGAAGCTGGAAAAGATAAAAGCCTGAAATTGAAATGCAAACAGGAGAGCCCTGCCAGACAAGGCTGTGTGTCTTTCAAACCCCATCTGAGAAAGAAAGGCCACCCCGACAGAGCTGTGTCAGGGCAGGGTCTGGTCACCTCTTGGGACAAACAGGAGGAAGCTCGCATGGGGACCACCACCTAGAGTGGCAGCCCAGGTCTGAGTCCCCGCCACCGAAGGGTCCGCAGAGCATTCATGGGCATCCTCGGGTGTGTGCCAAGATTTCAGAAGGCCTTACAGAAGTGACACATCCTTCACTACAGCCAAGATACAGAAATAACGTAACTGCCTGTTAATGGACGAACAGATAAAGAAAAGGATGTATTGACACAATGGAATACTTTTTGGCCACGAAAAAGAAGGAAAGCCTGTCATTTGTGCCAACCTGGATGAACCCGGAGGACAGTATGCTAAGTGAAATCACCCAGGCACAGAAAGATGCATACTACATGGTCTTTCTTGTACATGGAAGTGAAAAAAGCTGAACCCACAGAAGCAGGGGATAGAATGGTGGTTGCCAGGCACTGGGCTCTGGGAGAAATGGGAAGATGTTGTCAAAGCATGCAAACCTCCAGTTGTAAGCTGGTAAGTTCTGGGGATCTAGCATGGTGATTGTAGCCAATAGTACTGCAGTGTTTACTTGAGACTTGCTGAGAGGGTGGACAGTAAGTGTCCTCACCACACACATGCAAAGGGTAACTATGCTGGGTGATGGATGTGTTCATTAGCTTGACTCAGTAGTAATCCCGTCACAATGTCTATGTCTATTGAATCATCGCTTGGGCATCTTAAACATACATAGTTTTTGTGTGTCAATCATACCTCAGTAAGCTACGGGGAAGTGACACATTCACCACTGGCCATCAGTAAGACTGAACAGGACCACCAAGGCAGACGTAGGGGGGCTAGAACCCCAAAAGTGCAGGTGGTGACCCTCCTTACCACATACAGATAACAGAGACTAGAAGAACAATTTGATCATCTTCATGATGCAATTTTTTTGGAAGACAAGTCTTTTCAAAGAGAAAGAGTAAAATGACAATAATAAGGAAAATGCCCCAGGGGACACAAATTTGGAACTATGGGCCTCAAGGAAGGTATTCTCAGCATTTCTTGGTCCCTGACCGACCTCTTTGACCAATTGCTTCAAACTGACACTTTCTCTTTCTGTCACCTCAGATAAATCATTTCACCACCCTAAAATGCAGGCTGCTTCGTTTGCAGAATGAGAGAGGGAGGCTCCATGCACTCCTTCTGCGCCTCGCCTGTTCCCCCTAGGGATCCTCAAACACCCTTCAGCTTGTGGACAGCAGCACACAAGGACACTGAGCGTTCTGTTCGAGTCCCTCTAGTGGTCGCTGAATGGCATCGTGACTCGTGGGCTTAGTGAGGGCAGGAGCTGTCTCACGGGAGACTGCCCCCAACTTCCACAAATGGGGGAGGAGCGGGAGGCAGCAGCAGGCATGTGCATGGTCTATCACGGCACTTTTAAAAACTGCTGTTACAGAAAATGTCAAACTGCACAGGAATAGAGAGGAGGAGCGTGAACCAGCATGTGCCCATCGGCCAGCTTCAGCCACTGTCCCCTCTCAGCCACGCCTCCTTCCCTCAGCAGCTGCCCACGCTCACACCCTTTATGCTCCACTCATATTATTTTTGAAGCAAACTATAGACATATTACCATTTCATTCGTGAATGTTTCAGTGTACATCTCTCAAAGATAGGATGACTCATTTTTATAAATATAACTATAATACCATTGTCATACCTAAAAAACTTCACGATTTATTCTATTACATTTACCCACTTATGTCCCTAAGGAGCGGCCACACTGCCTTCATGAGTGAACACAACCTCTTCTCATTGGGAACATGAGGAGAGAAGGGGCTGTGAGCACCTAAAATGAGCAGACACTCACTGAACCAAAGCTTGGAATTTCTTCCCTGACAACGGCAGGCTCTCCACGCTTTGAACACACTCGTCATCAGCAGAGAAAAGTCAACTTCAGCATGTCTGGCTTCGTACTTGGGGAAAGGAGGTGGGATAACAATAATGGTGATAATGCTATTAATAGCAAAGGTGGAGGAGTTAATAAATGGCCACTGTGCCAGGTGCTTCATAGGCCTCATCTCATGAAATCTTCACACAGCCCTGTGAAGAAATGCCCTTCACCTTCCAGGGACAGGGAAGCTAAGACTCAGCAAGATTCAGCAACTTGCCTGAGACCTCATAGGACATCATGGCACCAGGGTTGATGCCCAATGTGTCTGACGCAGAGCCCAGGTTGATGCCCAGAGGGCACAGCCCAGCCCTCTACCATGCTGGTGGAACCTCACCCCACACCAATGCTGGGGGAGAGGGTGGCATTGCTCCAGGCATCCCTCACCACACCCCTCCCCCAGTACAGCCCACATGTCCAGGGACCATGTCATGGGACAGTCTCCCCTCTTCAGACCTCTTTACCTCTCTTCCCACAGTCTCCAAAGCAGTCGAGTCCTCTGCAAAGCAGCTGAGTCCCTCTGCTGGGGATCCCTCAGCACCATAGGAGGTGGCACTCACCGAACTGGCCGTCCAGTTTCACGTATAACTCAATGACACCGTAGGCAATGGTGGTGGCAGCTGGGATCTCCAGCACCACGCTGGAGTCCTTGGTGACATTTCCATCCTCCGTCGCTGACACCTGTGGGCAAAAGCGCACACTCCCACCTGTGCACTTGGGCTCTCCCTGCTGCTCTGTTCCCCACTGCAGCCAGCCTCATGTCTTGCACATAACAGATGCTGAGCAATGTCCACAGACCGAGTGGAACAGAGGCGCCAGCCAGCGTGGGGGATGGCGGATTCAATCTTTGTTGGCATCACTACACATATTCCCAAGTAAATGGCCAACCTGGTGGCATCAAAGCGAGATTCCAGAGTGTGGGATACAGTGAAGTTAGGTCTACAGTGCTGTGCAAAGATCATATGATACATAAGATCACCTCCCAATTCCCTCCATCACAGGTTATGGAAACAACTGAAATCCTAATGAAAACCTTAAACAGTAGCAAAGTTGGACTGGGAGAACCTAGCTGAGAGGGCCCCCTGCCCTATGCATATCATTCAAGACCCCTGTAGATGGTACATAGTACTGATAAAACCAGGAACAGAGAGGGAGGTGGGGAGAGGCCGGAGGGAGGAGAGGCAGGAAATGCCAAGAAGTCAGGCACCAAAGCTCCTGCCTTTAAACGCTCTCATAAACAGGACCCCTTCCCACGATGTCCTGGTGAGGGGAAGATGAGAATCTATTTGTTGGCCAAACACTGGCAATGAGAGAACTTTTCTTAGCAACTTGATCCTGGTCAGAGTGTGTTGCTTTGGGTCGAGAAATAGCAGCCAGCCTCCTGACTCAAAGGCTCCAAAACACTGGCAGGAAGTGACTGTGGCAGCCGGTCTGAGCCATCTCCCATCGGCACCTCCCTCGCTGCTGCTATCCAGCCCCACCCCAGCAAGAGTGCTGGCCCCAGACCTCTACCTCCAGCTCCTTCCAAATACAACTTTCAGGGTTCCTTAGAAAAAGCCAAAAGTCATCCCAAGACGTAAATCTCTAAGAAAATATCAGCCACCATGGCAAGCTGGAGGAGAAAGAGTCTGGCGTTGACAGCCACCTAGTCCATTGAAATTTAGTACTGGCTCATGGATCAGCTTGGTAAGACTGTCAATAACTTAATCCAGAAGAATCTATGTAGAGATAGCTAGATCTTACCTGCCCTAACTCAACCCACAAAGGATTTGCAGCAGCTAATTCCAAGTAATCACTGTGAGAGCCCCGGCTCTGAGAGGCTCTAGGGATTCTCTTGCATTTGGCCTGGTCAGTGTCTGTGTGTCCATTTTTCTTGGCGGAAACATCTGCCTCCCACAGGGAGAGCATCTGACACCGGCCCGCCTGACCCATTCGAATGCCTGCGGCCCTGCCCTGATTCAGGAATGAACACATCCCGGGGTGGTCTGGTGAGACGGGGTCCTAGGCCCCCTCACCCCTAGAGTTGCAGTAAATCAGGAGCAAGCCTGGAGCTGCCAGCACCGTAGGGACAGCCCATCCGAGAGGGGATCGACCCAGGGAAGGTGGCTCCCTATATCCTCAAGGCCTGGATCCAGCAGTGACTGGAGCCAATTTCCCCAAGTGTTTCAGCGACACGAGCCAATACACTCTTGCTTGTTTAAGCCAATGTGAGTTGGGTTTCTGTTAACTTGCTATAGAAAGAGTCCTGACTAATGAAGACACCACCCAAAGAGGCCCCCGACCAAAGTCTCCATGACTGCCCAGCCATGACCACAGGGCAGTCCAGCCGCACGCACCTGCACCGTCTTGGTCTGGATGCCCACGATGCCGCCACACTTCTCCTCGACCTGCGTGTGCTCGGAGATCACACACTTCTGCATTGTCGTGATCTTCTGTGTCAAAACACACAGGACCTCATTCCTTCCCTCCAGCACCTGCTGGAGCACAGGGTTTCTCAGATTTATTGTTCTGAAAAAGAAAAATGGCTGTGAGTGGCCTAGTGCCTCAGGGGACACTGGGTCATGTGAATTTCCTCTTGCACAGCAGGCAGCCGAGGAGTGAGCAGGTGACAGCGAGGCTTTGTTGATTTCCTGGTGATGAAAGAGGGGACAGGTCACCTGGAAAGGCAGAAACCAAACTCTCTTGAGGCCACCTCAGAGCTGCCGGGCCTGTGGGGGCCCAAGCTAGATGCTAGAGGGAAGGGGGCTTTCAGTCAAACAGCAGCACCGGTTGTCAAAGAGAAGAAAAGAAAACCAACCAGGGCCAGGTGTGGTGGCTCACACCTGTAATCCCAGCACTTTGGGAGGCTGAGTCAGGCAGATTACTTGAGATCAGGAGTTCGAGACCAGCTTGGCCAACATGGTGAAACCCTGTCTCTACCAAAAATACAAAAATTAGCCAGGCGTGGTGGCGCACACCTGTAGTCCCAGCTACTCAGGAGGCTGAGGCACAAGAATCACTTGAACCTGGGAGGCGGAGGTTACAATGAACTGAGATCATGCCATTGCACTCCAGCCAGGGCAACAGAGCAAGATTCCATCTCAAAAAAAAAAAAAAAAAGAAAAAAAAAAGAAAAGAAAAGAAAACTAACCAGGAAGGAAACTGAATCCATGTGCCTTAGACCCTGGGAACTCCACTTTGTTATTTAATCAGAGCTGAGGGATGTCAGACATCACAGCCGTGGCCCAGGGAATACAGGATTATGATGGGAGGAATGGTGACATCCTAAGATCACTTCTCTGGAGACTACATTTCCATCGGATATTTTTCTAGCTCATTCCTTTATCTGCTCATGGCCTTGTCTCCTCCATGGAGAATATAAACCCTATGGAGGTGGCGAGTGTGCCATCCTATTGACTGCATATCTCAGGGCCAGGATCAGTGCCTAGTGCCTAGGAAGAGCTCAGGAAATATTTTTGGAATAAATGAGTAAATAAAACTTGGGGGGTTTTCCCCTCTATTTGCTTGAATGAATGTGTACGTATGTATTTGTGCATCCACGTGTGAAAGAAGACATGGAAGATGGGGGAAATGGAGGATCCACAGCTTGGATCAAAAAATGGTGCATAGCAGATGCGATCTTCCTAAGGGATTGCATGCCTTGGTCCCATAGGCAAAGACTTTAAAGGTAAAAGCCATTGTAACCACCAGCCAGAACATACTGTTCCCTTTCCAGTGGTCTCTTCCTTCTACTGCTCAAAATTCTATCTTCTAGCAGATTCTTGAACGTCTGTCTATGCCCTCACTCACAGCTAAGGTATGGGCTCCTCCCAGCTAGACACATGTCAGACGCATCACCACCTGGTAACGACCCCACAACTGCCACCTTTAGGAGTCGGATGTGACTCTGCTGGACTGGAAATCGCAGCCCTCCTACCTGCCCTACACAGAATCCACTGAACACCTGACACTGCTCCTAGCCAATGTGAAATTGTTTGAAAAGAAAAAGCTCAGCCTAGACCACTTAAGACTCCACTGCTTAAAATGCCCACCTCCCTCCAGAACCCCCACCTCAAACACCAAAAGAGAGGGGCAGCCATCTACGCAGGTGGGCGGGCAACTGCCTGCTATATCCGATGACAGAGCAGTCCTGAGACGCTTGCTGAGTCGCTGCCTTCAAAAGGCCTCTGTGGGGTGGACCCACTGCAGCGCAGGAACAGAAGCTCGCCCAGGGACGGAGACTGTCTCCAAGGCTAGGATTCGGGTGACCAGAAATTTAAGTGTCACACAGCCACAGCTCATGCAGGCCGCTGGGAATCCTTCCCTGGGCTACCAAGGCAGGGCTGCGAGAACCCAGGCATCATCCACCTAGCAGCAAACACTTCCACCCAAGTCACTGGGATTCTGTTTCCCAGGACAGTGCTGCCACCTTTTGGAAACCAAATGCTGGACAAATTTAATCATCTTTAGTTAGGAGAGGCCTCATGGGGATAGAGGAGAAGCTACATATCAGGGAAAAATGTTCATTTGACTCTCTGAAAAAGCAATCTCCGGAGGGAATTCTTCTCCATCTCCTCCCTGAGTCAACTCCACCAGGCCCCAAGCAGCCTAGGGGAGGAGCCGGTGTTCCCTGGGGCCAGTGTTCTCAGGTGCAGACCCAGAACAGTTCAGGGTCACCTGGCCCTCCTCAGAACAGAAATCACCATGCAACAGGGCTCTCCTGTGCCCACCTAGTGCAGAAACCAGCCAAATTTCAATACAATTTGTTTACTGTATAACCTGGGTTTCTTCAACTGCTAATGGAGTTCATGAAACAAAAACATTTAAAACTCTCAATTGAGGGTTTCAGAAGAGTTAAAAAAAAAAAAAAAAAAGCCTCAGAGAGGTTGATGGCAGTAACCAAAGTCACACAGCTGGGAAGCCCAGGTCTTTTACAGCAGCCCACATGACCACAGCACCCACAGCTGCTGGCTCCCTCCTCTGGGTGAGGGCACCTTTGGGCTGTACTAGGAATTGAATCTTCATCTCTATTAACTCTTGTATTGCTCTGTTCATTTCTACATGTAAATATCTTGCCTATCTAACCAGACCAGTAGATGGAGGCTGGAAAAGCAAGTTATACCCAAGTCCTCTGGGAATCTTTATCAGAATATCCATGCCTGCCTGTCCTCCCCAAGCCCATCTCACTCTCCTCATGGCTGCCGCCCTGTGCCCTTTGACAGTTCTTCCCCGATTTGTCCTGATTTCTTTCCTCTCGGGCCCTGTGAGAGCCACTGAGCAACACAGACAGAATGGCTTTAGAGACACATAAAACTATTAGCAGTGGTCGCCTCTCGGGTGGGGAACGAGATGGCTAGGCGGGGCTTTTCACCTTTTCTCTTTTGGCCTTTTGACATTTAAACCATGTGAATAGATTGCCCAGTACAAAAAAAAAAAAAAACTGTATTTTAAAAAAAGACCTTCTGGACAGACTGTAAACTGCTGAAGAACAAAGTACCTTGCTCTTTTTATTGGTGCCTAGCCCTGTGCTGTCCACCCAGTTGGGAGATAAATGAATGATTTATCACATAAACCTGAGCAGGATTGAAATGAGACCCTCTCCCCGAGTCCGGCCAGGAGCCAATGCCCAAAAACAGGGAAAATGGAGCAGAAGCTCTTCCAGGAGAAAATGAACAAGCAGATGTTCTTCGTCCGCTTCACACATCTGTCTAAGGGCAGCCTCCTCGCTCTTCCGGGTGGGGGGCGGGGCGGGAATACGAAAGCAAGAACAGGAGGCCACCGAGGCAGGGCATATATACTCAACAGAAAGGGTCAGCCCCAAAGGAACAAGTCTGGAGGCAGGGGAAGGGGGTGCACACTCAGTCAAGAAGAGCGCCCGCTCCTCACTCAGGGGCTTGCTGAACCCCCCTGCCCAGTTCTACTGTGAGGCTGCCCTTCTGCCCACACCTGGCAGGTCGTTATAACACAAACACCTGGAGTTGGCCCAGAGTCGGTTCCCTGCTCTATCTCCAATGTAATGTTTGTCCCCTCTAAGTTTCATATTGAAACGTGATCCCTGGTGCTAGAGGTGGACCCTGGTGGGAGGTGTCTGGGTCACGGGGTTGGATCCCTCATGAAAGGCTTGGTGCCCGCCGTACAGTAATGAGTGAGTTTTCACTGTGAGTTCACACTGGTTAAGAGTGTGGTACCTTCCCCCTCACTCTTTCTTGCTCCTGCTCTTGCCATGTGCCATGTTTGCTCCTCTTTCACCTTTTTCCATGACTGGAATCTTCTGGAGGCCTCACCAAGAGCAGATGCTGGCACTATGCTTCCTGTACAGCCTGCAGAGCCATGAGCCAATTAAACCTCTCCTCTGTATAAATCACCCAGTCTCAGGTATTTCCTTATAATAATGCAAACAGACTAACACAGTCTCCTCCTAGCGGAGCTGCTGCTCCAGTCCTGAAGCTTAGTTTCCACATCTGTAAACTTGAGAATTTGCTATGAGGGTGACATTCAGGGAGTTCCTGCATTAAATGACCCACGCTCTACCCAGCCGATGGCAGGTGCTCCATAAATGTGTTTTTCTTTCCACGACTGGCAGGGAAGGCAAGTCAAGATCCCTTTCCAGGGTGGTCAAAGAAATGGTCAGAATTTTCAGGATGCTTTATAAGGGAGCCCTCAGCCAGGAAGTGGACCCTCAAAGCAATTACGAGCATGGCTCCATGGACACAGGACAGGAGTTGGATACAAGATGTGGGAACATTCAAGACAGCAACTACATGATACAGGAAGGGAGATGGCTGGAAAAGGAGACCAGGCAGGAGCTGCTGGGAGGCAGCAGGCAGTGATGGAGGGAGGGAAGCGTGGCCCAGAGCCCAGTGTGGTTGCTGGGGACCAGAGCAGCCCAGCAGGAAGGGAGGCTCCAGGTCTTCCAGCATCCATCAGCTTCTCAGGCCCAGCCCTAATGAAGCCGCCTCCTCTCCCAGCCTGAAGCTTTAATTTCTATTTTCTCTGCTTCTAAGGCTTTCAAGAGCCAAAATGCAAACTCACAGAGGAGAAACCCAGAGATGACTTTTAAAAGTCTGACACTATCCAAAAGGAGGGAAGCAGGTTTCTTTACCAAAGCATAAAGGAGGTCTCCAGGATGCCTCCTGCAGAGACAGAGGAGGGCAAGCTTTGTCATGCAGACCCCACACTTCAACTCTCCTTCATTCACCTCCACAAATACCCGAGTCCTGCTATGCTCCAGGCACCAGGCCAGATGCAAGCTTCTCAGGGTACAGGCCAAGGCAGCCACCACTAGCAGGGTCCTCTTACACAAAGGCTCTTGATAATAACAATGGCCTCCAGGAAGAGTTTCCAATGGAAACCCTGGGGAGCCTGGCAAGGCTCTCCAAACCCTAGGGGACATCATGACGGACCAGGAGCTTTTGTTGAGTCTGCTGTGGAGAAATTATAAAACTAGGAGGGACCCAAGGGGATTATCTAGCTCTGGGCAGAAAATCAGTTTCATCTCTATTTTCACCTCGATTAATCCATCAGCTATTACTGCCTGGCTGTAGGAAAAGGATTTGAAGGCTGAGTGTGGGCTGGAAGACAGTAAGGAAGAAGAAAGCTGTGATTAAGTGGCAGTGTCTTCTTGGACGTGGGAAGGGGGATGGCCCTGATCACCTGGCTCTAACCCAGTGTCTCTGCTCCTTAGTGAAGAATGCGCCTCAGAGAGGCGACAGGCCCACCTGAACCACAAGGCCTGTTAGTGGCAGTGCCAAAATCAGGAACTGCATCTTCTCACTCTGAGACCAGTGCTTTTTCCACTGCACTCTTCTAAAAAACAACAAAAAGCGAAAGGTACAAATGCAGACTGAGGAAATGGTGCAGTACTGCCAGAGCTGGTTTCAACATCTCCCCAGAAACAGAGATGGGGACATGACAGAGAGTCAAAAGATGGTGGCCAGCCTGCTGCTGCAGGAATATTAAGCAACCCACAGAAACGGAGATATGTATTGATGATAAAGGCTTTAGAAATTCCAGATTTTCTCCCAAGGGTTTTATTGACTAAAACTACAGTTTACAAAGGATCACACGTGTGTTCACAGACCAGCTGTAGAGTGGGAAAATAAGGTCCACAGACATTGCCTGTAAACTCCTTGGCTTTGCCTTTGTGACATTCATTAAGTGGGAAAGTCTACTTCTCTCTTGATAACCAACTTCCTCCACTCTACAGAGGTGCCAAAAAGTTTTATTTCAGTAACTGCCTCCTAAAATCCTGGAACACACACGCCATTGCCTCCTTCATCGGCCGATTTCCCCTCCAAGGGAGGCTCCATTCGCCCTCTTAAAGTCTGTAAGCTTTTTGACAACAAGGCAGGAGAGCAGCACTCAAACCACATCTATGCTGCTTCTGCAGGCACTGTCCCCAGTATCCCGTCCCGGGAAGGCTGCAAAACTCTCCCTCACTACGAGTGGAGGTGCCACTAGCTGCCGTCCCCAGCACTGTTCGGGAGCTAGGGGGCCTGTAACAGGGGAGGAAGAGACGGGATGCACCCAGCCCTGCCAATGAGTCTTGATTTGTCTCTCGGCCATTCTTGGTCACTCCATTTTTCTCATCAGGAATAGGGGGTAATTCTGGCCAATAAGACCTGGGGAAAGTCTGTTCGGGGTTCTCAAGTTTTTCTCCCTCTTAAAAAGGGACACAAAGAAGAGGCCACTTTTCTGCCTCTAGACCTTTTCTCTGCAATGTGGCTGCCATTTAGGGACCAAGAGAACTTGGGCTGCCAGGACAAGCAACAGATGGTGGCTACCACAGGGGTCCACGGAGCCACTGAACTGACCTTCTGCCGTTAACCAGTCAACCAGGATGCACCCTCTTTGAGGTATTTTCTTATGTGAGATAATAACAAATGTTCTTTGCAACCAGACACCCTAACTGGTATATGAAGTGACCGTCATCCTTATTTCACAAAGCAACAAGCAGCACGAAGAACTCAGAAGCCAAGGGGCTGGGTGAGAATGCAGCTCAGGCCTGTCCACCCCCGAAGCTCTGCCCCCATCTGCCTCTCCCTCCTGAACCTTCCTGGACCCTGCATACAGAAGGCACTTAATGCATGCTTGATTGTTAAAGAACTGGCAGTCTTTCTGCTCGATCCCATGTGAGCCTCCCAGAGTCAGGAAGTGGATCCTCTTGGAAACCAACGCAGCCGCCCACTGGCTCCCCAGCACCTACCTGCAGTCCCCATTTCAACCACGTTTCATAACAGAAACTTCCCACACATCAGAGATGCTCAGCCCACAGCCGGGGGCAGGAAATCTCTTGAAACTTCAACTCCTGTGCCCTGGGCCTCCACTTCCAACACAGTGAGATAAGCCCTGCTCTTTCCCTCTCTCTGTCACTTGGCTGTAATGATGATGACTTCAGGGTTGTAAAATGCTGGGAAAATCAAAATTGGGGCAGAATGCTCACTGCCCATTGTTGCCAAAGTGGCCAGGTCACCCACAGACTGTGGCTGCTCCGCCTCTATCCACATTATAGTCTCTAACACTTTAGCTTACTCACATACGACGATCCGTGGAAAGAAAAAGAGAAAAATGAGCACCTGTAGATGTTCAGCCCTTTAGACGAGTAATTAATTAACTGCAACCAGTGGATGAGATGCAACAAGCCTGGAAGATGACAAAGAAACACAGCTGATGCTGAGAAGTGACTTCACGCCAAAGCCCTTGGAACATGTGTCTGTTTCCAAGCTCTGTGCATAGAAGTTGGATCGGAAAAATCATGTGTTTTGTGAACCTGGTTTGAAATCCTAAATCCAGGCAAACTAATTAATTTCCACATTCAGGCTCCTCAGTTGTAGAATAAAGATAAACCAATTATCCTTTCAAGCAAACTGGGCTCAGTGTGCCGAAGGCACCGCGCCAGACCCCATGACAAAGGACGCAGGCGCATTCCAGGAGGGAAACAGACACAGACGCAGGCACTTCCGACACACTTGACCCTACAGCGTGGTTCGTATCCCACCAGGGGTGATGTGGCTCCTGAAGGAAGTGGGGTCTAACCTGAGGAATGGACTGGGTGACGCAGAAGGAGTGAGTCTGTGTGCACCCTTTGTGCGTCTGTGCAGACAGGAGGAGTGAACATCAGACAAAGATTGGAGGTAGAAGGAGTCTGCAGTATTAATCCCAGGAACTGAAATAAGATCAGTGACTGACCTGGGGGATGTGAGGGCAGCTAGTGAGAGATGAGGCTACAGATTGAAAGCATGGCTTTGTTGCACAGAAGAGCCTGTGGGCATCCTCCTAGGACAGGGGAGAACACAGAAGGCATGGCTGGGCAGTGAGGGGATCCAACTGGCTGCCCTGTGAAGAATCAACTGCAAGGGGAGAGATGAGAGCAGGTGAGAGATGAGAGCAGGTAAGAGATGGTAGGTGGAGGTCTGCACCATTTCCCAGAGAAACTGTCATAATAAGACTAGGGGAATGGGAACAGGCGAGGCTGATATTGAAGAGGTAGAATCAACTGGTAAGAGACAAGGTGTGGGAGAGAAGGCGAAGAAGGAGCCATGTCTGATATTCAGATTCCTGGCTAAACCAACCGGACTCATGCCTCACCCACCAGCTCGTTGGAGGGTTTAGGGAGATGAGAAGTGCAGTGATGAGTTGAGTCTCTGTGTCAGACACTGCATGAACAGCCCAAGGGGAACAAATATCTGCTCACCTGAATTCTAACTCCTGACTCATCCCAGCCATCCTGACTGTACACACTGCAGCTCATCAGTTCTGAGACATATGTTTTTTTCTTTACATTTTCACATCTCTGAAATCAGGATGTTTTAAAATTGATAGGTGGCACAGTTTAATTAATTGGCAGTGTTCTTTCTCAATGGTACATAGAATAATGGTGCCTCTTTCAATGGATGACATCTTGGATTTGAAGAAATACAATAATGCCTATCAGTCTTAGAAGAAAATAGTACTTGAATGACTCTTCTTAGGACTTAAATCCTATCTAGTTCCAAAAAGATCTGAAGTTGCCTTTAAAAATAAAGCTCTACGCCTGTAATCCCAGCACTTTGGGAGGATGAGGCAGGCAGATCACAAGGTCAGGAGATCGAGACCATCCTGGCTAACATGGTGAAACCCCATCTCTACTAAAAAAATACAAAAAATTAGCCAGGCGTGGTGGCGGGCGCCTGTAGTCCCAGCTACTCGGGAGGCTGAGGCAGGAGGATGGCGTGAACCCAAGAGGCAGAGCTTGCAGTGAGCTGAGATTGCGCCACTGCACTCCAGCCTGGGTGGCAGAGCGAGACTATCTCAAAAAATAATAATAATAATAATAAAAAATAAAAAATAAAGCTCGGCCAGGTACAGTGGCTCACACCTGTAATCCCAGCCCTTTGGGAGGCCAAGATGGGCAGATCACAAGGTCAGGAGTTCAAGACCAGCCTGGCCAATATGGTGAAACCCCATCTTTACTAAAAATGCAAAAATTAGCTGGGCATGGTGGCGCACACTTGTAGTCCCAGCTATTTGGGAGGCTGAGGCAGAAGAATTGCTTGAACCCAGGAAGCAGAGGTGGTAGCGAGCTGAGATCGCATCACTGCACTCCAGCCTGGGCAACAGCAGAGCGAGACTCTGTCTCAAAAAAATTAAAAAATAAAACAATAAAAAATAAAGCTCATTGGACAAGGCAATTTCTGTAAAAAGACTAAAACCACTCCCAAGGACAAGTATTGAAGGATCCCCAGCACACCCTTCTCTACAGGAAGCCACCTTTACACTGTGAAAGGAAGCAACAGAAGTCAGACAAGCTTCCAGGGACTCACTAAAACCAAGACCAGGAGACAAAATAATTTAGAAAAAAAATAATAAATTGGCAGAATTTCAGATAGCACAGAGATGAGTGTGGCCTGAGGGTTTCAGGAAAGACATCTTTAAAAAAGAGTGGATTTGGTGGGGCCTTGAGTTTGACAGCTTTGCTTTCCATAGAGAATATGGGGACCAGGACAAGGCCCATGAAGGTCTTACTGACATTGCTTAAGGGCTCCATACGTCTTTACTTAAGAATCAAATCAACATCTCCTGCCACAAACAAAATATGTACAAAGAACAGCCTGTGTGCTTTGCAGACTTCTCCTTAGACCAGCTACACGTCTGGATCAGCACTTATTTTGGGGAACACAGGTTGCTGCTATATGCAAGAACCAGAGCCCCGCCAACTTTCACTGAAGGGGTCAGTCGCTCCACGGTGGAGTTCAGAATGGTGACTGCACAGGTGCCTACCTCCTCCATGGGAGAGGGAAACAAGAGCTCAGGCAGAACATCATGCTGCATGTCAGAAACTCCAAGGACTTCATCTCCCTCCTGCAGCTCCGCGGCTCCCTGTCTGGCTCTCAGCAAGCTGCATCACACCTTCCCTCCCTGGGAGCTCTGGCGCTTGCCAGGTTTGCTAGCCAGGCTCTGTACTTATTGGTATAGAGTGGTAACACTAATAGCCACAATTAGTGAGAACTTGCCACATGCCAGGCACTACTATACATGCCCTGTTTATATTCTCTCACTGAGTTCTCACGGTAACACCAATCCCATTTTGCTAATCAAAGAAATACTGGGTTGTGAAGGTAGGAAAAGGTGCCCCTGTGTCTTGGTTTAAAGAAAAAGATCTTTGGGTAAGCTGGTTAGGTGGTGGCATAGTAGCATTTATTATGTTATTCCTTAAACCCTTCATTTCTACCACAAATTGTTTTGATTTTTAAAATGAGCCTGAATTTACCACCCTGAACTTGGCCTAAAAATGCCTCCACTTGCCAATACCAGGAGACCAGCATAAAGAGGCACTGCCAGCCCTTCCCACCCCAGACCTTGGGATGCCCTGGTTTATTGGGACCACTTACACCTGCCCTGGAAGGAGAAACACAGCAAAAAGAGAATCAATGACAGGACCAGAATCAGGAAACTCATGTTCTCCAAGTACATGTGGACAGAAGTCTTCATTGTTAGGCACAAATGGTTTACTAAAAATAATGATTCCAGTGCTGAGTAAAGCACAAAGACAAATGGGATAATTTTCAAACCCTCTGCTAGCCATCGGCAAATTGATCAGGTAGGAAGGAAGCCCAGTTCAAATTTCCTTTTTTTCCAAGAAAGACATGACTCCTCAAATCTTTCTGCTTGAAAAACTCCTAAATAAAAGTTAAAGGACCTGGAGCACAGCATGGTCCTGAGATAATGGAAGCCTCCCGTGATTGTCCTCCCCGCAGGAACACCAACATAAACAACTATCTATACAAAAAAGCACCTTCATTAGAACCAAAAATCAGGTGAGCAATCACAGTACCTGGTTTGAACCTCATTTTGCTGAAAGAGGCACTGAAGAGGGTAGGAAAGGCAGTCTTGAATTGCCAACACCACCCCTCCCCTATCTCTGGGCAGCAGCCATGTGGCACAGAGGGAAAAGCTGTGTGCTGTGGGAGGGAGGGCACAGCAACTGTGGGATTTTGCATTGGAACTCAGTGCTGCCAACACTGGGCAGAACTCAGCCAGCGCCCAGTGGCTGAGACCAGCTAGTGGCTAGACCAGCCCTAGCCAGAGGAGAATCACCCATCCCAGTGGTCAGAACTGAGTTTTGGCAAGCCTCGCCACCATGGGCTAAAGTGTTTTGCTGTTCTAAATAAACTAGAAAGGCAGTCTAGGCCACGAGGACTGCAGCTCCTAGGCAAGTCCTAGAGCTTTGCTGGGCTCAGAGCCAGTGGATTTGGGGGTGGGTACACGACCTACTGAGACACCAGCCAGGGTGGCAAAGGGAGTGCTGGCTCCAACCCTCCCCCAACTCCAAGCAGCACAGCATGCAGCTCCAAAAGAGATCCCTTCCTTCTGCTTGAGAGGAGAAGGAAGAGGAAAAAGGACTTTGTACTGTAACCAGAATACCAGCTCGCCCACAGCAGGATAGGGCAACAGGCAGAGTTGTGAGGCCCCCACTGCAGGCCCTAGCTGCCAGACATTTCTAGACACACCCTGGGCCAGAAAGTAACCTGCTGCCTTAAGGGAAGGATGCAGTTGTGACAGGATTCTTGTTCTTCTGACTAAAGAGCCCTGGGCCCTACATGATCAGCAGCGGTAACCAAGCAATACATGCCATGAGCCTTGGGTGAGACTGAGACATGCTCACCCAGCTGTGGTCAGGTGTGACTCGGCACTTTCACAGCTGTGCTGGCTATGAGGAGAGATTCCTTCTGCTTGAGAAAAGCAGAGAGAAGAGTAAAGAGGACTTTGTCTTGCAGCTTAGGTACCAGCTAAGCACAGTGGGGCAGAGCACCAAGCAGGCCCTTCAAGTCTCCAATTCCAGGAGAATTGGATGGCATTTCTGGACCTACCCAGGCCCACAAGGGACCCCACTGCCCTGAAGGGTGAGTCTCAAACCTGCCAGCATTCACCACAAGCTGACTGAAGAGCCCCTGGCCTTAAGTGAATATGGGCAGTAGCCTGGCAGTGCTTCTTGTGGGCCTGTGGTGCTGGTGGACACAGGTGGGAATCCTTTGCCTGGGAAAAGGAGAGGGAAGAGTGAAGGGACTTTGTCCTGTGGTTTGAGTGCCAGTTCAGCCACAGTAGAATAGAGCACTACATAGATTTCTAAGGTTTCCAACTCCAGGCCCTGATTCCTGGACAGCATCTCTTGACCCACCCGGGGCCCCAGGGAACTCACCTTGTGTCTGAGGGGAAGGACACAAGCCTGGCTGGCTTCCCCACCTGCTGATTATACAGCCCTAGGGCCTTGAACAAACATAGGCAGTAGCCAGGTAGCGGTTACAACAGGCCTTGGGCAAGACCCGGAGCTGTGGTGGCTTCAGTTCTGACCAGAGAAGTCCCAGTGGTGGTGGCCACACAGTTGCTGGTGTCACCTCTACCCCAGCTCCAGACAGCTCAGCATAGAGAGCAACTCAGTTTGTTTTGGAGAAAGTAAGGGAAGAGAACAAGAGTCTCTGCCTGTGATCCACAGAATTCTTCCGTATCTTATACAAGACCACCAAGGTGGTACCTCTACAAGTCTATAAGAACCACAGAGTTACTGGGCTTTGGGTGTCCTCTAATGCAGATACAGCTGCAGTGACAAAAAACTTGGATGACAACACCCAAGTACCTTTGAATACCTGGAAAGTCTTCCTAAGAAGGATGGGTACAAACAAGCCCAGATTTCAAAAACTGCAATAAATACTTAAATCTTCAAAGCCCAGATACTGACAAACATACACAAGCATCAAGACCATCCAGGAAAACAGGACTTCACCAAACAAACTAAATTGGGCAACAGAGACCAATCCTGGAGAGACAGAAATATGTGACCTTTCAGACAGAAAATTCAAAATAACTGTTTTGAGCAAACTCAAAGAAATTCAAGATAGCACAGACAGGAATTTGGCATTCTATCAGATAAATTTAACAGAGATTGCAATAATTTAAAAGATTCAAACAGAAAGTGCAGAGTTGAAAAACACAATTGACATCCTGAAGAACACATCAGGGTCTCTTAACAGCAGAATTAAGCAGCAGAAATAATTAGTGAGCTTGAAGCCGGGATTTTTGAAAATACATCAGAGGAGACAAAAGAAAAAAAGAATGAAATACACCTGCAAGATCAAGAGCAAATCTAAGAGTTATTGGCCTTAAAGAGGAAGGAGAGGAAAAATAGGGGTAGAAAGTTTATTCAAAGGGATAATAGCAGATACTTTCCCAAACCTAGAGCAAGATATCCAATACCTAAGTACCAGAAGGTGATAGAACACCCAGCAGATTTAACTCAAAGAAGACTATCTCAAGGCATTTAATAAGCAAATTCCCAAAAATCAAGGAGAAAGAAAGGATCCTAAAAGCAGCAAGAAACTAACTGCATACAATGGAGCTCCAATGTGTTTGGCAGCAGACTTTTCAGCAGAAGTCTTAAAGGCCAGGAGAGTGGCATGACATATTTAAAGTGCTGAAGGAAAAAATCATTTACACTAGAATAGGATATTCAGCAAAAATATCCTTCAAACATGAAAGAGAAACACAGACTTTCTCAGACACAAAAAAAGTTGAAGGACTTCATCAACACCAGATCTGTCCTACAAGAAATGCTAAAGAGAGTACTTTAACAGAAAGGACAGTAATGAGCAATAAGAAATCATCTGAAAGTCCAAATTGTACTTGTAATAGTTAAGTACACAGAAAAAACACAGACTATTATAACACTGTCACTGTGGTATGTAAACTACTCAAATCTTAAGCAGAAAGACAAAAAGATGAACTAATTAAAAATAATAACTATAGGGCTGGGCGCAGTGGCTCATACTCATAATCCCAACACTTTGGAAGGCCGAGGCAGGTGAATCACTTGAGGTCAGGAATTCAAGACCAGCCTGCCCAACATGGCGAACCCCTGCCGCCCGGTCTCTACTAAAAATACAAAAAATTAGCCAGGCATGGTGGTGCGCACCTGTAATCCCAATTACTCAGGAGGCTGAGGCAAGGAGAATCACTTGAACCCAGGAGGTGGAGGTTGCAGTGAGCTGAGATCGCACCACTGCACACCAGCCTGGGTGACAAGAGCAAAACTCTATCTTAAAAATCAATCAATCAATCAAAACTACAAAAACTTTTCAAGACATAGACTGTACTATAAGATATAAATAGAAAAAAAAGGAAAAAGTTAAGCAGGGGGACAAAGTTAAGGTGTGGAGTTTGTATTTGTTTTCTTTTTGCTTATTTGTTTATGCTAGCAGTGTTAAGTTGTTATCAGCTTACAATAATGGGTTACAATAATGGGATAGTATTTGCAAGCCTCATGGCAACCTCAAACATGAAACTTACAACAGATACACAAAAAATAGAAAGCAAGAAATTAAATCATACCACCAGAGAAAATCACCTTCACTAAAAGGAAGACAGGAAGCAAAGAAAGAAGACCACAAAACAAAAAATAAAATGGCAAGAGTAAATCCTTATTTATCAATAGTAATTGAATATAACTAAACTCTCCAATCAAAAGACATACACTGGCTAAATGGATTAAAAACAAAAAAAACAAGACCCAATGATCTGTTGCCTATAAGAAACACCCTTCACCTATAAAGACACATATAGACTGAAAATAAAGGGATGGAAAAAGATAGTCCATGCAAATTGCAGCCAAAAAAATGTAGGAGTAACTATATTTATATCAGACAAAATAGACTTCAAGACAAAAACTGTAAGAGACAAAGAAGGTTACTATATAATGATAAAGGGGTCAATTCAGCAAAAGGATATAACAATTGTAAATATTTATGTACCCAACACTGGAGCACCCAGATACATAAAGTAAATATCATTAACGCTAAAGAGAGAGATAGGCCCCCAATGCAGTAATACCTGGAGACATCAACACCTAACTTTCAGCATTTGACAGGTCATCCAGACAGAAAATCAACATCAGACTTAATCTGCACTACAGACCAAACGGGTCTAATAGATATATACAGAACATTTCATCCAACAACTGAAGAATACACATTCTTTTCCTCAGCACATGGATCATTCGCAAGGATAGACCATATGTTAGGCCACAAAAGAGGTTTCCAAACATCCAAAACATTGAAATAATATCAAGTATCTTCTCTGACCACAGTGAAATAAAAAAATTACATAGCAATAACAAGGGAAATTTTTGAAACTATGCAAATACATGGAAATTAAACAACATGCTCCTGAATGACCAGTGAGTCAATGAAGACGCTAAGAAAGAAACTGAAAAATTTATTGAAACAAATGATAACAGAAACACAACAGCAAAACCTATGGAGTACATCAAAAGCAGTAGTAAGTTTATAGCTGTACATATATCAAAAAAGTAGAAAAATTTCAAATAAACAGTCTAACAATGCATCTTAAAGAACTAGAAAATCAAGATCAAACCAAACCCAAAGTTAGTGGAAGAAAAGAAATAATAACGATTAGAACAAAAATAAATTAAAATGAGGAAAACAATACAAGAGATTAATGAAACAAAAGTTTGTTTTTGAAAAAAGATAAATGAAGTTGACAAACCTTTAGCCAGACTCAGAAAAAAAGAGAAGACCCAAATAAATAAAATCAAACATGAGAAAAGGATATTACATTAATACTACAGAAATCCAAAGGATCATTAGAGGCTACTATGAATAACTATACACCAATAAATTGGAAAACCTAGAAGAAATGAATAAATTCCTAGACACAAAACCTACCAAGATTGTACCATGAAGAAATCCAAAACCTGATCAAACCAATAACAAGTAATAGGATCAAAGCCAAAATAAAGTCTCCCAGAAAAGAAAAGCCAAGAAAACCCTGATGGCTTCAGTGCTGAATGTTAGCAAACATTTAAAAAAGAATGAATACCAATCCTACTCAAACTATTCCAAAAAACAGAGGAGGAGGGAATACTTTCAAACTCATTCTACAAGGCCAGTATTACCCTGGTACCAAAACCAGACAAAGACACATCAAAAAAAAAGAAAACTATAGGCCAGTATCCCTGATGAACAGTGATGCAAAAATCCTCAACAAAATACTAACAAAATGAATTCAACAATACATTAAAAAGATCAATTAATTGTGACCAAGTGAGATTTATCCCAGAGATGCAAGGATGGTTCAACATATGCAAATCAATCAATGTGACACATTATATCAACAAAATGAAGGCTAAAAACCATTTGATTATTTCAACTGATGCTGAAAAAGCATCTGATAAAATTCAACATCCCTTCAAGATAAAAAACTGCACATAGAAGGAACATAGCTCCACAATAAAAGCCATATATGATAGACCCACCAGCTAGTATCATACTGAATGGGGAAAAACTGAAAGCCTTTCCTCTAGGATCTGGAACACAATAAGGATGCCCACTTTCACCACTGTTATTCACCATAGTACTGGAAGTCCTATGGCAATCAGACAAGAGAAAGAATAAAGGCATTAAAATTGGAAAGGAAGAAGTCAAATGATCCTTGTTTGCAGAAAACATGATCTTATATTTGGAAAAACTTAAAGACTCCACCAAAAAAACTATTAGAACCAATAAACAAATTAACTCAAGTTGTAGAATGTAAAATCAACATACAAAAATCAGTAGCATGTCTATATGACAACAGAGAACAATCTGAAAAAGAAATCAAGGAAGTAATCCCATTTACAATAGCTACAAATAAAAGTAAATATCTACAAATTAACTTAACCAAAGAAGTGAAAAATCTCTACAATGAAAACTATAAAACACTGATGAAAGAAATTGAAGAGGACACACACACACAAAAAAAATGGAAAGATATTCCATGTTCATGGATCAGAAGAATAAATATTGTTAAAATGTCCATACTACTCAAAGTAACCTATACTTTGTAGAGATTCAATGCAATCCCTACAAAATACCAATGATGTTCTTCACAGCAATAGAAACAAACTACCCTAAAATGTATGTGGAACCACAAATGATGCAGAATAGCCAAAGCTATCTTGAGCAAAAAGAACAAAGCTGGATGAATCACATTACCTGACTTTCAAATTATACTGCAGAGCTAAAGTCATTAAAACAGTATGGTAATGGCATATAAACAAAAATATAGACCAATGGAATGGGATGGAGAATCCAGAAACAAACCCATACATCTACGGTGAACTCATTTTCAATGAAGGTGCCAAGAGCATACATTGCAGAAAGGACAGCCTCTTCAATAAATGGTACTGGGAAAACTGGATATCCCTATGCAGAAGAATGAAACTAGACTATCTCTCACCATATACAAAAATCAAATCAAAATGGATTAAAGACTTAAATCTGAGACCTCAAACTATGAAACTACTACAAGAAAACATGAAGGAAACTCTCTAGGACATTGAACTGGGCAAAGATTTCTTAAGTAACATGCCACAAACACAAACTACTAAAGCAAAAATGGACAAATGGAATCATATTAAGTTAAAAACTTCTGCACAGCAATGAAACAATCAACAAAATGAAAAGACAACTCACAGAATGGGAGAAAATATTTGTACACGATCCATGTGACAAGAGATTAATAACCAGAATATAAAAGGGGCTCAAACAACTCTGTAGGAAAAAAAGTCTAATAATCTTATTAAAAATGGGCAAAAGATCTAAATACACATTTCTCAAAAGACGACATACAAATGCCAGACAGGCATATGAAAAGGTGCTCAACATCATTGATCATCAGGGAAATGCAAATCAATACTACAATGAGTTATCACCTCACCCTGGTTAAAATGGCTTTTATCCAAAAGGCAATAAAAACTGCTGATAAGAATGTGGAAAAAAGGGAATGCCTGTACACTGTTGGTCGAAATGTAATGTAAATTAGTACACTATGAAGAACAATTTGGAGATTCCTCAAAAAACTAAAACAAGAGCTACCATACTATCCAGCAATCCAACTGCTGGATATATACCCAAAAGAAAGGAAATCAGTATACTGAGGAGCTATCTGCACTCCTACATTTATTGCAGCACTAGTCACAATAGTCAAATTTTGGAAACAACCTAATCCTCAACAGATGAATAAAGAAAATGTGATAGACTACTATTTAGCTAAAAAAGGAATAAGATCCTGGGCCGGGCACAGTGGTTCATGCCTGTAATCCCAGCACTTTGGGAGGCTGAGGTAGGCGGATCACGAGGTCAGGAGTTCAAGACCAGCCTGGCCAATATGGTGAAACCTCATCTCTACTAAAAATACAAAAATTAGCCGGGTTTGGTGGTGGGCGCCTGTAATCCCAGCTACTTGGGAAGCGGAGGCAGGAGAACTGCTTGAACCCGGGAGGCGGAGGTTGCAGTGAGCCAAGATTATACCACTGCACTCCAGCCTGGGTGACACAGCAAGACTCTGTCTCAAAAAAAAAAAACAAAAAAAAAAGGGTAAGATTCTGTCTTTTGCAACAACAGGGATGGAACTGGAGGTCATTATGTTAAGTGAAATAAACCAGGCACAGAAAGATAAACTTCACATATTCTTATTTATTGAACTAAAAATCAAAACAATTGACCTCATGGAGACAGAAAGTAGAGGGATGGTTACTAGAGGCTGGGAAGGGTAGTGGTAGAGTGGTAGGCGGATGCAGGGATAGTTAATGGGTACAATAAAAATAGAAAGAATGAATAAGATCTAGTATTTGATAGCATAACTTTAGGATACCTAAAGAATGAATAAAATCTAGTATTTGATAGCATAACTTTAGGATACCTAGAGTCAATAATAACTTAATAGAACCTTTTTTTTTTTTTTTTTTTGAGACACAGTCTTGCTCTAAGGCCCAGGCTGGAGTGCAGTGGAGCGATCTCAGCTCACTACAAGCTCCGCCTCCCAGGTTCACACCATTCTCCTGCCTCAGCCTTCCAAGTAGCTGGGATTACAGGCACCCGCCACCATGCCCAGCTAACTTTTTTGTATTTTTTAGTAGAGACGGGGTTTCACCGTGTTAGCCAGGATGGTCTCGATCTCCTGACCTCATGATCCACCTGCCTCAGCCTCCCAAAGTGCTGGGATTACAGGCGTGAGCCACCACACCTGGCCTAATTGTACATTTTAAAATAACTAAAACTGTATAATTGGATTGCTTGTAACACAAGGGATAAATGCCTGAGGTGATGGATACCCCATTTTCCATGATGTGATTATTATACATTGTATGCTGAATTAAAACCTCTCATGAGATATATTTTCCCATTAAAAAAATTCCTCATTAAAAAAGTCATATATCCCATAAATATATGTATAT
Source organism: Rhinopithecus roxellana (assembly GCF_007565055.1). NCBI lineage: Eukaryota > Metazoa > Chordata > Mammalia > Primates > Cercopithecidae > Rhinopithecus > Rhinopithecus roxellana. Next base: position 133,187,078 of record NC_044554.1, on the reverse strand, counting down.
ATGTGTGTGTATATATATGTGTATATATATATTCAGTGTAATTTTAAAACATTTTAAATAATTATGAAGATTCATCAGTCATAACATTGCATTAATATACTGGTTTCATATAATTTATTTAATTTGGAATTCCTAATAAAGAACCAAACTTCTCATTACTGTATGTGCATAGAAAAATGTAATCTGCGGCCGGGCGCAGTGGCTCAAGCCTGTAATCCCAGCACTTTGGGAGGCCGAGACGGGTGGATCACGAGGTCAGGAGATCGAGACCATCCTGACTAACACAGTGAAACCCCGTCTCTACTAAAAATAAAAAAAAAAACTAGCCGGGCGAGGTGGCGGGCGCCTGTAGTCCCAGCTACTTGGGAGGCTGAGGCGGGAGAATGGCGCAAACCCGGGAGGCGGAGCTTGCAGTGAGCTGAGATCCGGCCACTGCACTCCAGTCCGGGCGACAGAGCGAGACTTCGCCTCAAAAAAAAAGAAAAAGAAAAATGTAATCTGCTTTACCAAAATTCCCTTTACAATATGACAAAGAATAAAAGTGGGATATACCTTTAGGGTAACACCCTCCTGAATCCCCAAATAGTGAGGAAAGCACAACATAGCACGGTCTCTGGAAAACAGCCAGGACCAACGCCCAGAACTCAGGGGAAGGAGCTGACAGGTGTGCGCACTCCAGAGTCCACTCACTTCCAGACATTCAGCCAGCAGAAAGCCTTCAGAGATCATCTAGTCCAACTATCTCACCTACAGCTGGGGAAACTGAGCCCAAGGGCAGAAATGGCTTACCAAGTCGACCTAAGTTATTGACCAGGAATAAACTTACCAGACCCTAGGAAATTAGAAGCAACAAGCTGGTGGCAGAAGTGGGGTGGGCTGTGGCTTTTATACTTACGGTAGTGACAAATGGCAACTGACCACGGAAGACAAGGTAAACAAATGAAAAGAGCGTATTACAGAATAATGAAAGAGCTTATTAAACACAAAAATGAAAGAGCTTATCACATGAATCCAAGTCACTATGAAAAAGACTCAATAAATTTGTTATTCTCCATTTAAAAAAAAGTACGTGATATATCTTAGAATGGTTTCCATCAAGAATGCTAAGATCTGCACAGAGATTGCATTCAAAGGGGTCAGCTCCAGGTATCCGGAAGGTTAATTTCTGTGGAATGCCTTCCTGCCCAGCACAGGCTTGTTTTTTCAAGGACAAAGTTTGTTTTTGATATGTGCACACATTTCATAGACACTAAAGCTAATATTCTGATTTTTGAGGCCTAAAATAACTTGTATGCAGATGACAAGTTATCTAAATGACCTGAAATAAAAGTGACTGTAAATAAGCCCTCAGGAATGTACAGTTCTTAAGCATCACGAACTGCAACTCCCAAAGTCAGGCATGTATCAACAACACCTTATCAATCCCAATGATGTTATGGGAGTCCAAAGACAGGCAGACAACATGGATAAGAATTTATTACTCCAGCATGAAGTAACAAGAATGTTAGCTTTACTGAGCTCCATGTCAGGAGCAGAAGTCTTCCCTTCCCACGCCTGTCCTCCCCTACCCTATAGTTCACCTTTTCCTCCTAGCAGGCTAACAAGAGCGAAGTGATTCTGTGATAAGATTCCTCTTTGGTTTCTAGTCCTTGTATTTATTCTTTATCATGCTTCTGGTGGCACCACTCCCCGGGGCATCCCTTCCCCCATTACCGCTAAAAGTAACAGGACTCCCGAATCCAAGTGATCTCATCCCTGTGTCCAGGCACCTCCAGGTGAGCAGGCCTCGCCATGCACATGTACCTGCTCAGGACAGTTTCTATTCCATGATTCACCCACCGGGTATCCTCCCTAGGGACTCAGGTTCATGCTTCGGCCTTTACGTTCTGTGCTATCATTTTAATGACTTTTACATGATTTAGAGGAAAGAACAGGAGCTTTGGAGCCAGAAAATCCTGGGTTGAATCCCAGCACCAGCATCCAAATTGAGTTCTGTGTCTGGGAACAAGTTATTTCTCCTTCCTGAGCCTTGGTGCCATTAAGTGTAAAAGGAGACGGCTGTGCAGAGTCAAGGAGAGGCTGCATATAAAGTACCTGGCACACAGTAGGTGCTCTGCGGATGCTCCTTTCCTTACCCTCCCCCGCCCCAACTCCCTCTTCCTCCAGTCAGAACTGTTGGCTCTGGCCTCTTTCTCTCGGGAATGATTTTCTTCCATCTCTTGTCGCCGACCCTCCTCGTGTGCTTCCTTTTGGCAAGAGCTTCTACACCTGAATCATGAAGAGTGTTTAAAAACCTGTATCGAGAAATGTGATTATAGAGCATTGCCAAACTGTGCTTCTTGAAATAGAAATAACGAGACTACAAAATGCAGCTAAGCTAGAGAGGGCTGCATGAGACTGAGAGAGCAGAGAAGATGCTTCCCTTTTCCCCTTCCCCAGTGACACCAGATTTAGCAAATGAAAATGTAAGACACTCTGTTAAATTTTCATTTCAGATAAATATCAAATGTTTCTAGTGTGTCCCGACAATTGCAGTTGAGAAGGAAAATGGCACTGTAGCAAAGATAAGCTGTAGAGAAAGGAAAATAAATCATGACTGCCAGAGACAGAGGCAGCTGTCCTTTCTACCTGGTGCTACCAGACAGAACTTCAAATTCTCTGACCAAAAGGGAACCCCTGGTGGAGTCAGAGCTTTGTGTGATTGTGGAGTCCTAGAAAGTGCCAGTAGGCAGTAAACACACAGCCATGGTCCTTCAGCTCCAGTAAGCATGGGTGGTTACTGGAGAGGGGCTTGGGACTTGAAGATGGCAGCTGCGGCCGGGCGCAGTGGCTCAAGCCTGTAATCCCAGCACTTTGGGAGGCCGAGACGGACGGATCACGAGGTCAGGAGATCAAGACCATCCTGGCTAACCTGGTGAAACCCTGTCTCTACTAAAAAATAAAAATAAAAAAAAAAAACTAGCCGGGCGAGGTGGCGGGCGCCTGTAGTCCCAGCTACTGGGGAGGCTGAGGCAGGAGAATGGCGTAAACCCGGGAGGCGGAGCTTGCAGTGAGCCAAGATCCGGCCACTGCACTACTCCAGCCTGGGCGACAGAGTGAGACTCCGTCTCAAAAAAAAAAAAAAAAAAGAAGATGGCAGCTGCCCAGGTACCCGCAATAAAATCCACCCACCTAATGCTATGTGAGTTTTATCATACTTTTTATTAATTTTTAAACATAATTTTGTGGAATGAGCACATATTTAATATTCCATATAATCTTTAAAGTGTTGCAAAGATGAAATAAGCCAGTCATACTTAAATACAAGTGAATTTTCTCTTAATTTATTTGGCTTTGAATTTTTGCTTTAAAAGAATAAAGGGCAGGCCGAGCGCGGTGGCTCAAGCCTGTAATCCCAGCACTTTGGGAGGCCGAGACGGGCGGATCATGAGGTCAGGAGATCGAGACCATCCTGACTAACACGGTGAAACCCTGTCTCTACTAAAAAAAAATACAAAACCTAGCCAGGCGAGGTGGCGGGCGCCTGTAGTCCCAGCTCCTCGGGAGGCTGAAGCAGGAGAATGGCGTAAACCCGGGAGGTGGAGCTTGCAGTGAGCTGAGATCCGGCCACTGCACTCCAGTCTGGACAACAGAGCGAGACTCCGCCTCAAAAAAAAAAAAAAAAAAAAAAAAAAAAAAAAAAAAAAAAAAGAATAAAGGGCAATAAAATTACACAGGAAAATGCACACGTTACTGTACAAACTGAAATATCATCCCCGCTGAATTATTGCAATAACGTCTCAACTGGACTCCCTGCTGCTGCCCATCCAGTCTCTTCTCATCTCAGCAGCCAGAATGATCCTTCTAAAAAATACATCAGATGACGCCGATTCCCTGCCCAGAACCCTCCACTGGCTCTCTGTAAGTGTGAGCCTCGCCAGTGGCCTTCAAGGTCCTGTGGGTCTTGGCGCCCCATCCCTCTCAGCCCCTCCAACTCTCCTCTCCTGCCCTCCCCTCGCTCACTGGGCACAGGCCACCCTGGCCACTGCCCAGAGCCTCCTGCCCAGATGTTCCTGTGCTTTCCCTCCCCTCCTGCAGGGCTTTGTTCTAATGCCAGCTTCTCCATGACACCTTCTCTGGCCACTTTCTAAGTTCATAGCCCCCATTCCTAGCACATCCTAGCCCCTCACTGCTGCCGATTCCCATCAACCTACTGCACATTTTACTTTAGTTGTATATTTGGTGTCTCTCCTCACTGGAATGCAAGGCAGACATTTGGGTATTTTGCTCTCTGTGGCCTCCGCAGAATGTAGAATAGTACATGGCACATAGGATGCACTTGATACAATTATTTTTTGAACGTTGAATAAACATAAGGTAAGAATAATGATGAGCTATACTGTGGTAAGATGTATTGACCAAAAGCCAAACAATGAATAAATGCGGAATTTTCTTCAAAACTTCAAAAACTAAAAACAGCTCTTCTTTTTGAGCTTTTTTGTGCACCTCTCACTTGCTTTCTTCTTTTTCTCCTCAGAAAATTATAGAGCCAGAGGAGGGTCATGACTTCCTGGCTTCTAAAATTAATATTCCAAAATGCAGGACACAGCATTGTCACCACTGGCATTTTACAAATCATGTGATTGAAGGAAGTACATATTTGCCTGAAGTAACATCCTTTGAAAGTGCTTCTCAAGTCTCCCTGCCTCAGGCTAAGAACAGTCAAGCAATTCCAGACTAAAGAATGTGCTCCTCATGAAATTTCAGCATAAGTGCATTCAATACACGTTTATTGATCAGCAGAGATCAAATCTGTTGCCCTTTTAACAAAGGTCCAACTGAATGACCTTTAAATGTGAGATGTGTCAAAATCCAAAACGCCAAACAGAAGTCTCCTTACCTCTCGGCAGAGTCTCTGATGAGCTGCTGCAAATCCACCTCCTGCTTCCTCAGGGTTCCAAATGAAGACTGGCTCTCCATGCGGCTGCTGCCCCCCACGTTCAGCTTGACCTTCCCCAGTGCGGTCTCCAGGGTTCCACTCACGTGGTTTGCAAACTTGCCCTCGTATTTCACAAAGTCCGACTCCACGACCACTGGAATGGAGGAGACGAGCAGAGGAAACTGATGATAAGGCCACCAAGGTGTCTTGGGTCACTTTGCTTTCCAAGCCTGTGCAGAGCCCTGGAAAGCAGGAGGCTGAGCCGGCAGCCACACTGTGTGTGCGGGCAAGAAAACAGGACAGCACGTGCATGTGTGTGTATGTATGTGTATATGTGTGTGCGTGTATGTATGTGTATGTGTCTGTGTGCGTATGTGTATGTGTCTATGTGCATATGCGTATGTGTGCGTGTGTGCATGTGTGCATGTGTGCGTATGTGTGCATGTGTGCGTATGTGTGCGTATGTGTGCGTATGTGTGCGCACGTGCGTGTGTACGTACGTATGTGTCTGCGTATGTGTGTCTGCGTATGTGTGTGTATGTGTGTGTATGTGTATGCATGTGTGCGTGTGTATGTGTATGTGTATATATGTGTGTATGTGTGTCTGTGTATGTGTGTGCCTGTGTATATATGCGTGTGCGTGTATGTGTGCGTGTGTATGCGTGCGTGTATGTGTGTATGGGTTTGTGTATGTGTGCACATGCGTGCGTGTGTGTGTGCATGTGTATGTCTGTGTGTCTGTGTGTGTGTGTGTGTGGACTGCGGGCACACAGTGGACCAGTGACCAGGGCTCCACTAGAGGTTTTTCTCTTTCATTGGTTTTCAACCCCAATATGTATAGAAAGGTGCACAGTAAGGACTAATGAATAAAGTGAGCACCTGTTTAACCACTATCCAGGTGAATCAATAGGCCATTTTAAATGTGTACTTTTCCAGGATGAAGACTGAAAGGGACCAAAGAAGACATCTGAACAGAGCAAGAACAGCAGCCTCTATTCTGGAGGCACCACGAGAGGACGGCCTTCCTTGGACACCTAGGCCTGTCCAGGGGCATCTTGTCTACCCACCCAACAGTCTCGAAAAACAATCCCCTGGCCCCTATCACCATCTCCAATCAAATTATTCCCTTCCCATATTTATGATTCTATCTCTGACCTCTACCCAGTCATTCAATTCCTTATCATGCAATTCCTTATCTCTGACTTCCTGATAAGGTCAGTGGACATGCCCTTTTTAAAATGATAGATGGGCCGGGCGCGGTGGCTCAAGCCTGTAATCCCAGCACTTTGGGAGGCCGAGACGGGTGGATCACGAGGTCAGGAGATCGAGACCATCCTGGTCTACACGGTGAAACCCCGTCTCTACTAAAAAATACAAAAAACTAGCCGGGCGAGATGGCGGGTGCCTGTAGTCCCAGCTACTCGGGAGGCTGAGGCAGGAGAATGGTGGGAGTCCGGGAGGCGGAGCTTGCAGTGAGCCGACATCGCGCCACTGCACTCCAGCCTGGGCGACAGAGCGAGACTCCGTCTCAAAAAAAAAAATAAAAAAAAAAAAAAATAAATAAAATAAAATAAAATAAAATGATAGATGTCTGATCTCATATCTGACCTGTCAGCCTTCTCACATCTCCAGGTTTCTACTATTCTCATTTTTAATCCAAACAAAAACCACCCTAAAAATAGTCTCTGTGTAGTGGCTCACATTTGTAATCCCAACAACTTAGGAGGCTGAGGCAGGAGGATCCCTTGAGGTCAGAAGTTCAAGACCAACCTGGGCAACACCAGCTACCCTGGAGGCTGAGGTGAGAGGATCACCTGAACCCAGGAGTACAAAGTGACAAGTTAGCAATGATCATGCCACTGCATGCCAGTCTGGGTGACAGAGCAACACCTTATCTCTAAGAAAATATAAAAATTATAAAAAATAAAAATAATAATTTTAAAAATAATCTCTATCATCACCATTTGTTAAGGAGATATTAAGAGTCCACTAGGAACTTCACACTTGGCCTTTTCCATTGTCCTGACCCAAGGCTCTGCTGGGCTCCCGGCTGTACTTCACAAGGTCTTCAAACCCACCTGCACTCTGAAAGGCTTCTTTCCATCCACTCACTGCCCCAACACCCAAACTTCACCTACACTTCTTCCACTGCAATCAAGAAAACCCACTCCTCAACCAGGGTTACTCAGAAGCAATTACCACTCAATCACCTTTGAAATTTATAAAACAGAGAACCATCTCCCATACCACCAGCCCAAAACTAAGGATGGCGTAAAAATGTATCCTATTCAGGGCCTTCTTTTGTTAATATCTCATGGAAAACAAACACTTTGGGCAATGCCTTGTGACGAAGGGCAGAGCAGAAATAAAGAGATTAGGATTACATCCCTACTCTAATATTACTAACTAGGAGAAGTTGGGTAACATTCATTTCCCTGAACCTCAGACTTTCACATGCAATTTGGAGATAATTAATGATACCTACCTGATGGGTTCTGCTGCAAGTTTATGTATGTAAAGCATGTAAGGTAGAGCCTCACACACAGCAAAGGCTCAATCTCTCCACTGTGTTTAGGCCAGAGAAATGTCATTTTCTGATAAACAGGACAGTCCGAGGTTCTACAAAGTACAGCAAAGACAGAAATTCTATCTTTAGGACACAGGTCTGGTCTTGGGCTTATTACCGCTCCTGGAAACCCTGTCCCCAAGACAGGATCCACAGCAGGAAGGAACAGTCAAGATTTGTCTGTGAGTTCTGAAAAGCCACTCTAGACACACATCCAAAGAAGATGTCATTTGTGCACACTTCTGCATCAAGGTGTCAACTGCTGTTGGTGGAAGGGAAGAAATGAGGGGACCAACAGGCCATCACTGGGACTGCCAACACCAATCACCACCCTATATCCTTCACAGTCCTGGGCAACACACGCCCCAGTGAGGCTGCGAGTGGGAAAAAATAACAAAGGTGAAGCATCCTGACTCTACCCAGTAGACAAGATAGAAGACACTTCTCGTCACTGCCCTAACACCAACAGCACACAGAATCCAGGGTGAGCTCTGACCTCAGATGAGCGTGCTCATGGATTCTTCACCTGCAGTGGCCGCCACTGGCCTCACCAACCCAGCACAAGTCTTTGTGATCTTTCAGGACACCACAAAAAAGGCATTTCACATCACAGAACAGGAAAACTCCAATTACTCAGGAGTTCTTGGTCTATTTTGTCATTTTCTCCCCTCTTGTTCCTTTTCATACTTAGTTATTTCACCATTCAATAGAAGTTCTGCCAGAAAGCACACAGAAGGGGAGGGTGATATAAAATTAACATCAATTCATTTGCCTATTGTGTGGCAGCTCTGATGAGCTGACTGGAGACAGCACTGACTGGAATCCTTTCCTGGAAGAAAGTTTGAAGATTATCTGTAAACTCAAATTATCTCCTCTACCTCTTTTCCCCTTTAACAGAGATGCAATCACAAAATTAGAGAGTTCTAGAGTTGAAAGAGGATTCAGACATCATTTTGTCCAATAATTAAGAGCTGATGATATTTTCATATATCACCACATTCCAAAAAGTAATGTAGCAATGAGTAAGTACCAAGTCTTCAAAAAGTTCCCATCCTCTGGTCCAGTAATTCTCTAAGAATTTATGCTGAAGCAGTTGCCTAAGAAACTACAACAAAAATGCACATAAAAATGCTCATTGCAGCCTTATTTATTAATCATTATTATTATTTTATTTTGGAGACAGGGTCTCACTCTGTTGCCCAGGCTGGAATGCAGTGGCACAATCATGGCTCACTCCAGCCTCAACCTCCTGGGTTCAAGCGATCCTCCCACCTTAACCTCTCAAGTAGCTGGGACTACAAGTGCATGCTACCATGCCCAGCTAATTTTTCTATTTTTTGTAGAGATGGGGTTTGCCACTTTGCCCAGGCTGGTCTCAAACTCCTAGGCTCAAGTGATCCGCCCACCTCGGCCTCCCAAAGTGCTGGAATTACAGGTATGAGCCACTGCACCCAGCCTCAATGTTATTTATTAAGCACTAAATTGTAGTGGTTAAGCAAATTAGGGTACATACACTCAAAGGAATATTACGTGTTTGTTGAAAACTGTATTTAAAAATACAGTTTCTTCCATAGGTAAAAATAACCTATGGAAGAAAACTTAATGTTAAGTAAAAAATACGGAATATATAAAAATTATATACAGTATATTTTCTTTCTTTTTTTTTTTTTTTTTTTTTTTTGAGATGGAATCTCACTCTGTCACCCAGGCTGGAGTGCAATGGCACAATATTGGCTCACTGCAACCTCTGCTACCCAGGTTCGAGTGATTCTCCTGCCTTAGCCTCCTGAGTATCTGGGATTACAGGTGCCCGCCACCATGCCCTGCTAATTTTTATATTTTTAGTAGAGATGGGGTTTCACCATGTTGGCCAGGCTGGTCTTGAACTCCTGACCTCGTAATCCACCTGCCTTAGCCTCCCAAAGTGCTGGGATTACATGCATGAGACACCACGCCCGGCCTACAGTACACTTTCAATTTTGTTATTAAACATCAGATCCAGAGAAATAAAAGGCTACAAACCAAGTGTTCATGGGAATTAACAACTGATGGTAGGATTTTTTATGTTTAAATTTTCTTCTTCATCCCTTTCTATATTTTATACTGTACTGTAACAATACATCTGACCCCAGTTTTGATGTCTGACTGCTCTCAGCTTCTGAGCCCCCACTCTTCCTTCTCTTTCTTTTGCACATCTGGACAAGCTGATAAGAGATCCCAGGTGCGCTGTCCATGGTGTCACTGAAAACTCAAACCACATAAACCCATCCCCCATGCAGGGGCCAACGCCCATCTCCACTCACTGATCACAATAAAAGCTGAGCCCATCTCCTTATCCCCTTCTCTGTGGCCATTTTTGGACCAGTTTTAGAGACTGTCCTGCTTTCCCCAGAAAGCATCCTTATATGAATAAACATTTTCACACCTTCTTGACGCTTATGTGGCATCATCAATTCAACACCAAACCACATTTGGGGTAGTGATCCACCCCACTTATGCTGAGTGACCACAACATGTACAGTAAGCATGTCTTACTTTTATACTAAACCGCAAAATTATTTTTAAAAGGTTAAGCTATAATGTGTCATGTCAGGCCTGCAGAATTTTGTTCATTTTAAGAAAGGATATGCTTTTAAGATGACAGGCAAAGAAACAGGAGAATTCATTATAAAGTATCTAGACTCAAGGCAATACATTCATTAAAGAAGAATCATCGACCAGGCACGGTGGCTGATGCCTGTCATCTCAGCACTTTGGGAGACCGAGATGGGTGGAATACTTGAGGTTAGGAGTTTGAGACCAGCTGGGCCAATATGGTGAAACACTGTCTCTACTAAAAATACAAAAACTAGCTGGGTGTGGTAGCGGGTGCCTGTAATCCCAGCTACTCAGGAGGCTGAGGCAGGAGAATCACTTGAACCCAAGAGGCAGAGGTTGCAATGAGCCAAGATCATGCCATTGCACTCCAGCATGGGCAACAGAAACTCCGCATCAAAAAAAAAAAAAAAAAAAAATCATCTTTTCTGAGACTAATTATAGAATATACACAAGGAAACATACCTGGACTCGGAAATTGGTCTTCTATAAGTACATCACCAAGGGTGAGGGATAAAACCTGGTACTTGGGTCTCTGCCAGCACCAGGATCTCTTCTTTTTTGTCACCAGACTTAGAAGCTGTAACTTATCAGAGTCATTCAGATTTGATACTGCAATCAGGTCACCATCAGCATCAACTTCTCTAAGAAAATTCCTTGTTGCCTTGGCAAACATTTTGAAAGCTCCAGATTACCTGAAAAAGTAAAGTTATCCTAAAATCAAATAAGAAGTTACTATTTTGTGGCTTTTTTCCCTAAAATTATTGTATTTCTCCCTATTCACAACAGTTCACATGAAAGAATATCTTCTTCTTAAAAGACCCTCTAGTTTGACTTTAGTGGGTAATAAAGAACTCAAATAGAGATATTGAAAGAACATATATATCCCAATCAGGATATAATAGGTTATGCTTCAGAAACAAACAATTCCTAAATCTTAGTGGTTTATAACAATAGGGTTTATTTGTTGCTCATATACTTGCTCAATACAGGGGTACAAGAGAGTTTTGTTTATTATGGTTATTCAGGGATCCAGACTGAAGGGAAAGCCAGCATCTTGAACGTTGTCAACCATTATCCAAGAGGAAAGAATTCTGGATGATCTCACACCAGCAATTAAATGATCTGGCCCCAAAGTGACACAAAGAAGGTTGCTTACAACTTGTCAGAACTAGTCACATGGCCTTAACCAAAAATAAGGGCCAGAAAATATAGTTTTATCAAGAATCTGGAAGTCAGGCTGGGCATGGTGGGTGATACATGTAATCCCAGCATTTTGGGAGGCCAAGGTAGGAAGACTGCTTGAGCCCAGGAGTTGGAAACCAGCCTGGGCACCATAGCCAAACTACAAATTAAAAATTAAAAAATTAGCTGAGTGTGGTGGTACACAGCTGTAGTCCCAGTTACTCGGGAGACTGAGGTGGGAAGACTGCTTGAGCCCAGGAGTTCAAAACTGCAGTGAGCCATGATCATGCCACTGCACTCCAGCCTGGGTGACAGTACAAGATTTTGTCTCAAAAAGGCAGAGAGCTGGGAATATTTGTTGAACAACAACATACTGACTACCACAATAGATAGCTTACCTATGACTACCTATCTGAAGGGTCATAGGTGCTTTTTCTCTACACTGTGTGATTTCTCATATTCAGATATGAAAAGTAACAAGCTATGCCTTTTTAACCCAGAAAATAAAGGCATAGTCATACTTTAGCAGGAGCGGAAAAGAAGAGACACATTGGAAGATATAAAAAAGGAAAATATTATATTCAGGAGAAGCGGTATAGACTATTTAACAAATGCTTTTGGAACAATGGGCTAACCATCTGGAAAGAAAAAAACTGAATTCCTCTTTCATACTATAAATAAGGCAAATTCCCAATGAAATCAAGAGGTTTCTTTGAAGAAAAAATGAAACTGTGGAAGTACTAGAAAAAATAGAGAAATATTTGTACAATTGCAGGATGAGAAGGGCCTTTAGAAAGACAAAGGGCAAACTGAGAAAATAATTGTAATATTTATGACAGGGAACAAAAATGCTTAATATATTTTTTAAAACTTTTACAAATCAAGTTTTAAAATACTGTACTCCAAGAGAAACATAGGCAATGGTTCTAAACCATTCACAATACACAAATTGCACAGAGCATGTATATACACATACACACACATATAATAAATTACCACATAAAAAAGAAGAAAATAACATTTTTACAAACTATCTATGGTCAAAATGAAAAGCTCTAATGGACAAGAATAGTGTTTTATTTTTGCTTGCACCCTGGTGCTTGGCACAGTTGCATAGTCACACAGTTCTTAGGATTTAAGAGATGAGAATAAGCTCAGACTTTAGCTCAATCCACTTTAGCATGAATCTCTTTTAGGGCATGGGAAATCATTTGTCTTATCAATCACTGGTTCTTTTCTATAGTATATTTTCTTAGATTATTATGATGCAGTAGCTACCTGACCCTGTTCTTGTATATTAACACTAGGAATGAACATTAAAGGAAAACTTCTAAAACATGCAAGGAAGTTCCTTTCTGATAAGGTGAACTGCAAAGCAGAATGACTAAGGATGCTCAGGCTGTCATCTGTAATTAATCTGTTACTATGTCATGCATAAGAATTTTGCATTCAATGGAATACTCATTTATTTATTTACCAAATCATCAACTGAATCATTCACTAATTTTTCTTGAGTACCTACTATACTACTGTGTTTAAGCACTTAGGATACAAAGACAAGAAATAATTTCTCTCCTCAATGAGCTACTAGTTTGGTGGCCAGATGGATAAATAAACAGCCTAGTTTTATGTTAGCTACTGGCAGAGATTGTTCCAGGGAAAGAACCAAGAAAAAGGCATCTAAATGTCATTGGGGAGAGGCGTACTGTCACAGAAGTCCTCCTGAAGTCGATGACATCCAAGCTGCATTGTGTAGGCTAAGTAGAAGTAAGCCAGGCAAAGGAGCATTGTATGGATGCTGTAGCTGAGGAGAAGCCATTATGAAAGCACAAAATTTGTAGGAGGTGGTGGAGGGATGGGAAAGACAGTGCCAAGCAAATGGGTTACCAGTGAGCTTGAGATGGCCCAGGAGACATTGTATTGTATTGATCTGCCATCCACCACTTTGACAGACTGGAATGACTGGTCAAGCTCTGAGCTTGACTCTTACACTGGAATGCAGCATTCCAGAGTAGAGAAGGGCCAGATACAAAGCTGCGGAGGCCCCCAATCCATGTCCTGCCTCTCCTGCAGGGCAGCCAGGGAAGCAGGTGCCATTGGAGGGTGTGTGATCAGAATGATCCCTTAGAAAAATCTTCTAGAAGCAAAATAGCAAAGGGACTGCAGGGGAGCAAGATTAGAGATGGACAAAAAATGACAATGCTCTGGACTAGGTCAGTGGCATGAAGATAGAAAAGATACTGGTTTGGTGAAGGTTGGTGATGAAAGAAAGAAGGCCCCCTGGGGCGTCATCCTGGTATCCCAGGTGCAGGCTGGGAGATGAGAAGGAAAAGCCAGTTATCAAGAGAGGGAATTTGAAAGTAACAGATTTACTTTGCTAAACATGGGACTGGGTCTCCCCGAGGGCCTATGAGAACTCGTCCTGCTAGTCCTGAAAAGCCACAGAACAATCTCCTTTAGTTTGCCACTGCTGTCAGGATCTCCACTGTTATGGCTTCTATTTTTTTCTGGGACAAGCTGAAAGGGAACTCACTCACGCACTTGCCTTCAGATCACACAGGTTTCTGAAGAAACCAAATCAGGCTTGCCATTAAAAAGCAAAATAAAACCCATCTGCTGTGAGTGGGAAAACCTTAGTAGACACCAATCCTTCCCCACAGGACTTAGACGGTAAAACAGAGTAAATTCCTAAATTATTTTTTAATTTTTTTTTTTTTTTCATCTAACATCAAACAGCTAATTTGGCTTCTTGGCAGGGTAGGGTACTTTAAAGAGAGTGACTGGAGGTGGCTATTTATTGCTTTGTAGGTTTTTATTAGACTCAAACATTTTAATCATGGGACTCTGAGAATATTCTCCTGGTGAAGTTAAAGTTAGAGGTTTCTTTATTACTATTATGTGTGAACTATACTTACATGGTTCAAAAATCTAAATTATGTAAAGGATATACATTGAGAAATCCCATTCCTGCCCAGGCCCCAATAACCCTTTCACTCCTCTCCCCTTCAGCCAAATTTCCTTCATATTTCTTTACACAGGTGTAGTTAAAAGGAACCTACACACTGCTCAGGATCTTGCTTTCTGCCACATACTTCCTTATGCAGAGGTATCATTGTGCATTTTACTTGTCCCATGTTGCTGACCACTTGGGTTATTTCTAAACTTTTGTTATATTAAAGATGTCCCCAGTAAATACCACATACAGATGTCCTCTTCATAAACAAACAAATGTATCTGAAGGGTAGATCCCTAAAAAAGAGATTGCTAGAACAATGGGTAAATGCATCTGTAATTGTAGGAGTTGTGCTATTCTGCAGTCTGACCAATAATGTTCAAAAGTATCCATCTTAGCAACAGCGTATCATTAGACTTTTGGATTTTTGCCAGTCTGATTGGTGAGAAATGGAATCTCAGCCTAGTTTTAGGTTGTGTTATTTTAATACAAATAAAATCAAGCATCTTTTATTTTGTTGAAAGGCTTTCTGTATTTAACTGTGTCCTTTGCTCATTTTCTATTCTTGCTTTTTTTGGCTTTATTTCCAGGAATGTTTGATATAATAAATCTACTAAAACACAGGCTAGGAACAATAGAGTTTATAATGCAGCATTAGGGGACAATACACTGCCACCATCATTCTCAAACATGTAAGATAACTAGTCAGCCAGGAAAGATTAAAGAATACGGTCAGGTCCAAATAAATGAAGGATCTACAGCTCAAGTTGCCTGACACAGACAAGCATGGTCATGTCTCAGCCAAAAATCAGACTCTGGATTAAAAGTTTCACAATGCTCCAATTTGGGAGAAGATGAAAATGTCCTCAGGAGACATCATGCTCAAATAGCTCATGGCCTAAAAACTCACCGCACTTCACAGCTGTTACAATAGATCATGGGCTCTCACACAGAGCCTTAAAAGTTATATTAGCAGCTGGGCGTGGTGGCTCACGCCTGTAATCCCAACACTTTGGGAGGCTGAGGTGGGGCGGGCGGATCACCTAAGGTCAGGAATTTGAAACCAGCCTGGCCCAACATGGTGAAACCCTGTCTCTACTAAAAATACAAAAATTAGCATGGCATGGTGGCAAGCAGTAATCCCAGCTACTCACTTGAACCTGGGAGGCAGAGGTTGCAGTGAGCCGAGATCATGCCATTGCACTCCAGCCTGGGCAACAAGAGTGAAACTTTGTCTCAAAAAAAAAAAAGTTGTATTAGCAAACAGTCCTTATTCACTTGTCTGGCTTCCCAGCTCAAAGCAGGTGAGAACTAAAAAAGCCAAACCAAATGCAGTAAGGATATCCTAGCTCGAGTCAGACTCCTGGACAAGAGACCTTCGGGGGCAGACACCAAGAAAGCAAGACAATAACACAAAGCTGGCAAAGCACACAGCCAACTGGAGCCACTGGGAACAAACAATCTTAAAAATAGTTGCCAGGGTGATGACTGCAGGAGAAGATAACTATATTCACTACTGTCCGTTAAGACTGGTTCAGAGTCATGGAATTATCTAGTTTTTGAATTAGAAGAGAAACCTCGTTCTTTCTCACACTCCATTCAGGATTCTTCTTAAGAACTGCTCTTGTTGAACCCTGGGCCTCTGCTTGAACAGTTCTAGAGAAGAAACTTCAACATCAAAATACTCTAGACAAAGAGAGGAGCCTTTTGAGTTGAGTGCCTGCTATGTTCCAGGCATGGGGCTTACTGCTTTATACACATTTCCTTATTTAATCTTCACAATAACTCTTTGAAGCAGGCATTGTCCACATTTTACAGATGAGGAAGCTGCGGTTCAAAGACGTTAAGTAACTTGCCCAAGATCACAGCAAAGAGAAAAGCAGCCCTGACATCTGGGAGCTGGCCTGGTACTATCAGGCCCTGGTGTTGCTGACCATTAGTAATGTCACAGAGCATCAACATCAGGCAAGGCCACTCTTGTCATGATAAATCAACATGAAAACAAGGCTGCTCTATAATCATACCTGAACACAGACAAAGCATGAACACGTTCAAAGCACAAAAATGATCAAATACCACCCCGCTTCCAGTCATTAGCAGTCCTGTGAGTGACTACTGCTTCCTGACCAATCACGGCTATAACCTCTCTCTGGCCTTCTCTCTTTTTTGACAAGATTTACTAGGATACTCAATCACAGAATTTCCCCTGCTTCCTGACCACATCCAATTCAGAGCTAAGTCCTCTTTCCCCAAATCACCTGCTATATGTCCAAATCCTCTGTCCTTTCTAACACCTCTTACTGAGACACCTCAGGGTTCTCCGTGGTGTCCCTCACTGCAAGGAGAAATAAACCAACTTATTGAACTGTTACTGTGTTCCTGGAGGTCTTTGACTGGAGGGCATTGAACATCACATAGAGAATCAGTGCTGAGCCAAGATTCCACCCGAGGTCCACCTGACTCCAAAGCCTGTGCCCTTGGCCACTCTACTCTGCTGGCTCCCTGTTCAGCTTTTTTTCTGTTCTAATGTGGGCCTCATATGATTCATTCTATAACATAAGAAAGTGCCCTTGAAAGGGTAAACCGCAGTTACAGTGGAAACAAAAATCATTGCTATGGAACATGTGTCACTTCCTTTCTATCTGGGGAGATGAAACATGGCTGTACTTGGCTACTTGTCTCATTGTTAACAATTTCAGCACACTTTGAATTAGTTTTAGTTTTCTAGATAGCAAAGAGCAATTGGGCCTATTAAATTAGAACAGAGGCGGCATCTTTTCTTATCTTCCTATGCCCCAGTACCTGAACTCATTTTTAATGAGAAGACAACTTAATATTTCATCATTTCTTTCTAAAATAAAAATCAGTATGTGAACTCAATGATAGTCATAAGACAGGCAGGAGCTTGGAAAGGGAGGGAGAGTGAGGGGGCAAAGGCTTTGGGGAAGTGAAGTGGGTAACAGAAGACAGCCTGGGTACGAATAGAGAAGATGTGGTGTGGTGGCAGGCACCTGCGGTCTCAGCCACCGGTGGATGTGAGGATTCCTTGAGCCCAGGAATTCAAGGCTGCAGTGAGTTAGGATAGCGCCACTGCACTCCAGCCTCGGTGACAGAGCGAGACCTTCTCTCAACAATAACAAAGAAGCTAGCCAAGGGACTGTGGCTGGAGGGCTGGGCCCTTTCTCTCTCAGATCTACCTCATGGTCTGGGCTCAACTTCTCCTTTAGAAAAAGAGCTTGGTGGTGGTAGATTGTGAAGACAATTAATTTCACTCTTCAGCTGCTTCTCCAAGCCCACAGTACTCCTTTCATTCCACTTGGACTTGGCCATCTGTCTGGCCGCCTGCCTGCCTGCCTCTCAGGACAGCAACCCCAAGCCATCCATCCCTTTCACTATCCCCATTCACTATTCTGGACAGAGTAGACTCTGGAGGAGTGGGTGGTCGGTGTGTTCAGTCCACAACCAACGCTCTTCTAAGAGGTGCCCTCTAGTCTTTCCCCTCGGGGTGCAGACGGCAAGCAGCACTGGAAAGGGTCAGGGGTCCTCAAATGGAGACCAAAGGGAGCCACGCGGGCAGCTGTCGAGAGCCATCCAGCGCATGCCGGGCACACCGAGTGGTGCTTGGCCTCCTCCCCAAGCTAGGGGCCCTCTAAATACCGGAGCAAGGTGGATGGGGACTCTTTTCCGTCAAGAGAGACTGAACTCCGTATCTGCTCCGCGGCCTGCCTCCCCGTACACACGCCCCCGAGCCGGAGGAGCCTCCGCAGCACCCAGAGGAGAGACCGGAAGACAAAGGATGAACGAGTGGGAAGCGGGTGGTCTGGGGGAAAGAAGAACGAAAATACCAGCTGCGCTTGCAACATCCAAGGAAGGAAGTGGCAGCGGGGAAGGGGAGAGGATGGGAAGGGGATGCTGAGTGTGAGTGGGGGCGGGACGCCGTGATGGGAGGGAGACTGGGCCGGGAATGCGGGTGGCGAGGGGAGCGACGGGACCTGCAGTTCCAGCGGTCGGGCAGCCAATCGATTCGTCTCCCCTAGGAAGGAGCGAGGGGAGGGTGTCCCAGAGAGAAAGCGCCGCGCGGCCTCGGCTGCTCCCGGCCCGGGACACCCAAACGGACCAAAGAGGAGCCGGAGTGTAGCCTGCAGCGGATCCCTCAGCTTGCGTCCGCTGCGCACTTACCCGCGCGCCCGCTGCTGGGTCTGCGGCAGCCGCGCCCCCTGCGCTGGCGGAGTCGGAGGAGCCTGCGCTGGGCCGGCCGGGGGCGGGCCCTCGGGAAGGGCGGAGGGAGGGATCGCCGGCCGGGACCTTTGCTCCGTACGGGCGCCCCAGAGCCGCGGGAGTGGCCGCCGGAGGCTGCGGGAGGGGCGCGCCCGGCGGAGGCGGGAGGAGAGGAACGTGGGGCGGGGGCTGCAGCGGGGGCGGGCCCGGGCCAGACCTCCCAGAAGCCCAGGAGAGAGCCGCTTCCCCTTCTTCGTGTGACTCCCTCGGAGCCGGGTTGCTGACGGCCCGGGACTCGGCCAGAGTCCTGGCGCACTTTTCGGGACTCACCCGGGAGATGTCAGGGCCTCTCCGGAAGAGTGGGCTGCGCCTGCCTTCCGCGGCCGCCTCGCCTCTTCGCTGCGCGGGACCGTGGGGTTTGAGAGCGGCGCCTCCTCGCGGGGCCAGACCCGCCACTCACAGTGGAGTGTGGACTGACACCGCGGCTTCACGGTTCAACCAGGAAAGTCCAAGGCCTGTCCAGCCTATGGGAGCCCCTAATGCCCGTGCCTGGAGTAGTATCTGGGTGTGTGGTGCGACTGTACCCACACTTAGGCCTGCCGCTAAAAAGTGATTCATTTATGTAAACTCCACTCTAAACTCTTTGAGGGCAAAACCAAGCGCTGTCACACACTGGGTGCTCAATGAATACTAAACAAGGGAATCTAAGCATAGCTGGTGCTTAAACATTGCTTTCTGATGGACTGACTTAAATATTAGATCGTTTGTAACATTAGGACCAGCTAAAACCGATTAACCATTACTTAAGTTGTTACGATGAGGCAGAGCCAAAATCTCCCGGGCATGTGCAAGAGGGAAAGCTTTCTAATTGTGAACACCACGTGCCCCGCATAAGGCTGCATTGGCGTCACCTGGGACTGGTTAGCAATGCCAAAAACGCCTGACCGGCCGCCAAGTCCAGAACACAGATTTGAGCTTTGCCTCCTGTCTCCTTGCCAGTTGACTGGCAATGGAGGTTTTTCTTTTCTCAAAAGCCTGTGCCACAGTATTGGTTTCTGTGTGCCTCAGGTAACGAGCCCATTGCTCAGTAACATTTTTAGTCAGTATATCATCTTCACTGTCTACTAAGCTGAGAGCAAGGAGTCTACTAAGCTGAGAGCAAGGAGTAAGAGAAAATGAAATCTCTGCCCTGCGAGAGCTCACACAGAGTATGGAGTTGTGTGGCTGTCTTCAAGGCTGGTCGGGGAGGGCAGGTAGAGAATCCCAGCAGCGCTTTCCCTTGGGCCCCCCTATGCTTTAAACATACCTCTAGATTGTAGTTATCCGGCTCACTGTAAAGCCTTTCCTGACTATCCAAATTAAAAGTGCTGCCCACCCACCCATGGGAACACCTTCTAGTTCCTCTGCTTTATTTTTCTCCTTTGCACTCACCACCATCTGATAGACCGTGTGCCTCCTACATATTGCATGTATTATCCTTTCCTGTAAAACGACAGCAGCATGAGGGCAGCTGGTCTGTTTTGTTCCCTATGCCCAGCACCTAGTTTAGGATTTGACACGTGGTAGCTATCCAGTAAATAATTGTTGAGTTAAGAAATGAATCATTTTGTTTGTTTCTCCACCTAGATTGTGGGACTGTACACATCCTTGCAGTACCCAGCACAGAATAGATACACAATTAGTGGTTGTTGGATGAAGGAGTGGTTCGAAATGGTCCATGGTGGTGGGCCCCTGATTTGCTAATGTGATGAGATGTTGGACGAAAGAAAGAATCCCAGCCCTGTTAAGAGACTTTTCATCTATGCTATTGGTTCTCTTCATCATAAAATTATATGGTGATGACTCTGGCTTGTCAGAGATTATTGCATTCCCACCTAGGGTACTGACCTTAAGAATATCCTCATAGGCCGGGCGCGGTGGCTCAAGCCTGTAATCCCAGCACTTTGGGAGGCCGAGACGGGTGGATCACGAGGTCAGGAGATCGAGACCATCCTGGCTAACACGGTGAAACCCCCATCTCTACTAAAAAATACAAAAAAAACTAGCCGGGCGAGGTGGCGGGCGCCTGTAGTCCCAGCTACTGGGAAGGCTGAGGCAGGAGAATGGCGTGAACCGGGAGGCGGAGCTTGCAGTGAGCTGAGATCCGGACACTGCACTCCAGCCTGGGAGACAGAGCAAGACTCCGTCTCAAAAAAAAAAAAAAAAAAAAAAAAAAAAGAATATCCTCATAAGCAGTATACTCATCAGGTTCCCACTCCAAAAAGCCCCAGTCCTCTATCTAGATAGTTACCACTTGTAATTCAGAGTGGGTGAACTTTTTGATGCAACAGTTCCTAAGTGGCTTCAAATTCCGTCACTCTTTTTTTTTGTCCTGCCCAGTCTTTTAATTAAATGCCCGAGGAAGACAGTAATAATATCAGCTGCTATTATTTATGTAGCACTTTCTGTCTACTGTCACCAAGCATGCTTCTGAGTACATTACATGCAATGATTGACTCATTTAATCCTTACAACTATTTGAGGGTTTCAAGTTACAAATGAGGGAATTGAAGCACAAACTGGAATGCTCACACAGCTGGGAAGAGACAGAGCCATGATTTTAACGCAGGTTGTTCAGCACCATCTGAGTTTTAACCCACCACAGGGTACAGACTCTCCAGAACAGAAAATAGGAAGTGCAATAGGGGTCCCCCTACCCAAGCAGGGTAGGAGCATGGTCTGTGTTAGGAGAGGGAGATAACTTGTGTTCAAGATCTCACCTGACTCCAGTCTGCTGCTCTCCCTGTCCAATGGTGGAGGGATGAAAAGGTTCTGGCACAGCCATAACTTTTTTTTAAAAAAAAGTTGTGCTTATTATTATTGTTAGAGTATTTGAAGATTTCAGATGAACATATGCAACATGGAAACTTTTAGCCCAATTGGAAAAAAGTAAATAAAAAGAAAACATGGAACTCCAATCTTCTTATTCCATATAGATACATTCCCTTTGAGGAAATGGAGGGATATGGAAAGAAAATCTCACAGGAGATCAATTGGAGTGGTCATAATGATGATGGTAAGCATCTGCTTTCAAAAAGATTCATTATATAAACTATGTTTCAACTTACAGAGCTTCTGAAACACATCTGTTGGGTGTTGTGTATTTCCTACCCTATGCCTAGATTCTTGCTGAGGAAACGAAAGGGCAGCAAAAGTCAATAAAACTCACTACCAGGATTTATGTCATAAATGAACATGCTAATAAACCAGCTCTGCATGGCTGCCATAATTGCTTCCTAGTTCTTTGAGAACCATGTTTGGAGACCTGGACTTTTTCAGATGAATAACCTCTGCAAAGGAGAAAAATACAGACTTTGGATCCATCAGATTTGGGTAGAATCCAGCCTACCACTTACCAGCTGAGTGATTTTAGGCAAATTGTGTAACTTCCCATTTAAAAATTAATTATAACATTGTCATAAGATTATATAAAGTACTCAGCCCATAGTAGCACTCAATAAAAATTAGTTTCCTTTCCTATATTAATTACTTTTCAGCTAAAGTTGCCTTTAAATTAAGCCTACATTTTTCACATATGCATAATTTTGCCTTTTACCATATTGCTTGCTTCCCAGAGGAACATAGCTACTAACATAAATTAAAATAAAATTTGGCATACATTGATATATATTTTAACACTGATTTCATTTACCTCCCTAAATCCCAAAAGTGCTTTTTAAACTGGAGACTGTATTGCCAATGCATATTACTAATTACTGCTTTAAAATAAAAAGCTTTATAGAGGGTTAAATATGGTCCAGAATTAAATCTGTTTCTCTTGGTGTCCCAACCTTTTCTTATTCAATTGCAAGGCACAGATACAGACAGGAGAAGAATTGAAATTACTTGGCAGCTAGCAAATGACCAACCAATATTGTCAAATCTAAAGTCTTAATGCAAATATTACTGGACAAACAAGGAAATGTGAAATAATTTGCTGTCCCAATTATCAACTGCTGTATAACAAACTACCCCAAAACTTAGTGACTTGAAACAACAACCACCTTATTATAGCTCACAATTTTATAGTTTATGGCTTTGAGCAGGGCTCAGCTGAGTGACTCTTCTGTTCCATGTGCACTAACAGGGGTCACTCAGTGGAATTTAGCTGGTGAAGGTGAATGGTCTGGTTTGGAGAGTCTTGGATAACTTCACCCATGTCTTTGCCCATTCAGGATGCTGTAATGCTGTAAGAAAATACCATAGACTGAGTGACTTATAAACAACAAACCTTTATTTCTAACAGTTCTGGAGGCTGAGAAGTCCAAGATGAAGGCCACAGCAGATTCGATGTCTGGTGAGATCCTACTTCCTAGTTCACAGATAGTGACTTCTCAATGTGTCCTCACCTGGTGCAAGGAAAGAACAAACAAAACAAGCTCCCTGGGTCTCTTATAAGGGCACTAATCCCATTGATGAGGGCTCCACCTCATGACTTAATCACATCCCAAAGGCCCCACCTCCTGATACTATCACATTGGTGATTGAGTTTCAACATGTGGCTTTGGGGGAACACAAACATTCAGACCATAGCATCTCACATCTAGTGCACTGGCAGGGATGCCTTGGGGGTGGGACTGAACTTGAGGGTTATCAACCAGAGCCCTACATTTGGCCTCTTCATTGCAGTGGTTTTTGGGAAGTCAGACTTCTTATAGCGGAGGCTCAGAGCTCCAAAAGCAAGTGTTCAAGAAAAAGAAACAAGTCAGAACCTACAAGTCTTATGACTTAGTCTCTAAACACCCAGAACATAACTTCCACAACAAGCCCAGGTTCAAAGATAGGGGTGATATATTCTACCCCTCACTCGGAGAAACAGCGAAGAATTTCCAGACATCTTCTATCTGCTGCACTTGTTTTCATGAAAGAAAGTGGCATTACAGGATAGGCGCAGTGGCTTCTGTCTGTATTCCCAACACTTTGAGAAGCTGAGGTGGGTGGATCACTTGAACCCAGGAGTTAGAGAGCAGCCTGGCCAACATGGTGAAACCCCATCTGTACTAAAAACACAAAAAAGTAGCCAGTGTGGTGGTGCATACCTGTAGTCCCAGCTACTCAGGAAGCTGATGCAGGAGAATCACCTGAGCCCGAGAAGTTGAGGCTGCAGTGAGCTGTGATAGTGCCACTATACTCCAGCCTGGGTGACAGAAACTGTGTGTCAAAAAAAAAAAAAAAAAAAAAGCCATAAAAGAAAGTGGCATTACATAAACAAAGTTAGTAAAAACTTCTGTATTGTTTGCCCATTGTTCATGGAGAAACATACATTATTATCAGCATTAAGGACATTTATGATGAAGACCAGTAGTCAGTCACCAGATGTCCAATTTACAGAAATATTCAAAGTAATATAACCCAGAGATACACAAACTTTTTAAATCTCATTGTCATTATTTTTAAATATTGTCCAGCATCCAAGAGAGCTTTACCCAGCGTAGAGAAGTAAAGTCCATACACCCAATATCTTTTTAATGTAACAAATATTTATTAGTGACCTACTATGTGCTGGGTGCTATATTAGGTACTGAGGATATAAGGTGACCAAGGAGAATGTGCTTCATTCCCTCCAGGTCTGTGGGCTTTGTAGTATAGCAGGAAAGGCAGACAGATAAACAATAAGGATAGAGGATGAGAAGTACAATGATCAGCTGTCCTTGTTAGGGTAAGCTAACTGCTAAAATGAACCCCAAAATTATAATTGCTCAAATACAATAGTAGCTTATTTCCTACTCGATAAACAATCTAACTAAGGTACTTCTAGGTTTTGGGTGGGGTAGGTGGGGAGGAAGAACCACAGTCCTCATTCCTTCAGGAACCAGGCTGGGGGAGGCTCAGCTCCAGGTTGCTGAGGTTGCTCTGAACATGGGCACCTCCAGCAGACAGATAAGGAAAGAACCTGGAGACTCCCTCATGGGAGATTTTTATGGGAGCAGCACTTTCGGGTACAGGATGCATTCCAACACTCCCAGTGGATGCCTGAAATAGAGGATGGCACCAAACCTGGCCGGGATCAACTGGAACACATTTCTGCTCATGTCCTCCAACCACAAATTCAATGTCTTTTTCATCTTAAGTAAGCACTTATCACACATGGTGGCCATAACATTTGCAGTTTGAGGTAAGATAGCAAAACTAGCACAAATTTCTTTTCCCTTCTTTAGTTTCACAGAGAGATTTGTTCTTGAAATAGATCTTAGCAACTTCGGCATACAATTTTTTTCTTTCCATATTGAGAACTTTCACTTTTTCACTTAAAGGAAGTACTTTACAGCTTCTCTTTGGAATATCCCAACTGCCCGCATCATTACTATTGCACAGAGGGGCCATTACTAGATAAAATAAGGGTGATTGAACTCAAGCACAGCAATGTCATGACAGCCAATCTGATAACCTAGATGGCTACAAAGTGACCAGCAGGCAGGAGTGTCGACAGCGTGGATATGCTGGACAAGGGATGATTTGTGCCACTGGAGAGGACAGGGCAAGACAGCATGAGATTTCATCATACTATTAAGAATGGCACAAATTTAAAACTTATGAATTATTTATTTCTGGAAATTTCCATTTAATATTTTTGGACGGAGATTGATCATGGGTAACTGAAACCACAAAAAGTGAGACTGCAGATAAGGGGAGCCTACTGTACCTTCCTTTGGCCAGAAATCAGTCACAGAGTCTCTCCTAATTTCAAGACAGGCTGGAAAATGTAGTCTTTGTGCTCTGGAAAAAAAGGAACTGGGTTTCGAGAGCAGTGGCAGATTCAGCTTCATACAAAATGATTTTAGAGGGCAAATAGGTGATGGCCAAGCCCAGAGCTTTTTATATAGAATCCCAACTAGGGTAAACCAGACGGCTGAACTGATTTAGTTTAAACAACATATTTTTGGATTGTATAATACATTCTGTTTTTTTAAATGAGCCTTTCTTAATCCTACACCTGATTCCAAGAGTCATCTAAGAATACACGGAGACACTAGTGATAGAGTGGGTGAAGGTGATATTTCATCTATTAGTGATACAACTTCTTAGCTGAGTTATAATTGGAGGGGGAGTATGGGAATTGTATACACATTTGTTGTTTGGTAAGGTCCTTAAAAAGGCTAATTGCAATGGAAAAAGCAATTTGGCAAGGAAAATTATCCTGGCATCTGACTCAATCGTGACTGATTGCTAAAAGCACCAGTGTAATAAATGTGTTGTTCTGAATGATGGAAAAGAAAACAGCTCTGGAAGTAGAGCTTCTGTCACCTTAAGCACCTGTGATATCATGAAAGCTTTTGTTTCAAACTGTTGGTAGAAATGGAATTTTTTTTCTAATACTGTATGTTGAAATCTTCAAGCTTCTTTTTTTCTCCCCCAAAAAACTGTACCTGTCATTTCGCTCTGAGGCTCCATTTCTGTAAGGAATCTAGACATCCAGTGGGAATGGGCACACAGGGACTTCAGAAATCAAGTTGGCTTGCTTTCTGCAAGTAAATCCATCTTCTTTTGCTAACTTTCTTATATTAAAAAACAATTTCAAAAAATCAACACCACCCCAAACCAAGCAAATCCCAGTGTCAGTGTGGGCAGCTGACTAAGACATGGCTGTTTGATGATTCTGGAGTTGGTGCAAATGCTACATTTGAGTTCCATCTCTGCCTCCTGCTTGCTGTCACCACTTTTCCAAGCCTCCATTTCCTTATCTGGAAAGTGGGAATAATCACGCCTAGCTCACTGAGTTACTGTGATTAGGTATACCAGCAGACACTTGATAAATGGTAGGTATCATTATTAGTGTCTGACTCTCTGGAATTCCATTCCATTTTATACATATTGGAGAGTGCCTACTGTGTACCTGAACACATCTGGATTCCTGCCTTTAAGAAGCTTACAACCACTAGAGGAGTGACGTGATGAAAAAGCTTTAAAAGGTCCCAGCAATTCTGACTTGGGAGAGGGAGTTTTGGGAAAACACACCATGGAAAGACCAGCCTTTGATTAGGGCCTTACAGAGAAGGCTGAGCAAGTATGCTTCAGAGTTCCCCAAATCCATTTCTCACCTCTCCTTCCTCACCAAAAAGCCTGGCCCTGGGTAACACTGGACCTCCTCTCTAGGAATGATTAGCCTTACATCCCAGAATTAGAAATAGATTTGACGTATTAATAGCCCCTGGAGGAGTCACAGTGCGATAAACAATACCATTAAGTTATAAATGTCGATGCGCATCCTTTCTTGTTGAAAATACACAAAACATTTACAAAAATAAAAATAATATGAAATTATTCTACAGCTTTGCTATTTTTAGCTTAGTTAGAACAATGGGCACTGTCAAATTGTTTAGCCTAAAGCTCCCTCCTTAGTATTTCAAGTTCAGCCTAAAGGTTGCTCTGAGTATAGTGAACTGTAACCTCACTGGATGTGTTAGGTTACAATTCAGCCAATCACAGGGCCAACTGCTCAACCCAGTGTTGAAATAAGGTGGATGTGGAGCTGAGCCCAAACCAGCTGTTTCTGAACCTCACTCCCCTTTGCTGTACGTCACTTCTCTTTTTCTGTCCTTCAGTGTTACCCAGACATGTGGCAGCCCCAGAGTTGCTCCGAACCTGTTCTGGTTCTGGGAGCTGCCTGAGGCAAGAATCATTCTTTGCTCAATTAAACTCTGTTAAAGTTCATTTATCTAAAGTTTTTCTTTTAATAGCACCAAGTTAGATATCTATAATACCCACATTTTTTGGATTGCTTGTTTTTGTCCAGCATGATCCTTTATATACATCATTTCATTGGATCTTTGTACAACTCTATAAATTATTATTGTCCCTATTTTACAGATGGAAAAAAACTGAATTCTAGAGAGGCAGCCTATAAATCTGTCACAATATATATGAGGATTTGAACTCAGATCTGAGTTCCACACTCTAACTTTTGACTACTGCCTAATGGGTAAATCTGGGGAAGATGTCAAACATTTAAACATAAACATCAAAGTCCATATTTTTACCTTTAGGTAAATTAATCTGAAAACAGATTATTTCTTCTGTTCTTAAATGTTCTCTAGGTTAGTGACTCCTAAAACAACTGCTGTAGTTCAGTCTAGTGATTTCTATGGCCATGATACTGAATTACATTGTGTGTATGTGTGTGTGTGTGTGTGTGTGTGTTTGCATGTTTGCACAGTCAACCTATACTCATTATTTTGTTTTTAATAAAATCCAGATTGTGTACAACACTTTATTTATTTATTATACTTTAAGTTCTGGGGTACATGTGCAGATGTGCAGGTTACACGGGTATATATGTGTCATGGTGGTTTGCTGCACCCATCAACCCATCATCTACATTAGGTATTTCTCCTAATGCTGTCTCTCCCCTAGAACCCCAGACCCTGACAGGCCTCAGTGTGTGATATTCCCCTCCCTGTGTCCATGTGTTCTCACTGTTCAACGCCCACCTATGAGTGAGAACATACAGTGTTTGGTTTTCTGTTCCTGTGTTAGTTGGCTGAGAATGATGGTTTCCAGCTTCATCCATGTACCTGCAAAGGACATGAACTCATCCTTTTTTATGGCTGCATAGTATTCTATGGTGTGTATGTGCTACATTTTCTTTATCCAGTCTATCATTGATGGGCATTTGGGTTAGTTCCAAGCCTTTGCTATTATGAACAGTGCCACAGTAAACATACGTGTGCATGTGTCTGTATAGTAGAATGATTTATTTATTTATTTATTTATTTATTTTTTGAGACGGAGTCTCGCTCTGTTGCCCGGGCTGGAGTGCAGTGGCCGGATCTCAGCTCACTGCACGCTCCGCCTCCCGGGTTTACGCCATTCTCCTGCCTCAGCCTCCCGAGTAGCTGGGACTACAGACGCCCGCCACCTCGCCCGGCTAGCTTTTTGTATTTTTTTTTTAGTAGAGACGGGGTTTCACCGTGTTAGCCAGGATGGTCTCAATCTCCTGAACTCGTGATCCGCCCGTCTCGGCCTCCCAAAGTGCTGGGATTACAGGCTTGAGCCACCGCACACGGCCTATAGTAGAATGATTTATAATCCTTTGGGTATACACCCAGTAATGGGATTGCTGGGGCAAATGGTATTTCTAGTTCTAGATCCTTGAGGAATTGCCACACTGTCTTCCACGATGGTTGAACTAATTTACACTCCCACCAACAGTGTAAAAGCATTCCTGTTTTTCCACATCCTCTCTGGCATCTGTTGTTTCCTGACTTTTTAATGATCACCATTCAAACTGGTGTGAAATGTTATTTTTAACATTTAAAAAATTATTATGGGCCGGGCACAGTGGCTCACACCTATAATCCCAGCATTTTGGGAGGCCAAGGCAGGTGGATCACCTGAGGTCAGGAGTTCAAGACCAGCCTGACCAATATCGTGAAACTGCGTCTCTACTAAAAATACAAAAATTAGCCAGGCGTGCTGGTGGGCGCCTGTAATCCTAGCTACTCAGGAGGCTGAGGCAGAAGAATCGCTTGAACCTAGGAGGCAGATGTTTCAGTGAGCTGAGATTGCGCCACTGCACCTCTGGGCTGGGTGACAAAGTTAGACTCCATCTAAAAAAAAAAATTATGATGAAATATTTGTCTGATATAAAGGTTTATAAGAATAACATAATGAACACATGTACCCACTACCCAGTTAAAAAATAAAACTATACAGAATATACAGAAGTTTCTGTATATTCATGTCCAGTCTCATTATCCTCCCTCTCCTTCCCCCATCACTGCAAGAGGAAACCTCTATCTAGAATGTTTACACTATTTTTATGAATTCTAGGGGTCTGTGTTTCTAAAAAAGTGAGAAGAGTTGGGTAGCATGACTTTGGTTGGATTTTCAAAGGAAAATGGAGTTGTAGAACTTTTTTTTTGTTTCTACTAAAGTTTTTGTCATTTCTTACAAACTTGTTACAAACCACAGTTGTTGTAGGGCTAAGAAATCTGGGATAAAGTTAAATTAAAAATTTTGTATTATCCAAAATATCTGCAAAAAACTTAAAGACATTTTCCTAGATCATAGTTTAGAGGCCAATTTCCCCTTTTATATCTTCTCTACTAATTCTCCATTATTAGAAAGTGCAGAAAAAATGCTTTTGATGGCTCTCGGGCATGTTTGTGTAATACTTTATTAAGTACCATCTGCCTTTGCTTTATTAATGTTTTATTAAGAGTCATCTGGTTGTTGCTACCGATCATATAGACTCTGCAATGAATCAGTTCTCGCCCATTAATAAATTATCAAGTTTCATCATTAGCAAAAGAAATTAAACTGAGCAGAACAAAGAGCAGAGGGGCAGGTCACCCATGTCCCAAGGCTGCCCCCATCTGGTTTTGTGGTCAGCACAGTTCCTCTACTTCTCTGATTCCCTGTGTTTCATCTGAAAATTAAAGATTAAACCCGGCCTCTGAGGTTACTCAAACTTTAAAATTTGGAGTAAAAAACTCAACTGCAGTGCTGTGGACCGAAAACTGTAGTGTGCAGGGGAGGGGATTCTGCTTAGGACGACTGAGAAACACCTGCTGGGCTGTGCCTGGAGCTAATAGAAGAACGGTAAGATTTAGCATAGAGGGAGAGGGAACAGCGTAAAGGGAGCCAGATGAAATGTCATGGAAGGTGTAGGGGAGGGAAGGGAACTGAGATTGTAAAGATCAGCTGAGACCAGACTGGGGAGGGCCCTGCATGTCAACGGGGAGGTGTCATTTAGAACTTTTATCTATACCATTTTCTCTCTTCTTGCCCTAAGCTCTTTTTAGTCCTTGGGACCCATTCAAATGGGCCTAGCCAAATGGATTGGTATCTTCAGTAAGTTAGGTGTTACCCTTAAAGCAGAGCTTCCCAAGTGGTACAGCACACAAGTGATAAGTGGAACTAGAGATTGAGGTGTCAACCCTTGAAACATGAGCCTCTGGCTGGTTGCTGAATGAACGCTTTTATTTTCTATGTGTGCCATGCTATGACAAAGATTGGGAGCACCACCTTAAAGCAATCTGGTTCACCAAATTAATTTGCTTATGAAATGGCTTTCATCAGCAGTTCCAGCAGAAACGGCATTTATATTACATTGTATTATACTGTTTTATTCTATCATACTGTGGTATGTTAGTTAAGTGAATGAGTGAAGATAAAGAGAGAAAATTCACTCAGCACATTCATTGAGCCCCTGGTAGGTGCTTGCCACTGTCCTAGGCACTGGAGATACAGTCGGGAACAACAGACACAAACAGACTTAAGTGACTGCTGTCATAAAGCTCGTTCTCTAATGGGCAAAAAATATACTTCTTGTTCCTGGTATAACCTGAAAGGGACCTGGAAGTCGTCACTCAATCCTAACAAGTTAAAAAGCTGGACAAACTCAGTCAACAGCTCTTCTTAGAATTGTCAGAGAAATGAGATCACAAGAAAAACCACTGTCTTGGAGACACAGACACAGATTCAGAGACTCACAACTTACCAAAGCAGAAACCACAGGAACCATTGCTTGAGTGGAAGCCCTGAACTGTAACTGATGAACTGCTGGAAGCTCAGAGTGGACAAGTCTGAGAGTTAGAAACTCTCCACACTTCTGTGAGTTTTACCTCCAGGAGCTCTAACCAGGTTCTCACAGGGAATATCAGAAAAAAACTCCCCTCATTCTTGCAGCGGGAGGCGGGGAACGTAGCCATTTTGAAACATGCCAGAGCATTCTGTTCTTAATGAGGCCTGTCTTCAAGAGAAACTGTTTCACCAAGCCTAAACTATTGGGGTTTTATCAGAGCCTAACTCAACTCCAGTCCCTTCTAGCCATTCTGCCCCACATAAGGGGTGGAAGGAACTGAGTTTCACAGCCCAGGACATAGGCTCACTAAAGATTGATTAACAGGACTACAGAACGCCTCCCCCAGCCCTATACCTCACCACCACATCACTAAAAGCTTATTTTCCACAGTTCCTCTTTCTCAGTACATCATGTTCGGCTTTCAACAAAAAATTACCAGGCGTGCTGAAAAGGAAAAAACAAAACAAAAACACACGCACACAATTTGAAAAGACAAAGCAAGCATCAGCACCAGACACAGATATGGCAGGGATGTTGAAATTATCAGCCCAGGAATGTAAAATTCACTATAATTAATACGGGAGAAGTAGACAACATGCAAGAACAGATGGGTAATTTTGGCATAATAAAATAGATTTGGTCTACGTCCCTAGTTCCTGGCACAGAACTCCTAAAACCCTTGGAACTCCTGCATGAGAAGTTTGTTTAATGACATGGCTCTTGGCTGAGGGTCCATAGATGACTTCAGAATGGGACTTGTCCCAGAAAGACCAAACCATGTGATTAGAGGGCTGGAACTTTCAGCCCTACACCCAAGCCCCAGGGAGGGAAAAGGGGCTGGAGACTGAATTCAATCATCAATGGCTGATGACTTAATCAACCATGCCTACATCATTGAACCTTCATAAACACTCCTAAATGATGAGGTTCACAGAGCTTCCACGTCGGTGAACACATTGAGGTACTGGGTGTGCCTGGAGAGGTCAGGGAAGCTTTATCTTCCTCCCTCCACCCATATCTTGCCCTATGCATCTCTTTGGACTGTTCCTGAGTTGTATCCTTTATGGTAAACTGGTAATAGTAAGTACAGCCCTTTCCTGAGTTCTGTGAGTCATTCTAGAGAATTATTGAACTTGAGGAGAAAGTCATGAGAATCCCCACATTTGCAGCCCAGTTACACAGAAGTTTGGGTTACTTGGAAACCTGATACTTGCAACTTGTAAAACTCAGCTCTTCACCTGTGGGGGTCTATGCTAACTCTGGGAGTTGATGTCAGAATGGGATTGAATTGTTGGACACCCAGCTGGTGTCAGAGAATTGCAGAATCAGAGAACTGGTTGGTGCTAGAAAACACCCCAGAAAGAACCTGAGAGTAATATAAGCAGAGAGATGAGAATTCTAAAAATGCTAGAGATCAAAAATACTGTAACAGAAATAAAGAATGACTTTGATGGGCTCATTTGTAGACTGGACACTGCTGAGAAAAGAAGAAATCCTCTGAGCTTGCGTATATATCAATAGAAACTTCAAAACCAAAAAGCAGAAAGAAAAAAGGCTGAAAAAAAAAAAAAAAGAACTGAATATTCCCAAACTGGGACAACTGCAAAAGGTGTAACATTAGTGTAATGGAAATATAAGAAGAGAGAGAACCAGGAGCAATATTTAGAGCAACAATGACAGAATTTCCCCAAATTAACATCAGACAGCAAACCACAGACCCAGGAATCTCAGAGAACACCAAGCAGGATAAACGACAAAAAAACTAAAGCTAGGCATATCGTATTGAAACTTCAGAAAGCCAAAGATAAAACATCTTGAAAAAATCAAATATAAGGCGTATCAGGTAACTGTAAATGCTAAAAGGAACAAAATAAAGAAAAGGCCAAACAGTTACAGGGGGCAACTTTTGGAATTTTTGATACAGTGGCCAAGGAAAGAGTCCCTGGAAAAGAAACCTTTCAGTCAGATTATGAGCTCTTGAATTTGTGGTGGACACATTAATGTTTTTGTTTGTTTTTGTTTTTTTGAGACAGAGTCTGGCTCTGTCACCCAGGCTGGAGTACAGTGGCTTGATCTCAGTTCACTGCAAGCTCCACCTCCCGGATTCACGCTGTTCTCCTGCCTCAGCCTCCCCAGCAGCCCGGACTACAGGTGCCCGCCACCACGCCCAGCTAATTTTTTTTTGTATTGTTAGTAGAGACGGGGTTTCACCGTGTTAGCCAGCATGGTCTCGATCTCCTGACCTCATGATCCGCCCGCCTTGGCCTCCCAAAGTACTGGGATTACAGGCATGAGCCACTGCGCCCAGCCATGTTTTTGTTTATTTAATAGAGTCTGAAATAGGTCCTTTGGTGCAGTAGGAGTGTAACCAGGCTTGCATCCTGGCTCTGCCACTTACTGGCTGTGTGACCTTGAGCAAGTTGCCTGAGTTTTGGGGCCTCTATTCTACTTCTACAGATTGTACCCCTAGTTGGTATTTATAGGTTACAAAAGGGTACCCCAGAGAGCTTGGAAAAGAGTGTCAAGACCGTACTTGGAGGGCTTACTTGGATGTTCCACACTCACTTGATGTGCAAAGGTCCCAGATGGCTGCAAAACCGCTCCAGTGCCTGCCTGGCTGCAGGAACATTTCTAAAGAAAGGAAAGGCCAAGAGGAAGGGAGGCAAGGGACTCCTAAGAAGAATCTCTAAGTCCTGTCCCAGTCAATCCTGTTCCAGCTCCACTGGACAACCTGAGAGCATCCCTGACGCAAATGGAGGTAGTGGCCTGGCTATTGTCATCCCATTTGAAAAACTTCACCTCATGCAGTCCCCTTGTCTTCAGTTCATGTGCAACAGCCCCTTGTTCATAAGGGCTGCCAGCAGACATAGAAGGAGCTGGTGACATGAGGTTTGGGTATCCCACGCCCGGGATGGGAATTCTCCCATTGCTCCTAAATACAGAATCCCAAGTCCTTGCATCCTCTGGCCTCTGTCCACCTCTCCCTTTACTCTGTGAGAAAGGTGCCTCGCTGGCCCACCCTCAGTTCCTCAGAAGTGCTGAGTGCCTTCCATAGGGGCTAACTCTGCAGGGACCATTTCTGTTCCCAGCTCTTCACGTGGCTGCCTCTTGCTTATCTTCGCATCTCGGCTTAAAGTTCTCTTTCTCTAGCCAGCATTCTTTGACCCACAGGTTTAAGGTCTCATTTACTTATTCTCATAGCTTTCCTCATAGTAATTTTCTTAATTGTAATTAATGAACTAATTGTGTGTTTGTTTACTGTCTGTTTTATGTAGGCTCCATAAAGGGTAGAGTGATGCCTGTCTTTGCTCACTACTGTGTCCTCAGTGTCTCACACAATGTCTAGTACAGAGCCGGCACTCCACAGGTATCTGTTGAATGCATAAAGAATGAACAATCAGCTGTGGCTGTGGGTTAGAGATAACTCTTGGTTCAATCATTGGCATGGTACCTGGCATGCATTTGGTACCTAATAAATGATAGCTGTTGATTTCATGGGCATATTTCTTGTCAGATTCTAGTAGTTTCCATCACTAACTTGGTTTTATATCTTTGCAAAGACTGTTGGAATTATAGGAATGGATTTCCATATAGTTCAGTAATATTTCAGAAATCTAGTTGTAGAACTTAGAAAGGTGTTTCTTTCTGACTGGTTCCCTCTTCCTCTGTGTGCTAATACATCTTTTATTTATGAAAGAGGCTGTTCAATGAGACTTGATCTTAACAGACTTTAATTGCTATGGACTTGGCAATTACAGCCAATGAGACACCCAATAGCATTCAAGGACCTGTGGGGTTGGGGTGACGTAGATGTAGTAGTTACTGATTATAGACAATGGGAATTGCATTGTTATGGAATACCGTGCTCTTAACCCAAGGTGGGCGATGCAAGCCAAAACTCAACAACAGGTAAACTTGTTCTTCTCACCTCCATCCCTGAAACGTCTGTCTTTAGTCTCCTGGAAACTTGTCAGTAACAATAAAAGAAATTTTTTTTCCATCTTCTTTTCTTTACAAATTCAATTCCATTAGGCACTTTAAGCCCTTGTATGTAAACCGATTCAGTGTTTACTCTTACATGGCTGTTTAAATCATTTGGGCTCTAATTCTGTTTTACGATTTAGACATCTCACGTTATATATATCATCATCTGAAACACATTGAGAAACATTACTTCATAGCTTAGGATAAAGTGCTATTATTATTCTTTTACATTTTAGTGCAAATCATAAATCCAAATATTTGTAGCCTTCATTTTAATATGGTTTATGACTAATTCATTTTAATTGTATTCATATTTGATGGCAATTCGTATTCTTCCATCTACCAATTTGTTATCGGTTCTTATTTTTGTATGTTTTATGGAGACTCAGCTTCAGATACATTATGCAGATCTAATGAATTTTTAAGGCTAATTAACAGTCACAGTCATGTTGTAACTTGTCAGTATAGCTCCCCCTCTCCCTCACCTTTCTAAGAGCCTGTGTCTTCTAAAATAGTGATGCTATGGCCTCTTAGGTTTTGTCAAGTGAGGGAGCTTAAATATATCTATGAACACATCCCCTGAAAGAATTCTCTCTAGAATCTGGTGCTCTCCTTCTTAGTGTAACTCCACTTGTCTGCTATGGAAAGCTCTTGACCCCTCCTTCCTGAGGTTACCAGAAAGCTCAAATGCTGCTACCACATCTTTCCTAGTTCCCAGCACATCCTTGTTTTTTCACAATTTCCAATTTCTTTTAAATTTTCCTGTGTTTACATAGAGGTGTGTCTCTTAGATGCACAAATGTCTTTTGAAGGTATGTGAAATCTAGACTGTAAAAAAAATCATCCTGCTTCCTTTAGGAGGAGAAAATGCTATCTTTCTGAGAGACTGCTGTATCAGTACAGTCTGAGCAATGAGGGACTCCGAGGCCCTGCTCATCCTCCAGCTCCTTTCTAACTCCATCATGGCTGCTCCAAAGAAGTCATCTCTTTCCAAGTCATTTCCTGTTGGTGTCACTCATTTGCCCCTTAACACAAACAGTATCATATTCACTTTATTGGTCTGTCTTCCCTCTCTCCCTCCCTCCCTTCTTCCCTTCCTCCCTTTCTCCCTCCTTTCCTTCCTTCCTGTCCATCTTTTACCTACCTTAAGCCCTCAAAGAAGGCCCACGACCTCCCAAAAGACATCATGCTTTTCCCACAACTTCAATTTTGTGCCCATTTCTGGCTTTAAGATCCTGGGTCTGCAAACTTACTCATGCTTACCAACTCCTTCCTTTTTTAAAAAAAATTTTTAAAAATTATTTGTTTATTTATTTGAGATGGAATCTCACTCTGTCACCCAGGCTGGAGTGCAGTGGCACGATATCTGTTCACTGCAAACTCCACCTCCCGGGTTCAAGCAATTCTCCTGCCTCAGCTTCCTGAGTAGCTGGGATTACAGGCGCGTGCCACTATGCCTGGCTAATTTTTGTATTTTTAGTAGAGACGAGGTTTCACCGTGTTGGTCAGGCTGGTCTTGAACTCCTGACCTCGTGATTCACCCACCTTGGCCTTCCAAAGTGTTGGGATTACAGGCGTGAGCCACCGCACCCGGCCATAACACATTCCTTTCTTTAGAGCTGATCCAGATGTGAAACCCAGCCCCTGCCTTTCATTTACACAAATACTACCCACACAAGGCACTTGCATATGGAGGATGTTTCTGAATGCTGGGGGAAATGGAGTTTGCAAGGAAGCAAAACAAGCAACTCAATAATGCATAGTAGGTGGCCCTGGGATTTTGCCATCTCTGTGGTTTCTTTGTCTTCTGGTGATCCATACCTTTGGGGTGTCATATTTCACCCGCAGTGTTTCATCAAATTAAATTTCCCAACAAAAACAGTTCCTTTCCTGAGAGGAAGTCCAATACCAAGTCTTATGGTATATTTTTCTCATGCTGTTACAAAATATTATATGGACACGTTATCTTCTGAACTCTACCGTAAGTCTAGGAAAGCAAAGACCCTCTTTCAGATTTCTTAGTAACTCAGGAAACAGGAAGGTGATGAATGCTGATCATTTGCTATGTCTAGCAAACTGCTAGATAATTTTTCAATATATGTTATTTTATTAATTTCTGTACTATAAAATCAGTGTGTGATATCCATTTAACTAATTAGGAAGCTAAAGCTCAGAGATGTTAACTCTAAAATTTGCCTAAAAATCATATTGTTTGGAATGCAAAATCAACACAAACGTGTGAAGTGACAGGATTTGATGATCCTTCAAGCTTGCAAGGAGCTGCTGGGGACACCTTTAGGTTGCTGTCCTCCTTCCCTTTTTATCTGAGAGACCTGCCCCAAGCAGCCTCTCAGAATCTCTGCTAAGGGCCAGCGCAGTGGCTCATGCCTCTAATCCCAGCACTTTGGGAGGTGGGAGGCCAGGGCTGGGCGGATTGCTTGAGGTCAGAAGTTCGAGACCAGCCTGGCTAACATGGTGAAACCCCATCTCTACTAAAAATACAAAAATTAGCTGGGCATGGTGGCGGGCACCTGTAATCCCAGCTACTTGGGAGGCTGAGGTGGGAGAATCACTTGAACCCAGAAGGTGCAAGTTGCAGTGAGCCAAGATCATGCCACAGCACTCCAGCCTGGGTGACAGAGTGAGACTCCATCTCAAAAAAAAAAAAAAAAAAAAAAAAAGGCCAGGCACGGTGGCTCACGCCTGTAATTCCAACACTTTAGGAGGCTGAGGCAGGCTGATTGCCTGAGGTCAGGAGTTCCAGACCAGCCTGACCAACATGGTGAAACCTCGTCTCTACTAAAAATACAAAAATTGCCAGGTGTGGTGGTGGGCCCCTGTAATCCCAGCTACTTAGAAGGCTGAGGCAGGATAATTGCTTAAACCCAGGAGGCGGAGGTTGCAGTGAGCTGAGACTGGGCCATTGTACTCTAGCCTAGGCAACAAAAGTGAAACTCCATCTCAAAAAAAAAAAAAAAAAAAGAATCTCTGCTAAGAAGGAGTTGTGATATAGAAGAGCTCCTGGGGTCCAGGCCACAGTGGACATGGTGGCGGTACTTCTAAGAAAAGAGAAGTCTTCAAAATGAGAAGATGCAGGGACCTGAGTCAGATTGTGTCTGTCACCAGGCCAGTTCTGGGTTTAACTGTCACTTGTTTTAACTTTTTATTTTGGAAAATCATCAAACCTATACAAAAAGATAGACCAGTATAATACACTCCCCTGTGTCCACCATCCTGCTTGATAATTATCAACATATGAGCAATCTTGTTTCATCTGTACCCAGCTCCCCATTCCCAACTATTTTATTTTGAAGCAAATCCTAGGTTTTGTCTTATAACCAGGTCTTCGATATGTGATCAGAGTTTGTTTTTATGTCATTTAAAAATTCAATTAAAATTAAATCCTTAATGGATTGCCTTGATTAAAATTTCCTGCCGCAGACAGAAGTTCTATTAAGCAAATGAGCCTGGTACTATGAGGATTAAAAGAGCACTCTGTCAGCCTCCTTCTCTTCTTTCTTAGGTCACTATTCCCACCTCCTGCTCTTAAGGTGATTTACTTTCTGAAGCAATTGGATGCAAATGATGTCCTTTCATTTCTTAAAGGACTGGAAATTCATGTATAAGTGTGTGTACCGCTAGTCATAGAAATGGTGCCAAAAAGTAAAAAACCGCGCACCAAAATATTAACCGTGTTTTCTTGGGGTGGTGTGAACCCAGGAAATTTTCATTTTATTCTTTCCTTTGAGCTTATAATTATTAAAAATGTTTCTAGTTCTATAAATAATGTTATATTCACTGTTTTCTATTTTAATAATTGTTTATATTTTCTCTATTTATAAAAGTAATGAATTACTTTTATGATTAAGAATATGAACAAAAATGCCCACCATTAAAAATATATGAACTCGAAAGAAGCTTGTATAGAAAATAACACCTTGGCTTCCTTTACACGGGTCGAACTCTTCAGCAAAAGTCTAAAATGGGAGAAGTATTTTAATCAACACAATTTGGACACCCTGAAATTGTCCACATAGGCCATTCTCTAGTGTGCTTATAGATCAATCAAAATCTGGCCCCGTATATTATCCGAACCAGAGACCACACCCACGGGCTGACCAAGGCTTTTAGGGATGCTTTGGGATGCAAGAAGAGGTGTAGGAAATGAAGTTTTGGAATGGAACCACTGGAAGTTTGGGGTTTGATAGATGGCTCTTAGGGCCAGAAAGGGTATTTGAAAGTAGAGCTCTTCTAGAAAAATGCAGACATACAGAAAGTCCCTGGCTCTTTTTGGAGCCAACCTTGCAGGTGATGTCATTGAACAGCAAGCCCACACCTAAGTAAGACTGAGCCTGAATTCCTCTGCCTCCAACAAGTGCCCCTCACCTAACCTCAGATTATTAGCTCAGCTCAAGTGTTCTTCCAGGCTCTGATGTGACAGTAGTGTCTCATGGTGTGACAAAAGGAGGTTAAATCCTAATCCTAATGTCCTGTAGTTCCAATTTATTTTGCTTTTTAAAAAAAGTTTATGAAAGCCAGGCACAGTGGCACACACGTGTAGTGCCAGTCCCAGCTACTCAGGAGTCAGAGGCAGGAGGATCGCTTGAGCCCAGGAGTTTGAGGCCAGCCTGAGCAACAGAGAGAGATCCCATCTCCAAAACAAAAGCAAAAACAAAGTGTATGAAACCATACTTCTTCTTCCAATTTTTCTGCTAAGAACATGTATTGTGTGATTTAAAAAAGAAAAACAAATGTATTGTACCCTTGAATCCACTCCAGCTTCCCATCTGTTTCCCATAAAGGCTCCCTCTAAAAGGCTGGGAATGAAAAAAAAGATGGAGGAACAGAGAGAGAGAGAGAGAGACAGAGAGAAAATGGTGGGGGGTGGGGGGAGAGAGAGAGAGACTGTATGTGCATATGTGTCTGTAGTGGCGTTAGAATGGATTATCAATAGGTTTCAAAAAGTCCCTTCTCGCTCAGAAAGGGAATGAGAGATCCAAGCAGAAGGACCAGGTTAGAGCTAGCAATCAGGTCTCAGCCTTCCCAGGGCCTTTGTAACAAAAGGCTGGAACCCAGACATGGAGAGACCAGACACTGGGGCCTAGAAGCCTGGTTAGGGAGCTTCAGACCTCAGCATCAGACCTGAGGCTGAGCAACAACAAAAAAGTAGTCATCAAAGATCTTTAGACCAAATGTATTTGTATTAAGAGACAGGCTCGTGTGAAGTAAACAAAGACATCACAAATGGAAGACTATTTCTTTATTTTGTTTTGTTGTACTCTTGTCCCAGTTTGTCTGAGGCTGAGGAGGTCCCTGGTTCACAGGACTTCCAATGCTAGAATCGGGAAAGTCCGGGACAAATTGGTTGCTCCAGGTGGTCCCAGGGCCCATCGACCTTGCTGGCTGGCGGATGTGCAGGTTCTATCTTGGGGCATGAGACAGCTGCTCCAGCTTCCATCCTTATGCCCATGGGCCTGCCAGCAGGAAACAGGGGCGAGCACGGAGGGGTGGCCTCTTTCATTGCAAAGGGCCAACACAGAAGCTGCACATACCACTGCTGCTCCTGACTTTCTAGTCAGAATCTAGTTACGTGGCCACTCCTAGTAGGAATCTGGGAAATGCTGTCATTAGCTGGATAACCATGTAGCCAGTCAAAGCTTCTCTATCTACTGTTTTGGATTAAGGAGAAAATAAATTTGGAGGGCATCTAGCAAGCTGCCATAGTACTGAACAGATAAACTTCACAACACCTGCCATACCCCACAACTCCCTCCTAAGTGGTCTCCCTGGATAATTGTCATGCTGGCCCCATGTGATCTCCACCTAAGCCTCAGCTGAGTGGACTGGAGCTCATCCCACGACCCAAGTGCAGCCAACTTCCAGCAGCTCATGAGACAGCCTGATGCAACAGCCTTAACACACGAGCATGTGACTCTTTCCCAAAACAACTGAAAGGCAGACACGGGACACTGGTTAGTCAGCTGCAGAAGCTGAAAGATACCCAGAAAAAAATTAGGCAGCAGAAGCTGTGAGCAAGTAGAAGCCATGAGTAGAGCAAAGACATTCAGGTAAGAAAGTGATTAGTAATTGCAGAATGGCAAAGGCACAGGCAGCCAGGCCCTGTGGAGAGGATTAACTTGTCCTTGAGAAGGACAAGATAATCTTATTGATAGAAGTGGGTGGGTTCCTGAATAATCCTCCGGCTTCATAAATGTATTAGAGTCTCTGGAGGCCCAGGAGTATGGCTATTCCTACATTCCTACACCTTAATCTTGGTTCCCAGGGTGGGGAAGTGGTACATGGTGTGTGTGTGTGTGTGTGCGTGTGTCTGTGTGTCTGTGTGTTGTGCCATCAATGGGCTTTCAGCAGGAAAAAAAACAGAAAACCCCATTAAAAATGGCCTAACCAGAAAAGACATACATCTGTCATTTCACGTATCAAGACGTGCAGAGGAAGAGCAGTTCTGGGGTGAGTGGATTCGGAGGCTCGGCGACATTGCCAGCAGCCTGGGCTCTTTCCACCATCTCTCACTGCCATCCTCAGTGCCCTGAGGCTCGCCCCTTCTTGGCCTCAGGATGACTGCAGAAACAGTCCACACAAACAGCATCTCAAGGCGGGAAAGGAGACGCTTCTCTCTTCAGCCCCTTTCTCAGATTGTGGAAAGTATTTCCAAAGCTGCCAGCACATTTCACCCTCATCTCATTGGCCAGAACTGTATCCCATGCCCATTCCGAAGGCAGCTGCTGGCAGGAGCAGGAATGCTGTCTAGGCTCAGCCTGATCAGGGTCTTGGGGCTGGGAAGGGGCTCTGCCCTGCTTCAAGAACAAGGCTGCCCACATCCAAAGAGAATTAAAGTTCTGCTAATAAGTAAGTAAGAAGGAGGATGAATAAATGGCTGAGGCCGTCTCCAGGATCCCCGGCAGGACGTCCAAGAAGTTGGCTAGCCCTTCTGGCAGGCCCCATGCAAGGCTCCCGCCTTGTGAAATCACAGCCAGGGCCTAGAGTTACATATTAGAAACTTAATTTTGCCATCTGATACACTGATTAAGTTCTGGGGTATTGATACACCCTAGCCAAAGGTCAGCTTATAAACCAGGATATCAGTTTATTGATTTGTAACACAGGATGTGCAAATCTCTCTCCAATGACTAGAAAACTCATGCTTATTATCTGGTACACAGCAGCTGAAAAACCAAATTAATATTCAGGAAGTTTCTTAGATGAGCATAACCAAGAAACATAACATCCAAGCAAAGGATTTCAGCCGTTTCCTGCCCTTCTCTGTTGGTGCCATGCATTTTCACACTCCTACCCCTTTGTACATACGCTTCTTGCCTGGATACCTTTGTGGCCCTGCTCTGCCTGAAAAACGCCCATTCAGACCAACTCGAATGTCATGTCTTCTGTGAAACCCTCCCTGAAATGGAACTAACTCCTCCCTTTGTTAAGTTTCCATGCTTTGTAAATATTCACGGGTGGTTACACCCTCTCCCAAACCAGTATAATTCTCCCAGAGAGCATGGACTCTGCAAGGGGCAGAGTAGGGTCTTAGTGACCTTTGTCTACCCAGTGGATGGTATGCTGCCTCTTCTGGAGCCTAGTAGGATCTAGAAGATTGGTTCTGAGTTTGGTGTGTGTAAGAATCACCCAATTGTCTCAAGAATTTGGTTTAAAAAATCATATTTCCAGCCCCTACCCTCAGAAGGCCTAACTCACCCAGGACTCTGCATTTTAACATGCACCCAGGTGACCCTGACTCAGGGACTCAGCCCCATTTTGGGAAACACTGGCCTGGTCCATCATGTTTCTTCAGCTCTTGCACACATTGTTCTACTGATGGGGAAATTGTTATGTACCATGAAAAGGGCATCTTTCTCAGATGCACTGAATGGGTAGTGACAAAATCTTCCTCTCTGGTCCCTTTCCAAGGAGATCAACATGACCTCCTGCCCAAGTCAGCATGACTACAGACAGGCAGGAGAGGTGTACAGCCTAATTCCAGACAGGCATCTAGAAGGTGTGGGTGCTGGAGCTGAGTCTTAAGGGGAAGCAGATGTGGGAGGAGACATTTCTCAAAGAGGAACAGCGTGCACAAAGGCATGGAGATCTGGGCTGAGAGTAGTTCAATCTAACACAGAAGAGAAGCGCACGTGGGGAAGCCGTGAGACATGCAGCTTACAATACTCACAGCCGGTGAATTTATATTCATGACACAGCACCTCATAAAAGAGTAAAAACCACCTCATTCTCCACTAGGAGCATGATAAGCATTTTACGTATATTATGTACAGCTGAGGACTATACATTTCATATAGTATGTATAGGTTAGGTCTGTGTTTCTCAAACTATTTGATCTTAAGGCACCCTTATGCTTTCAAAAACTATTAAGAACCCCAAAGAGTGTTGTTTATGTGGGTTACATCTATTGATATTTATCATTTTAGAAAATCAAACAGAAATTTAAAAATATTAATTCATGTAAAATATCAATAATAACATATTATATGTTAATGAAAAAACTCTTTTTGGGGGTAGGGGGTGGGACAAGGTTTCACTCTGTTGTCCAGGCTGGAGTTCAGTGGCTTGATCATACACAGCTCATTATGGTCTTGAATACCAGGCTCAAGCAATCCAACCACCTCAGCCTAGCAAGTAGTTGGAACTACAGGTGTGTGCCACCACAC
Source organism: Rhinopithecus roxellana (assembly GCF_007565055.1). Lineage (NCBI taxonomy): Eukaryota > Metazoa > Chordata > Mammalia > Primates > Cercopithecidae > Rhinopithecus > Rhinopithecus roxellana. The sequence continues at coordinate 133,143,410 of NC_044554.1, read as the reverse complement.
CTAGTTATTTTTTGTTTTCTGTAGAAATGACATCTTGCCTCATTGCCCAGGCTGGTCTGAAACTCCTGGCCTCAAGCAATCCTCCCACTTTAGCCATCCAAATGGCTGGGGTTACAGAAATGAGCCACTGCACCCAGCCCAAAAACATACTTTTAATGAAATATAGCTAGAGTCACCAAAACAAAAAAAAAATAGAGGGAAGAATAGCTTTGCTTTATATTTTCGCATAGCTAATTGATGTGTAGCTTAAAAGAAGACAGTGGGACTCTCATACTTGCTTCTGCATTAACCTGTTGTGCTCTCACATGTCATGTAGCTTCTGGAAAATTCCACTGTACACTCATGGAGAATGAAAGAGGAAAAGGTAAACAGTGTCTTAATATTTTTTTATGAAAACACTTGAGGCTTTGCATACCTCATGCATGGGTCTTGAGATTTCCAAGACCACACTCTGAGAACTGCTGGCTTAGAGGGTCAGAGCATTCACATCCTGGCTTTATCAAGTACAAGATTGTAGCTGTAAGCAAGTTACCTAACCCAGGGCTCCATTTCTTCCAGTAAAAAATGGGGACAGTAAGGGAGCCGTAGAACAGTGTCTCACACATTTATGGAGTGAATGCTCCAGAAATGGCAGCAACCAGCGATCCCCACAACTACCCTCGGGGGTTTGCCCCAGTTTAGAACTGAGGACACCGAGGCTCAGAATAGCTGAGCTGAGATTCAAATGCAATTTCTCTCATTCAAAGGCCAAGCTTGTGACTGCAGTATTATACACACATCACGCTGAGGTGTTTAGAGCAGAGAAGGATTATAAGCAGATTAATGATAAGACCTGATTTTAGAAAAATCACTCTGGTGGCAGCTAAGAGTATGAACGGGTGGGAGTTGGGACTGCAGCTGGGGGCTCCATTCTAAAAGTTTGACCTGAGGAAGGGGTTCTGGGGCTGAGGAAGCAGAACTTCACAGGTAGGGTGGGCAGGACTTAGTCCCCATGAACCTGGGGATGAGGGAGGGGAGGAGTCTAGAATTACTCCCAGGCTCCTTGTGTGAGCTTATGGGTGGTGGTGACATTTGCTGAGACAGAGAAGAGAGGAATGGGTTGGGCATGGGGAAGATGATTTCATTCTTGGTTGTGTTGAGTGTGAGATGCCCCAGGGGATTTCCACAGGCAATGGAAATGTGGATGGTGAGGTCAGGAGAGGTCAGGCGTGGAGAGGCTGCAGCAGACACTGGCATGCATTCTCTGTGGAAGAAAAGCCACAATTTTGGATAAGCCTGGCCAAGGTGTTTGCTTTTCCAGTGCTCTCATTGCCAAGATTCTATGAGCCTAAGATCCAAAGAGTAGTTTGCCTTTCTTTACTTTGGTTAAATTTCAGGTGTGTGTTTCTTGGAAATGTGGCTTTCTTCTATGATGACTTGAGAGAGGACTTATCCATGGGTGCTGTATTAGTCAGGGTTCTCCGGAGGGACAGAACTAATAGGATATATGTTATCAGAACTAATAGGCTATATATAAAAGGGAATTTGTTAAGGAGAATTGACTCACACGATCACAAGGTGAAGTCCCACGATAGGCCACCTACAAGCTGAGGAGCAAGGAAGCCAGCAGTTGCTCAGTCAGAGTCCCAAAGCCTCAAAAGTAGGGAAGCCAACAGTGCAGCCTTCAGTATGTGGCTGAAGATCTGAGATTCCCCTGGCAAACCACTGGTCTAAGTCCAAGAGTCCAAAGGCCGCAGAACCTGGAATCTGAGGTTCAAGAAAAGGAAGCAGTCAAGCATCTAGCAAGAGAGAAAGATGAAAGTGGAAAGACTTAGCAAGCCAGTTGTTCCCACCCTCTTCCCCCTGCTTTTTCTTTCTTTCTTTCTTTTTTTTTTTTTTTTGAGACAGAGTCTCAAGCAATTCTCTCGCCTCAGCCTCCCGAGTAGCTGGGACTACAGGTGCCTGCCACCACTCCCGGTTAATTTTTGTATTTTTAGTAGAGATGGCATTTCACCATGTTGGCCAGGCTGGTCTTGAACTCCTGACCTCAAGTGATCCACCTGCCTTGGCCTCCGAAAGTGCTGGGCTTACAGGTGTGAGCCACTGCGCCCGGACTGCCTTTTTCTAGCCTTGCTGGCAGCTGATTGGATGGTGCCCACCCACACTGAGGGTGAGTCTTTCTCTCTCAGTCCGCTGACTCAAATGTTAATCTCTGGCAACATCCTCACAGACACACCCAGGGACAATACTTTGCACCTTTCCATCCAATCGAGTTGACACTATTAACCATCACAGGCACCTATAGATGGTGCTTTGGGTAGAGTAGGTGTCAGCAAACTGTAGTCTGCAGTTTGAGTCCCACCTGACGCCTGCATTTTAAAAATAAACTTTTGTTGGAACACAGCTATGCCCATTCATGTACTTATTGCCTCTGGCTGCTTTGGGCTACAACAATAGAGTTCAGGGTAACAGAGACCATGTGGTCTGCAGAGCCTAAGATACGTACTACCTGACTTTAAAAAAAGTGCAGTTCCTTGGGATACAGCACTGTACCTTGAGTTGCAATTTCACTATTTATTTTATAATGTGCTAATAGCATAGTTCTTGACCAGAATATACTAAGAGATATCAACTAAATAATGATCACAATATCACTTTTAACATAAAGGGGTTTCAATATTTATTTAGTCCATAATTCACTTGGTTGTTTCTTTTTTTTTTTTTTTTTTTTTTTTTTGAGACGGGAGTCTTGTTCTGTCACCAGGCTGGAGTGCAGTGGCACAATCACGGCTCACTGCAACCTCCACCTCATGGGTTCAAGCGATTCCCCTGCCTCAGCCTCCTGAGTAGCTGGGACTATAGGCGTGTGCCACCATGCCCAGTTAATTTTTTTGTATTTTAGCGGAGATGGGGTTTCACCACGTTGGTCAGGATGGTCTTGATCTCCTGACCTCATGATCCACCTGCCTCGGCCTCCCAAAGTGCTGGGATTACAGGCGTGAGCCACCATGTCCGGCCAATTCACTTGTTTTAAACATGTCAAGCACCCTGTTTTTAGGCTGCCACTTCCTATCTTTCCAGTTCCTTCCTTCTAACCCTCTGTCCCCAGCAATTCTTCAGCCTCAGGACTATCTGCAATCTATGGATTCTGCCATCTCACAATCCCTCAATATACATATACAATATAATTCTTCCAGATGGCCAGATAATTTCCACTTTTAGGATTAAAAATAATAATTGAGGGTAGATCTTGCAATCTATAGGTAGGCTCCGTGAGGGCAGGGCAGTGTCTGGCATATATCTGGTGGTCACGAATAGTTGTTGATTGACTGCAGAACATTTCTACCTACTCTCGGGATCATAGAGTGGCAGTCTAGAGCTTTAATGATAATCTGTCCATCTGCTGTTGGGGTACATGAGATTTGCAGAGCTAAGTGACCTACCCAAAGTCTCCCCACTAACTAGAGATAGGTTCCCCAAGTCCCATCCCAGGGTTCTTTTCTGTGCACCGGGTTGCCTATGTCTACTTCAAAGACCCAAGGAAAACTTTGGAATTAAGATTAAAGAACAAATATTTAAACTTGGAAAGGAAAGGGGTATTGGAATCATACTGCTTATATCTTGTGTTGCAGCACAAGGAGGTGCCCTTGGAAACACGCAGACACACTCACAGCCTTCACCACCAGCAATGAGTTGTGAGAGTTTGGTCAAGTTACTTAACTTCCAGTCCTTACTGAATGCTTCTGACAAACGGGGATTGTCTAAACGGGGTTGTTGTGAGGCTTTTGGAGTGGGGTTGCAAAACTCACACTACAACACAGAATTGAGAAAAATATTCTGTCATCCTGTCAATGACCGACCTGGTCCTCACGAGCCCTTCACATATTGGTGAGCAAGAAAAAGTGAACTGAAGTTCGAACTTTGTTTAAAATTTAGTCTAAATGGGTACAGAGTTTTAGTTTGGGATGGTGAAAAAGTTTTGGAGGTGGACAGTGGTGATGGCTGCACGGCAATGTGAATGTGTTTAATGTTGCTGAACTGTATACTTAAAAATGGTTAAAACGGTAAATTTATGTATATTTCATCACAATAAAAAAGCAGCCTGATCTGATCATGTAAACAGTCGGCTGTGGTCATGCACAGTCGCTTCTTGAGAGATGACCTCTCTCTTAATTTCCTGGGTTCTGGCCTCACTGTTCCTCCCTAAGATTGTATTTGGATGTGGTAGGGGCACTGGAGGTGGTGGCTTATGTGATCTGTGGCACAGGGAAGAGCTGAGGGCCTTGGGCATGATTTCCTTAGCCTCCTCTGGTTCCCTTAACTAGCCAAGTACTGCTGGCATCTACTCTCCAACCTTTGTCTTATGCCTCTGGGCTGAGGAAACAACAGATATCACATCAAAAATTTCATTGTGACCTAAGCTGGGCAGCAGCGTTGTGGCTTATTTAGCATGGAGAGGAACCATGAGTCACACATGCCTCTCATGTGTATCCACCAGGCATCACAGGGGAAGGAGGGAACATGGCCCCTACCCATATATTTCAAAGACAGTACAAAAGCAATAAATGAAACTCAATGAAAAGAAGCACATCGTTGTAAACCACATGCCATTTTTGAGGTCCTGGAACAATCATGAGATTAGAAGGTGGTGTCCCAGCTATGTGCTGATCAAATGCTGATCCACAAACCGTATGGTGCTACCTGGGTCTGAACTACCTGGTGGGACTTGGTGGTACTGGTGATGGCAGTGGTGTGTGTGTGTAAATTACCACTAGGACATTAGCCAAATCTGAGAATCACTGCTTACATCGATATACCTTTCCTAGTCTAATATTTGTTTAAATTACAGCAGTTAATAAAGAAGACAGCATGCTCTTGGCTCATTAAAGCCATTACAACAGTAATAGTGTCATGGAGAACCAGAGAGGTTTTTTTGTTTGTTTTTTTGTGGGTTTATTTTTTTTTATTTATTTTTTTGAGACAGAGTCTCGCTCTGTCACCCGGGCTGGGGTGCAGTGGCACAATCTCGGCTCACTGCAACCTCTGCCTCCTGGGTTCAAGCAATTCTCCTGCCTCAGCCTCCTGAGTAACTGGGATTATAGGCACGTGCTACCATGCCTGGCTAATTTTCGTATTTTTAGTAGAGACAGAGTTTCTCCATGTTAGCCAGGCTGGTCTCAAACTCCTGACCTTGTGATCTGCCCACCTTGGCCTCCCAAACTGCTGGGATTACAGGCGTGAGCCACCGTGCCCCACCCAAAGAGTTTTCTAAAAGCATAGTTGATCATAATCCACCTTTGGTAAAATAAATGGGAGCCGAAAGCACTGAACAAATTCTATCCTCTCCAAGGCTCTTATGCATATCTACTTATTGAAAATGCCTCCAAACGCTCAGACATGAACTATTCTGGTGAATATAAAGAACTGATTTTTCTATTTGCCCTGGCTCTTCTCCTGCCCCAGGGACTGAGCCCTAAGAATTGCATCCTGGGGCTCTGAAGCTCTCTCGGGATCAGCCACTAGGGAGCACTGCAATAAGAGTGGTGCCCCGAGGAGACAGGGCCTGGGATAGTTCTTCCTCACTCTGGGCTGAATTTTTCTGGCAGACTCCACATGTCTCTCTACAGCTGCAGCTCCCTCCTCAGGAGCCCCAGCTACTGCTGGGCAGTACCCACTTCCCACTGTTGCTAATCTCTCGGTGACTTCAGCCTGCTCACAGCCTTATAAGTAGTCCCTTCATTTAAGTCTCTCAAACCATCTGAGTTGGATTCTGTTTCCTGCAGGGGCACCAACTAATAAGCCCATAAAAAGAAATCCTTTACTGCTATCATCTAAGGGGACAGTGATGTCCTGATGTGCTAATCACTGATGGACATTAACTGTGATAATGCTGGTATTTCACTGGTATGACTCAACTAATGGTTTGGAACTTATACCTTCAAATTGTATTGCCTTCTCAAAGCTGACACCTTAGGATGTTTCAATACCATCATGTTAAAATATTCTGAGGCTGCCTTTAAAGACATTCTTTAGTGCCCATAACACAGTATTTTGAATAATGGTGAAAAACAGTCCTCCTTTAATGGCAGATTTGATTCAGTTCAACAGGCAATATCACAATATGCATAGGAAAATTGGCAATAATTTCATTATGTTCATATGCAAATTCCACTGTTATCCAAATGTCTTTTATAGCTTGTTTTTCCTTTCCTTTTAAGCCAGGATCAAGGTTCATGAATTGCTTTTGGATGTCTCTTTTAAGTGTTTTCAGGGATGCAGAGATGTGACTTTATGTCAGTAACTCTGGGGTATAGTGCATTGTGTAACACCATTAATATATCAATGGAAGCAAATGGAACTAAGGGTGTTTCTGGAATGGCAAAAGACACAACTCAGGTATGGGAGATGAGTTAATTATTTATAAGGGCGATTATGTTGGTTTGAGTAGTAAGCATTTTCCTTTTTCACATTAGGACACACACACACACACACACACACACACCTGTGAATGTAGCAGGACGAGCCGCAGACAAAACCCCCCATACACCGAGTTGAGGAAGGAAGGGTTTTATTCAGCCGGGGGCATCGGCAGACTTAAGTCTCAAAAACCAAGCTCCCTGAGTGAGCAATTCCTGTCCCTTTTAAGAGCTTACACGGGGGTCCACGTGAGAGGGTCGAGATCAATTGAGTAAGTAGTGGGTACATGACTGGGGGCTGCATGCAGCAGTAATCAGAACAGAACAGAACAGGACAGGGATGTTCACAGTGCTTTCCCATACATTGTCTGGAATCTATAGAAAACACAAGCAGTGAGGTCAGGGGCTCATCTTTAACTACCGGGCCCAGGGTGCGCTCCGGGCTGTCTGCCTGTGGATTCCATTTCTGCCTTTTAGTTGTTGCTTCTTCTTTCTTTGGAGGCAGAAATTGGGCATAAGACAATATGAGGGGTGGTCTCCTCCATTATTTTCCCCTTTGAGAACTTCACTTGTTAGTGGGCGTTCTCACTTTCATCCTCACTACCCATGTCTTCTTGCAGGACAGATCAATAGTGATTCATAGAGTACACTTGTGCTGAAGCATTTTGGTGAACTAAGGTAGCGATGAAGCTTTTTATCATTTGAAGGAGTACAGGTAGCAAACAAGGGAGTAGTAAGCAGGTTCCTATTACTATTATAATTCCTATTATAAGAGTTTTAAGTTCTCCTAGTGCTGAGAACCATTTTCCAAATATGGTCCCAGAATCAAATCCATGCCACACTTGCACAGGCACATGTGCCAGTTTTGTCATGTCTCTAACGATGTCTTCAACTACTTGCCCTTGATTATCTATGTGTAGCCAGCAATGAGTAAGGTTACATTTCCCACAGACCCCTCCCCCAGCTGCTAGCAAGTAGTCGAGAGCCAATCTATTTTGATAGATAGCATTTCTCATCTGAGTTTCTTGCTGGGCCAGACTAGTCAAGTCTCTGCCAGTTTTATTAGTGATTATTTCTAAGACAGCTTGTAACCGTATGATTCAGGTGAGCATGTAAATGGGGGTCCCGTATCCCCACAAGCCATCTCTTACCCAAGTAGCAGGTTCACAGTGCTGTATGATTCTCTCAGGGGACCATTCATCATCTTTCCAATTTCCTATAGCTTTGCTTCTCCTTTCACGGGAAGCATAGACGGGAAAGCCCAGAAGTTCGCCTGTTTTTATGGGCAGTAGGAAGAAGGATGATTTAATAGTGCCAGTAACACAACTACCTGCCCACTGGTTGGGTAATTTGGTGTAAGCTCTATGCCCACATATCCAGTATAATCCAGTGGGGGCTGTCCAGTCCCAGTGGAACTCTGGGTGGGTCCACATGGTTTGCAACTTTGGGAATGTACTAAATGGATTCTTTTTAGTATGGTTTAAACCCCACCAGGTGACTGTTCTTAACTTTATTTTAAAAACTGTAACCACAGGGGGCTGAGCTCAGATGGGTTATAACACACATCAGGCTGGTCACTTCCTGGGCTACATACCTTGTACTGGGTGGCATTATGCAAACATGCCCCTTTTAGAGTTCCAGCACACTTATAATAACTATAGAACAAAAAGACAGTTTTAACTTTTTGCCCTACCTTAGTGACCTGATGTATACACTGAGAATAGTCCTTAGTTTGAGGAAGGTCAGTTGAAGTCCCTACTGTACAAGTCCAAAATTTAAGGAAAATAAGTCCCACGGTGAGTTTCTTCATGCTTCAGCCATGCATGGACCAGTCAGCTTCTGGGTGTGACTGGACCAGGGCTTGTCGTCTTCTTCAGAGTCACTTTGCAGGGATTGTCCGGGCTTGGTCTCGCCTCCCAGGTCTCAGGTGCTGCGGGTTTCACGCAGCGGTGGTGGATCCAGGCTGGGATTTCTCCTACTTTCACGGCTGTGTGAGTGGTCAAGACGACAGTCTGGGGTCCTTTTCACCATGGCCGCAAGAGGGCTATGTTCTAATACTTGATCTACACCTGATCACCCTTGCTGTCTTCTGTACCAAGGCAGCCACAAACGCCAGCCCATTGTCCAAGCCGATTCACACGGGCAGTCCAAACCTAGGGATGAGATCTCCACATTTGGGCATCTTGGTGAAGTCTACTTGGAGATCTTCAAAGGGGGCTGCTCCATAAGCCTGTATGCCGGGCAGGACAGTTAGACCTTGCCTAGCATTGTGCTGCCAGGTGGTGACACACTGCTGTGCCACTGTTTTGGCAAGGGCTGACAGACGCGAGATGTAGAAGTACCAGCCTAACAACTTTTCAAGTGACTCTTGGCCTAGGTGGGTGGTCTCATGCACAGCCAGTATGACTGCAGCTCCTAGCAGTTGTGGCATAGCTACTCTTCCGTCTGATAACCGGATCCATCCCTCTTCTATCACCTACCCTCCCTCTGGTTGATAAAATGCCAGAGTGAAAGGGATAGTCAATTGGACTAAAGCACACGGTCCACTCCAGTTATTCGGCAGAATGTCCAGTAAAGGTCCATCACAATACCACCACACATCTGCTTAGAATGAACAAGGGCTGACTTACTGGTAAGCTCTTAAAAATTCTTAAGCTCACTGCATCCCTTCAGGTCTCCAAGGAACGCTAAGTTTCCTCCCTGTCGTGAGAGACACGAAGTGAACATAGTGTTGGAAGACGGAAGCTGGATGGCCCTCAGGGGCTGACCCGCAGGGTGCCAGACTTTGGGATATAGCAGAGAGAGCTTGGCACAACCTATTACTCCAGGCTATCAAATCCTGGAAAAGAGATACCATGAAGTCCACACCTGGTTGACTGGAGGACCACCTTAGTGGAAAGGGGACGATCTGGGTCTCTGGCCTGCCATGTGCACAAGCATAACAATTGCTTTTGTTTAACAGGCCAATGGTATATTTGATTCATTCCAACCAGGCATTTGCATCTTGGTATCCTGTCTTAATTGTCAACGTTTGTGTGAAGTCCTTAACTTCTACGATCCTCTAATAAAATGAATGTATGATTTTAGGAAATCACAAAAACTGGTTGGGGCAGTCCATCCTTGCTCTTTAGTGGCCCACAGAATGTTGGACCAACTATGGCATAAAAGCTCTACACTGGGGAGTGAGACTCCTGGTTGACACTGGGGTCTTTGTTGAAATCTCCTCAGATAAAATGGTCCTAATTTACTAATGCCTAGTCTGAGGAGAGTCAGGAGGAACAGAGGTACTTTTCTGAAGTAGAGGGCTGTCTTTGACTTGGCAAGTACCCACAAGGTATAACAAGGCAAGCATTAAATGCGATGGTTTGAGGCAAAATTGACTTGGTTATGTTAATAACCAGATGGTCAGCAATAGAGCGAGGAAAGAAGAATGAGTAATAGAATAGATGAAAGAGTTAATTTTTCTTAGCTTTAGTTTGGTAGGGTTTTCCCCAGGACTATGGCCTGTGACTCTGGAGCGGTGGCGCTTTCTTGACTCGGGTGTGATGAGTCCATCCCTTTTTTGCTGTACACACAGCAGTCTTGGTGGTTAGCAGCACAAGGTAGGGTCCTTCCCAGGCTGGCTCAAGTTTCTCTTTTTTCCACCCTTCGATGAGAACGTAATTTTCAGGCTGGTGCTGATTTAACAGAAATTGTAGGGGTGGTACATGTGCTAAAAGACTTTTAGTTTTGAGGGAAAGGAAAGTGCAAGATAAACCAAGTATATCATTTCTAAGAAATTGACCTTTTGTTTTAAATGTGGGGACATCAGCAGCGGACTTTATAGTACGTTGGTGTCACCTTACTGAGAAATTTCCTTTAGCAACTATTTTTATTAGTTTTTAGACCAAAGAAAGCCAAACACCATTTTATATTTGACAATGCTTTCTGTATGACTTTTATACCAGATAAGCTAAATTTCACCTTTATATTAGTGTGTTATTAATGTTAAACTTAGTTTTAATGAAACTTTGTAGACATATTTATTTAATTTTTAATGTCTGACCATAAGGTAAGATTTTTATAGACTCTTTCTAGCCTTTTATAATTTTTGTAAAAGAGCAGGTTAGTGCTTTAAAAAAAAAAAAAAAACCCTGTTGTGTTTTAACTTTAATGTCCAGTTCACAGAGAAACTGGATGATACCCCTTTAACTTTAGCTCATGTTTACACACAGAATTTTCTTTACAGTTAACGTTTTAAAACTTGCTTAAACCTTCAAAATTTTTTTAACCTTCTAATGTAGGTAAAAATCCACATTTTTATGCCTCCTTACAATCCTTTTACTAAAAGTATATTTTACTTTTCTTATATACCTTGCATATAAACTGTTTCTTCAATAGTTTTACCTTCAGGAGGCCTAATTACTTTTAAAGTATACAACATTTCTTGCATAAATTCCTTTTTTATAACACACATTTTTTTTTCTTGTTTCACGACTTTCACGGACAATTCTTTGACATGTCTCAACTTTCTGACTTATTGCAAACATCCCTTTCTTTAAACAACCAGTTAATTTATTTTAGGACAAGAATTTACTATATAACGTTCTTTTTACATAAATTCTGCCCCCCTTTTCTCTCTCTTTTTTAACTTAGGATAGTTCTGAACTGGTGAGGTGTGCTTACAGTGAGGTTTCCTTTCAAAGTTATTTTTCTACTTTTTTCTGTTAGCAAAGCTGTTGCCGCTACAGATTGAATGTATTTGGGCCATCCCGGGTTACTGGGTTAAGGAATTTTGATAGGAAGGCTACGGGTTGTCAGCGGCCTCAGTGCTATCGGGCTACGCCGTTGTTTACGCTGACAACAAAGTGGTATTGGAGTGTTATATGGTCACGGAGAAGACCTTTAATTATCAATTATAGGTTCTAAATTTACTTTGGCTTTTAAAGAAATAGCATACACTGTTTTTTTCTTAACTACTTGTATATCTCTTTCTCTTTCTTCTATCTCTGTCTCTTCCTCTCTCTCTGCCTCTCTCTTTCTCTTTGACTCCTTGTCTCTTCCTCTCTCTTCTTTTCTCTCTTTGCCTCTTTTCCTCTCTCTCTTTCCCCCTTTGCCTCTTTTCCTCTCTCTGCTGGTCTTTCCTTGCCTCTGCCAGCTGCTACTACTGCTGTTCTCCTCTCTCCTTCCTCTTCCCCTAAGGGAGGGACTGGCGGGAGTGGAGCTCCTCTTTCTTCCTTGGCTGTCTGTCCGTTTGCCACTAGTACTACTGCTGCCTGTCCTCTTAACCACTGTGGGTGGTCTAAAACTAGCTGCAACCAAGTATCTATGTATGGAAACTGATCTGGGTGTCCTGATTTACCGGTTACTTTGTGCCATACCTTTGAAACTAGGGACCTGTCTAGGCTTCCTTCTGATGGCCATTCCACCTCTAATGCTGGCCAATCTATCTTACACAAAGCCTGAAGCTTTCCAGGTGTCATAGCGATTCCATAGTTCCCACTGAATCCTTCCTTGAAATTCTTTAACATAGCTCCTAATGGGGTAGACTTACCTTGTGTTTTACTCATTTTCCTCTCTCAGGAGACAAAACAACACTCTTACCACAAAGAGGGAAGGGACTCACTCCCCAAGCAATTCACACTAAAACCAAAGTCGGACAAGGAGTTACTCATTCATCAAGCAATTTGAGCCAAGTCAGAACCAAAATCAAAGCCAAACAGTTCATATCCAAAAGTCAATGCCGAAATCTAAACCAAAACAGTGCCAATCTAGTCAAAATCAAAACCAAAACCAAGGCGCCGATAAAGGCATACCGTGGGTGATCAGGCCAGGCTTCCACTCAGATGGAGTGGGCAAGTTCCAAGACTGGTCTTACCGTGTTGCAGATGTCTGGACTCCAAGCGCCAATTCCTTTCTGGTGTTCAGCCGCTGTGTTCATCCTCCATGGGCCCTACCGTGAGCTGCTGTGGTGAGGTGTTCCACCAGGGCAGTTGTCCACCCAGGAGTGCTCTCAGGATTTGCGCCACTAAAGCCGGCTGGAGTGCCCTGCAGGGATGCTCCACAGCGCAGGCCTAAGCCACCTAGGGGGCTGCCTCAACCTCTGCTAATCACCTCACTTGCCCATTAGGGAACCAAGAAATGTAGCACGACAAGCCGCAGACAAAACCCCTCAGACACCGAGTTGAGGAAAGAGGGGCTTTATTCGGCCAGGAGCATCAAGCAGACTTACAAAACTGAGCTCCCCGAGTGAGCAATTCCTGTCCCTTTTAAGGGCTTACAACTCTAAGGGGGTCCGCGTGAGAAGATCGAGATCAATTGAGCAAGTAGCGGGTACGTGACTGGGGACTGCATGCAACAATAATCAGAACGGAACAGAAGAGGACAGGGATGTTCACAGTGCTTTCCCATACAGTGTCTGGAATCTACAGAAAACACAAGCAGTGAGGTCAGGGGTCGATCTTTAAATACCAGGCCCAGGGCGCACGCCAGGCTGTCTGCCTGTGGATTTCATTTCTGCTTTTTAGTTTTTCCTTCTTCTTTCTTTGGAGGAAGAAATTGGGCATAAGACAATATGAGGGGTGGTCTCCTCCCTTATGAACAACACGGGTTTGAGCTGTGTGGGTTCGATTATACTCAGATTTTCTCCTGCCTGTGCCACCCCTGAAACAGTAAGAGTAACCCCCCTCCTCTTCCTTCTCCTCAGCCTACTCATCGTGAAGACAATGAAGACAAAGACCTTTATTGTGACCTTTATTCCACTTACTAACAGTATATGTATTTTCCCTTCCTAATGATTTTCTTCATAACATTTTCTTTTCTCTAGGTTAATTTGTTATAAGAATACAGTCTATATTACATATATCATACGACAGATGTGTTAATTATCTGTGTTGTTGGGAAGGCTTCTGGTCAACAGTGGGCTGTTAGTAGGTAAGATTTGGGGGAGTCAAGTTATATGTGGATTTTAACTGCATGGGGTATTGGCACCCCAGCCCTGGGTTGTTCAAGAATCAACTATAATATTTTCATAGCACTCTGGAATTGACAGAGGGGCGCCTGGGGCTGGAGGTGTCCTGTCTGGGGCTCCAGTTGCCTCGGTTCTCTCTTCCATGGGCTCAGGGCGATCTACAATTGTGGCATGCCTTAGGAATGTTAGGGGAAAGGTATAGTGACTCTATGGGTTCCAAGTGTTTTGTGTCCCAGGATATTCTTATCTCTAACCCCCATCACTTGCAGTAACTCGATGTGTTCCTCCTCAAAAGAGTTCAGGCAAGGGTCCTGTTCTGTTCCCTTTTAGCAGCCAAATAACCTTCCCATTAACCTGGAAAAACAAAGACAAAAGTGGCCTCTTTTCCATGTTATTTATTCACATTCAACTAGCTACATGAGGGGGATAAGCAAATTAATAGGAGCTTTTTGGGGAGGCACAGAGGTATGGATGGAAGGGTGGGATTCAAACAAAATAATTTTCAGTGGTTAAGTGGAAGATTTACAAATATCTATTAAAAAAGTATCCTCTGGATAAAATAATCAGAAATAAAATAAATTAGCCACTTCTGATCACTGCATTTCCCCAAACCAAAGTCTCTGAAAATGGTTTGCACTTTAGACCGTCATGATTTGCAGATATTTACATGACACAGGTTTCCAACATAGAAAAATGAAGACTGAGTAACAGATTAGTACAATGCAGAGGAAAATAGAGCAAATAAAAATAGCTATCATCTGGTAGCAAAAATAGATTTATGCCGGTGTTAATATCAAAATTAAAGACATTCAAACAAATTATGCCAATACATTGGAACCATTATTCCTAAGACTATAAGGACAACTTCTTATTGCTTCTACTCATAACCAAAACGTCTGCAGAGATTCTGTGGTAGCCAGAAGGCATAACTTGTAGTGTATGTAGTAGGGGCTACATCAAGGGTCAACAGCCAAATAAAAACTTTATTATTTTTATTTTAGGCTTGACATCTTTAACAGTAGAACAAGACCACTCATGATAAATCTGGAAGATGCAGATGGAGGACAGTGCTTGAAGCCCAAGCAAATGACTTACTGCAAGTAATTAAAAGCAGAATATGAGAAAAGCAGCAGCGTAAATGAAGTAAACATTTTTTAAAAAATTAGTTTGTATACTTCCCCCAGAAGTCTCACAGGAAGCACAGGATACCTGTGCGGCTGTTTGGGCATCCTGGGTACTTCTTGCCCTCAAGCGAACTCCCATCTCTTTAGTTAGGACCAGAATCCACCTGGCTTCTAGGAGAGGAACTACTTGGAGAAGCTGCATTGAGGCTTTTATTACTAATACCTTTGACTCAAAGGAATACCAGCCTTGGGGTGCTTTGGGGCCTGGGGAGGGAACTGATTGGCTCTCCTGCTACACTGGAGACTGTTAGCTCATTTCTGAATGGATTTCCTGTAGCACGGGGTAGTCAACAGCTGTGACAGGAACATCACCTGAAGTGCAGGGTGGTTACCTGCACAAAGTCCCATTTCCAAGAATTTCTGTGTAATTCACCAGAACTTTTGGATGGAATAATTACGGGGGGGAAAAAGAGGTTAAAACATGTAACTCAAATGTTACAGTGATTAGTATTATTTAACCAGGAGATTTAAAGTCCAGAAAATTAAATTCTACCTCGGTTCTTCCCAAATGATGCCACGTTTCTGTTTTCTTCCTCTTAAAACTATAAAATGTCCTACAGACATAACATTCGGGGTAAAGATGCTTTTGAGAAAAGAGACAGAAGGAAAAAAGAAGTCATTTCCCCCTCAAGATAGTTTTAAGCTTATAGTATCATGATGCATCATTAAGCTGTTTAAATTTCAGAAAAGCCCTTTATAGATGCTAGTACTGACTAGATTTTAAAATCTGCATATAATTCTGTATCATATTTTAATTCATTCCCACCCCCATCTCAAATAAGATGACTACAGAGGTGATGTTTCTTCCAGTTGTCCTTGGGACTCTAAAATAAAGCATGAGGGCAAGTGAAATAACAACATTAGGATAATTAAGGAATTTCCAAATGCTGCATGACAGTGCTACATCCATTCAGCCTGTACATTTTGTTTTCGTTGCTTCTTTCTTTTTTGAGCCAGTCTCTGGAGCAGGCCAGTTTAACAGCCAATATTACTAAGATTCTACATTTACCCTCACACTGTGGAAACTACATTTGTTTTCCCCTTGAGTGCCCTTAAATCTACAGCCTGCTTCCTCATGCCTGTGAGCAGAATTTGGATAAATGCTTGAAATGGAAAGAACAAAGCACACACCAAAGAATCTGACTGTGTCATTCAACTGCTTAGAAATGGAAATGATATTCACATTGTGTTCATCTTGGCATCTCGATAAAATGAATCCCATATTTAATGAGCTGTTTTAAAATGCCAGTCACGTGCAGATTCCAGAAGGCTACAGATCCAATTTAAATAACTCTCCATTTTGAAAATGCAATATTGTCCAACTGGTTATTTGGTATGACAACGAAAAATCACGCATTCTCTTCCTGTAATTATTTTAGTCTTCATTCATAACATTCGATATGCTCTGAATTTCTTTAAGTATCTAAAAGTGTTTTCTGGAGAAATCTTTTTACTACATCATTATACTTGATATTCCATAGGATTGCTATGGACTTCAGAATAAAAGGCTTAACAATCAGGCTTTGGTTTTAATGTCATCTGGGCAGAAGTTGGAATTGCTTTGATAACACAACTCAACTACTACACATATTATTGTAATGTGAAATAACACATTTAAAAAGGCAAAGGTTCCCCTTTCAGTAGTTATAATCTGTATTATTCAAGACTGCTGCAAAACTCACAAAAGAATGATACGGATAACAAGAAAGTATAGGAAAGGGGTAAGACACTTACTTAAAGCTTTACCAGAACACAACACAAAGCAAGAACATCAATTCTCTACATTTGTCTATAAGGCAGATGGCAAACTTTTTATACAAGATCTAAAATATGGTGCTTATTAAGAGGTAGAAAATACTAAAACAGCATTTAAGAAAAACATGTTGAGTTATCCAAAACAATCAGTTACTTTACTAAACTTTTACAAAGTCAAACTGCTGTGTGGAATAAACTGTATGTTTTATATTAAACTGGGACATTCCATACTCATAAGGGAGGTGATCAAACGGAGGGTCAAAAAACTAGGGGTGGGGTGGGAAGCAGGAAACAGTCTCTTAACTTCTCAAGGACTCAGCTCTCACTAAGGAGAAATTTCCTACTGTCTCTCTGGGATGCTACTGTGATATTTAATTAATTGGAATTTTTTCTCTTATTAATGAATTTCTCTGAGCAAGAGGGTACAATTTTGCATACAAGGCAATAGAACTATAGGGAGAAACAAGTTCAACTGCTTCCTTTTCAAAAAGGTGCCATATTCATCTTATATAAAAATATACATTCCATTAATCTTATATCCTCTCCCTAACCACTAAAATGCAAATGAAGATATTCTTCAGACTCCAGCACCAGCAGAATTGTTCTGTATGAGCAATTCAAGAGCTGTCTGAGGCAAAAAGATATCTCAGCTACCAAATTAAACTTGGGTAGCTTACGTGTGGGTGAGTAACCCTGGGTATTCTCACTTCTTAATGCACCTGGGAGAGGTTGATTTTTTTTTTTCTACAACATAATTTTATAAGGCATAAATTTAATTGGAATCTTTCCTAAACTTTGGAAAATTAGTGTTAAAGCCTCTTTTTTTAACCCACACATGAACATTCAATCTTTCATTTTTATTAAATAGTTTATATATAAAAAGAAATGTCAAGGTGTTCTACATTCATATAAACAATCAGGGTAACATTTGAAATTGTAAAGAAATGCACTGAGGAAAATACAGAATTAATGAGTTACAATGCTAAGCTAAGCACAAGTGATCATCCTAGAGTATGGTTTAAATACATAAACACAGGTTTGTGCCGCTTCAGAAAGCAAGCACAGGATAAATACACTAATGTTATCTTTCTTCTTTACTTTTTCACCATAAGACAGGATGGTCCAGTTTGGAAAAACCAAGATCTTTTCTAAGTTCCAAATAGGTACCGTTGCTCAACCACGAGTCATCATCGGATTTCCTGTGAAAGAAGAAACAATTTCTTGCAGACTCTTGAAACCAGCGTCATATTCTCAAGTCTTTTTCCTTCCTAACCGCCCTGCTTTCCCCATCCTCATTCGCACACGCATTCAGCGTCCCAGAGTGTTGGGACTGGGAATTCTGGGAATTAGAAGTCCATAAATAATTTAGTTACTTTTTTTTTTTTTTTTTTTTTTTTTGAGATGGAGTCTCGCTCTGTCATCCAGGCTGGAGTGTAGTGGCATGATCTCGGCTCGCTGCAACCTCTGCTTCCCAGGTTCAATCGATTCTCCTGCCTCAGCCTCCTGAGTAGCTGGGACTACAGCCATGTGCAACCACGCCCGATTAACTTTTGTATTTTTAGTAAAGACATGGTTTCACTATGTTGGCCAGGCTGGTCTCGAACTCCTGACCTCAGGTCATCCACCCGCCTCGGACTCCCAAAGTGCTGGGATTACAGGCATGAGCCACCACGCCAGCCCATTTTGTTACTCTTAACTTCTCAAACTTAAAGGCTATGAAAAGTGGTGCTTCTGACAGGAGGAGGATGCAGGGAGAGTCTGTCATAGACAAAACATGACTTGTATGACTGTCAGCACCTTGGGAATGACTGCACAAAAGCTACACATCAACCAGGTTGTGCATAGGAAGTGGTTAACATTTATTTATTTATTTTTAAAGGAGGCTGGGTGTGGTGGCTCATGTCTATAATCTCAGTACTCTGGGAGGCCGAAGAGGGCACATCACAAGGTCCGGAGTTCAAGACCAGCTTGACCAACATGGCGAAACCCCGTCCCTACTAAAAATACAAAAAATTAGCTGGGCATGGTGGCAGACACCTGTAATCCCAGCTGCTCGAGAGGCTGAGGCAGGAGAATCGCTTGAAACCGGAAGGCGGAGGTTGCAGTGAGCTGAGATCACAGCACTGCACTCCAGCCTGGGCAACAAAAGCGAGACTCCATCTCAAAAAAAAAAAAAAAGTAATTGGAAGCCATAATAAGAGAGTCTGGAAAGATAAGTCCTCATTTTTTATTCTTTGAATAGAGAATATATGACACAGATAAAATTTCAAAGGGTATAGAGCTTCAAGTTTTTATCTTCTCCTTCTCTGCCAGCCTCCTGATTCTTCTCCTCAGAGGTAGTGATGTTATCGGCTTCATTCTTTCAGGGAAATTCCATGCGTGTGTGTGTGTGTGTGTGTGTGAGCACGTACTCTATCCCCTCTCATTCTGACATAATGTTACACCAGACACTGTTCTACTCTTTCAGCTTTGACATAATGAAATATATTGGAGATCATTTCCGATTAGTACAGTAAGGCAAGGGTCAGCAAACTATGGCCCAAGGGTCGAATCCAGCCTTCTGCATATCTCTGAAATCTGTTTTATTGGAACATGGCCATGTCCATTTGTTTAAATACTGTTTATGGCTGCTTTCAATGCTGAACAGCGGGGCTGCATAATTGCTACTAAATGAATTGAACCTGATGGCCCGCAAAACCAACAATATTTATCATTTGCTCTTTATAGGAAAAGTTTGGTGACTCCAGCAATAAAGGATTCCTCATTTTCTTTTTATACAGTTGTATGATATTCCATTGTATGGATGGACCACAATTTACCTAACAGGTACCCTACTGATGGGTACTTAGGTTATTTCCAAACTCTAGCTCAGTACATGTTATTTTGTATATGTGTGTGCATACAGTTACGTTAACAATTCCTGTAATTAGCATGGCTGGGTCAAAGAGTATGTGCATTTGTGATTCTGACTGATATTACCATATGGTTTAGAAGCAAAGTGGAGCGTGCCTGTTTTCCCACACTCTCAGGAATGTAGATTTTTATCACACTTGTTTCCCTATTCCAGTAACACTATGTGTTTAAAAATGAGTCAATTTGGCCGGGCGCGGTGGCTCAAGCCTGTAATCCCAGCACTTTGGGAGGCCGAGACGGGCGGATCACGAGGTCAGGAGATCGAGACCATCCTGGCTAACACGGTGAAACCCCGTCTCTACTAAAAATACAAAAACTAGCCGGGCGAGGTGGCAGGCGCCTGTAGTCCCAGCTACTCGGGAGGCTGAGGCAGGAGAATGGCGTAAACCCGGGAGGCGGAGCTTGCAGTGAGCTGAGATCTGGCCACTGCACTCCAGTCTGGGCGACAGAGCAAGACTCCGCCTCAAAAAAAAAAAAAAAAAAAAAAATGAGTCAATCTGTGTATCAGACAGTTCACTATTTTAAAACAAAGAGGCTCAGTTTGGTCTGAGCTATAGTTTCCACTTAGAATTTTCAGTGATTTTGTTGTTGTTCCTCAGTAAGTGTTAATGACAACATCCAAGTCCCCATATTCCTCTCCAAAATCTCTTTGCCAGGTTTCTAATTTGAACAGTCCCATGGAGGACTGCTACTGCTGAACAACTCTTGCTCCTTCTCCAATTTAAAAATATTGCCCCATCTAATACTATGATAATTTTATAGACAGTCAACAAGAGAGCGACGGCTGCCCAGCTGAAGCGGCTGCCCTTTTTCATTCCAGATGTAATTCCTTCCTGATTGCAAGGACAGCACAATCATATTCTGCATCTTGCATTTACACGGTAATGTGTTTCCAGCAGAGCTCCACAGGCTTCCTAAGGTCATCCTTAATGTCTCATGTTGGATCCAGTTGGTGAATCTCCTTAACTAGTCCTTGAGACAGTTTAGTTAGCTATCATTTTTAATGATCCTAAAAAGTACTGTAATGAACATCTTTATAATTGTAGATTTTTTTTTGTAATGAAAATGGACAACGTATGGAAGAAAAAGAACCAACCTATTTAAGGGTGTATTGTGTTTATTAACTGATCAGTAAATCAACTGATCAGCCTGTTAATCTATCCATTTTTCTATTTCTTGCCTTTTTCAAAAAGGAATGTAACATTTCCATCTTATTCTTTAAATGTTTAAATGAAGCCTGAATATTTCAGGATGAAATTTTGGCCGGTTGACTTTCAATCACTGATATCGTGAATTTGTGGAAATGATCAGAAGGGATCTAGTACAATCTACATCAACTTTAGGGAAAAGAGCATCATATTCTTCGAGACAAAACCTTATTTGTTACTATTTTGATGTTTTGGAATACATATTTTATTACTGCTGCTGTTATAAATAACTAAATCTTCATAAAAGTACTTCTGTTGTCCACTAAAAACAAACAAAAACACAAAAAACATCCCCAAACAATGAAAAGACACTGGTGGCCCTGGAAGGACTTGGGCAGATGGAGCAGAGCAGGAACTTGCTGCTTTTTTACATATGCCTATTTAACTTTTTTAAAAAAAGAACAAACAGAAAAACTAAAATGATATAGGCCCTGGCCTCGTAGTGAGGAGAGTCAGGCCCCATTCCGGGGTATTATACCAACTCCTTCAACAGATCCCCTCCCTGCCTTAGGCTTTCTCTTCTACTCAGTTATAGGAGGAGATGGGGAGGTGAAGGGTTGAAGATCTCTCATGCCTCCTTTAAAAATTTAAATCTATTGGCCGGGCGCGGTGGCTCACACCTGTGATCCCAGCACTTTGGGAGGCCGAGACGGGTGGATCACGAGGTCAGGAGATTGAGACCATCTTGGCCAACATGGTGAAACCCGTCTCTACTAAAAATACAAAAATTAGCCGGGCATGGTGGCATGCACCTGTAGTCCCAGCTACTCGGGAGGTTGAGGCAGGAGAATGGCTTGTACCCAGGAGGTGGAGGCTGCAGTGAGCCAAGATGGCACCACTGCACTCCAGCCTGGGCAACAGAGCAAGATTCTGTATTCAAACAAAAAAAAATTAAATCTATTTTAACAAGACCTTCTTGACAAGTTATTTTAAAGATAACAGTAAATGCAAGCCCAAGTGTATTGGAACTTCTACAATGCAAGAAACAGACTGCTTGGAATTTCCATACTGCTTAACTGTGGAGTGATTGTGAATGATCTCTGTCATGGTGTAAAATGTGCCTATGGGGGTGACCAACCTTAGCTGTGAATTTAATAAGCTGACCTGGCACTGGCACCTAGCTCTGGCAGGCTCCCTGACTGAGGACCTCCTCTGCAAACTCACTGGTTGAGGCACTGGGAAAGCTCAAGGAATGCAAAAACACAGGCCCTCGTTCTGCCTGAAGTCAGAAAGAGGGAGGCCCTGAAGGCAAGTGCCAGGGAAGGGCCTGGCACAGAGGACCAGTTCCCCCAGGCGGAAACAGGAAAAGCCTGGAGAATGCTCTCATCTGGGGACGGTGCTCTTTACTTGCTGTGAACCAGCAACATAACGTGCTGGCACCACCTATCAACCAAAAACCTACTCAATCCGGGCACGAACCTGAAAAACCGAGGCTGGTGCTCCACGTGATTTTCTTCTAAGACTCGCCGCCTTTCTCTCTGTAGTTGTTCAATCCTCTGCTTTTGTATTTCGGCTTCTTCTAAGTTCCCTTCTTCTAGAAACCTGAGGCATTGAGGAAAAAAAAAATGAAAGGATATGAATTCAAGAAAACAAAACAATCATTACTACTCAACTTGTATATGTCCACAACTGGATATTCAAAACCCATTCCTATACATAAGACCCTGCCCCCAACCCTTTAATCAGTATCTTGAAGTAGTCAGAGAAGACATTTTTTGAATTGGTGATATTTACATAATTCAAAAATTATATCTACAAAAAAGAATTTGGGGCAAAGTCTTCCTTTCTTCCTGGTCTCTAATTCCAACCACCTTCACCCTACCGCCCTAGAAAACCTACCTTATTATTTTCCTCTGCATCTTTCTAGAGATTCTTCATGTGTATATAAACAAATGTTAATACATATTCTTACCCTTCCCTCTATTTAAAAAATATAAATGGTAGCATGCTATGTATTCCTTGATTTTTTGTTTTGGTTTACTTTCTATTTAACAATCTATCTCAGAGATCTTTCCATGGATATACGTAGACATCTTCATTTTTTAATAGCCACATCATATCCAGTTGTGTGGATGTATCTGAATTTAGACAATTTCCTATGGATAGACATTTGAATTGTTCCCAATTTTTCAATGTGACAATGCCGCAATAAATGACCTTGAATATCCACCATTTTACATGAGTAAGTAGGAAAAATCTGCAGGAGAAATTTCTAGAAGTGAAACTGCTGGGTGAAAGGGGGTGTAATTTATGTATCACTGAACGGCGCTTTGTGGGGATTACAGCAATTTATATTCCCATCAGCAATGCTGAGAGTGCCCTTTTTTCCCCATCACCTCAGAATGTATAAAACTTCTGAATTTTTGTCAATCTGATAGGTTAAAAATTAGGTTAAAAAAATGGGATGTCGACATGATTTTTAAATTTGCATTTTTCTTATTATGACTAAGGCTGAGAATCTTTTCAGATGTTTAAGGGATAGCTGCATTTCCTGTTTTGTGGACTGTTCATTTTCCTATGTCCATTTTTTCTTTTTTTTTTGTTAACACAAGGTTAAGATAAATTTAATTGAAAATGTTCATTATAGACATTAACAATGCTTACCATTCTTTAAACACCATATACGTTATTAATATATACTGTATATTTCAAATTAACTCCATTCTTAGGTTTGATTTAAGAAACACAATTGTAACAGATTTTATACAAAAAAAGACTTCCCTAAAAAAGTAGACAAACTGCATGAAACAGTACAAGCATAATGTGCATAGCAAGATAGCTTGAAGCATTCTGTGTGTGGCTTTCTTTAAAATAAATTAGGGGAATGGGCCCATTTGGGACCTACTGTTACAGCTGACATATGCAAATGGTTTCACACCTTTTTTAGGCACTTGCTAACGAGTGTTCAACCCCTGCAAAATGAATTTACCTCCGATCTATTACTAGATTTCTAGAGGCAATTCATGATACGAGTTGCAGATATGGACTTCTCTGTTT
This sequence comes from Rhinopithecus roxellana, assembly GCF_007565055.1. Lineage (NCBI taxonomy): Eukaryota > Metazoa > Chordata > Mammalia > Primates > Cercopithecidae > Rhinopithecus > Rhinopithecus roxellana. The sequence goes on along the minus strand of NC_044554.1, from coordinate 133,120,009 downwards.
ATCATTTATCTTTTGACCTTATATAGTTTTATTTATTTTGCCATAAAGAAGGGCTTATGTTTGCTTTTTTGGGGGGGGGGGTCTCATTGAGACACCCAGGCTGGAGTGCAATGGTGTGGTCCTGGCTCACTGCAACTTCCTCCTCTTAGATTCAAGCAATTCTCGTGCCTCAGCCTCCCAAGTAGTTGGGACTACAAGCACGTGCCACCGCGCCTGGCTAATTTTTGTACTTTTAGTAGAGACGGAGATTCATCATATTGGCCAGGCTGGTCTCAAACTCCTGACTTCTAGTGATCCACCCGCTTTGGCATCCCAAAGTGGTGTTTGTTTTTATTAAAGCCAAATGTAACAATCTTTTCTTTCCTTGGGCTTCTAGATTTTCAGTCTTAATTAGAAAGACCTTAGGGGAGACATTATTATTTCCATTTTACAGAGTAGGAAACTGAGGCTGGGAAAGATGAAAAGATCTACCATATATCACACACCCTGTGAGTAGCAACCTAGAAATCAGTAGTTAGATCTCAGTGCACCAAAATCATTTAAATCTGAGGGCTCGGGGAGCTGGATGTTTCCACCCTTTCAAATACACACTAAGTTCTTTATGATTGCATGCAGTCAAACTCTTCAAAATAAACACCTTTTTTTGGCATTTCAATGGAAATGGGGCTTTACGGATAACAAAGGTCATGCCACACATGGATTCGAGTTAGGCCCCAGCTCCTCCGTGACACAATTGTTTAAAGCGTCCCCACCTCTCAACTCCTGATGACATTTTCCACCTTTCTCAGGTGCCTCTGGTGGCCCGAGGATTGCTAATAAGACTTTTTGTAAGGCGTTTTACATCTCCGGAGAGAAAAATCTTTAAAAAAATCCTTACCTCTGGTCTGGCCTAAATCGCGTGTCAGTAGGTGGTAATAAAGACTTTGATGATAGATCCATTTCATTTAATTCCAGCGCAAACTGTGTGAAGCCATAGTATTGCTCATAGCCTTTCGGCATGGGATCTAAGAAGAAAATAAATCATTCACCCCTAACTTGCATGTCGCTTATGTTACATTTTAATTCCTTCACCTTTTTCATCTCAGCCTCGTTACAAATTTTCTCTCTCAGCTCCCTTCCACCTCTGTTAAAATATTCTGACTAATGAACAGGCGCTGAACATTTCTCTATACATTTTCTTTTCTATAATTTTTCTTCTGTCTAAAGGGATGTAGCCTCCTAAGTGTGTTCAGAAGGCAAATTTATACAATGCTGTGAAGTTTCTGTAGTGCTTAAGCTATGAAAATAATTTGATTTTAAAATAAACATGTTAGGCTGGGCGTGGTGGCTCAGGCCTATAATCACAGCAGTTTGGGAGGCCAAGGCAGACCGATCACCTGAGGTCAGGAGTTTGAGACCAGCCTGGCCAACATGGCAAAACACTGTCTCTACTAAAAATACAAAACTCAGCCAGGCATGGTGGCGGGTACCTGTAATTCCAGCTACTTGGGAGGCTGAGGCAAGAGAATCACTTGAACCTGGGAGGCAGAGGTTGCAGTGAGCCAAGATTACACCACTGCATTCCAGCCTGGGTGACAAGAGAGAAACTCTGTCTCAAAAATAAAATAAAAATAATAAATAAACATACTAATATAAGCTCTGGGTCCATTTTTCCTGATTCTCACTCTAGAGAATCTGTTTTTAAGTGATGTCAAATTCTACTGAAACTCTGTTTAGTACCTAGAACAGTGCTGAACACATAGCAAGTGGTTAATAAGTGTTATTCTTTTCTTCCATTCCTGCCCCCCCATCCCCCCAATCTTACATCTTTAAACCATTAGGTGCATTGCCCTAACTGGAATTCCAGCTTTTCAAGCTAAACATACCCAAATTTATATATTGTATAAATCCAATGTAGACTACTAAGATCTACTTATAGTCTAAGCTCTTCACACATAACAAGAGAAATGCTTTCCAAGAACTCTTATGCAGACCTTTTCTTTTAAATTAAAGGGTCTCAGTCCACCCAGGTTGGAGTACAGTGACAGGATCTCGGCTCACTGCAACCTCTACTTCCAGGGTTTCAGTGATTCTCATGCCTCACCCTCCCAAGTAGCTGGGACTACAGTAGATGCACACCACCATGCCTGGCTAATCTTTGTATTTTTAGTAGAGATGAGATTTCGCCATGTTGTCCAGAGCGGTCACGAACTCAAGGCCTTAAGCAATCTGCCGCCTTGGCTTCCCACAGTGCTGGGATTATAGGCGTGACCCACCATGCCTAACCGGGACCAATTTTTTGAATCTTCAGAAGTCCTCTTTGTAACTAGTCTAATTCTCTGTGTATCCTAAGCATAAAAATAGTAGCAAAGTTTCCTGTGGTGTCTTGGTCAGCAACCCAGTAACCAGGGAGTAAAGATAGTGCTTTTTCTTAAAGATGGGCCAGAGATGCTCATTGCCATTAGAGAGACATAAAGTCAAGGAATAATGACAGTAACAAAAATTTAAACAGTGTCGCTTTATCAAGGTGGTACTTTAACATTGAGACAGGATGGTAGTTCTCATCTGTGATGCATACTTTAAGCAAAGGAGACAGATTGTGCCATTTGCAAAATCTCATGTGTGCCTCTGAAGCTAGGAAGGCTTCCACTGGTGCCAGTTCATTCTAACTTCATGGCAACCTCTGCAACGGTGGGAGATGTGGCAGCTACCCATCGAAAGAGCCACTGCTGGCTGCCTACTTGACCATCATTTCTCTTTCTTGCTTGCTAACAGAATACTGATTCTGTTCAAATGGCATTATTCCCTTACTGGGGATTACTCCAAGACATCTAAATCTCTCTTGCCTACCCTGTTGCCCATGACTGGTTCATGGATGGGTCTGAACCCACTGCAGGCTGACATGATGTAAAGTCCTATTTGCTGGGGAATCTTAGAAAATGTTCCTGAGAAAAGAGAGGCACAAGGGAGAAAAACTCTTCTGTCCTCTCAATACATGCTTGGTACACTGTCATGCAGGGGTATGACATTGAATGGTAACAACCATTTTGCATCCATTAGGGGAAACACCACAGTACACTGGGAGTGGCAGAATGTATCCTCACTGATCCGTGTGCCCTTGACACAGGTAAGTTGCCTTATGTAACAACCCTGGGGCCACCCACCGCCTCACTTACTGTTACGTAATAGCACATAGCCTAACAGTTTAAGCCACCAGTCAAATGGTTTTGTTTGTTTTTTTACCAACCTAAAGCATCCTAACAAACAATGGTTTACAATATGGCTGTGACTTGGAAACAACATAATTTTTGGACTTAGAAGATCGAATAAGATGTTAAAGTGTGGTGGGGACATGCTGATGAAAGCTGGGGTTCCCTAGCTCTTCTGCCCGTATCTGCTCTAAGAGCTCAGCACCCTCTGGAATCACAGGAGTGATAAGGATGGCTTCTGGGGTTAGGTCAGCCTGGGGATAGCTAACTTTTGTAGGTCTCCTGGGTCACTGCTTTTCCTCTTTGTCCTTGCTGTAGAATGCCTTCTTGCATCTCACTGATATTCTTTCATAGTACCCAGTATAGTCACACATGCGGACTGCAAGATTCCCTCAGAGAATGCCCGTGGATTAGCAATGCTTGTTCTGGGGTTAAGAACCCGGGACCCAGCAGCCCAACAGAGGTGTTGCTATCAGTAAGCATGACAAGTAGGTGAAGACTGGATGAAGGAAGAGGGCCAACACCTCTAACCTAGTTCAAAGCAGAAGAGGCTGGAGATGCTGAACAGACACCGCTCCTGTCCTCTGTAGTTTCTTTTGCCATGCCCACTCACCCACCCCCTCGTAGCCTGGGGTCCACAAACCCAGATACTCACTTGCTCTCCATACACAAGCAGAAGAGGAGGAGCCACCGCAGTAGATGCTTTCATGCCATTTCCCAAACAGCCGATGAACTGCATTTCCACTCCTGTCAAACACTGTGCCTTCAATCTCATGGGCATTAGTGCTCCAGTATTTTGCCTAGGATTCAAATGAGAGTTGTTGGCTTAGTCCTTTAGCATCAGCTTATTACAGATATTAAAGAAAGAAAAAAGGAAAAGCTAGAGAAAGAACTGTAAGAGTGGTTCCATACTACATATTAGTTTGCTAGCTCTGGGTTCTGTTTTTTTAACCAACAAATTAAAAATTTATGTATTTATCATGTACAACATAGTGTCTTGAAACATGCATACCTTGTGGAATGGCTAAATCAAGCTGATTAACATATGTATTACCTTACATACTTACTTATGATAACACTTAACTCTCTCAGTGGCCGGGTACAGTGGCTCACGCCTGTAATCCCAGCACTTTGGAGGCCGAGGCAGGTGGATCACCTGAGGTCGGGAGTTCGAGACCAGCCTGACCAACATGGAGAAACTCCATCTCTACTAAAAATACAAAATTAGCTGGGTGTGGTAGCACATGCCTGTAATCCCAGCTACTTGGGAGGCTGAGGCAGGAGAATCATTTGAACCCAGGAGGTGGAGGTTGTGGTGAGCCGAGATCGCGCCATTGTACTCCAGCCTGGGCAACAAGAGTGAAGCTCCATCTCAAAAAAAAAAAAAAAAAAAAAAAACAAAACGAAAACAAAAACAAAAACTCTCTCAGCAATTTTCAAGTATACAACACATTGTTATTAACTATAGTGATCATGTTGTACAACAGATTTCTTGAACTAATTCTTCCCGTCTGAAATTTTGAATCCTTTGACCAACATTTCTCAATCCTCCCCTCTGTCCCTGGCAAACCCATGTCAACCATCATTCTACCCTCTGCTTCTATGAGACTGACTCTTTTAGATTCCAAATATAAGTAAGATTATGTGGCATCTGTGTCTGGCTTATTTCACTTACCCTCCAGGTTCATCTATGTTGTCATAAATGACAGAGTTTCCTTCTTTTTAAAGGCTGAACAGTATTTCACTGTTGTATGTTATATGTACCATATTTTCTTTCTCCATTCATCCATTGTTGGACACTTAGGCTGTTTCCCTATCTTGGCCATTATGAATATTGCTGCAATGAACATGGAAATGCAGATATCTCTTTCATATACTGATTTCATTTCCTATGGATATACACCCAGTAGTGGGATTGCTAGATCATAGGGTAATTCCATTTCTAATTTTTTTTTAGGAACTTCCATTCTGTTTTCCATAATAGCTGTGCTAATTTACATTTCCATGAATGGTGTGGGTTTCCTCTTCTCCATATCCTCCTGAACATGTTATTTTTCATCTTTTTGATAATAGCCATTCTAACAGATATGAGATGATATCTCACTGTGGTTTTAGTTTGCATTTCCCTGATGATTACTGATGTTCATCATTTTTTCCTCATATATCTATTGGCTACTTACATGTCTTCTTTTGAGAAACGTCTCTTCAGGTCCTTTGTCCATTTTTAAATCAGATTGTTTTCTTGCTGTTGAGCTCTCTATACATTTTTTATATCAACTTCTTAGGGGATGTATAGTTTACAAATATTTTCTCCTGTTCTATAGGTTGTTTCTTTACTGTATTGATTGTTTCCTTTGCTGTTTAGTTTGATGTAATCCCATTTGTCTACGTTTGCTGCTGTTGTGCTTTTGGGGTCATATCCAAAAATAGTACCTGCCCTGACCAACGTCATGAAGCTTTTCCCCTTTTGTTTTTGTTTTAGTAGTTCTACAGTTTCAGGTCTTACTGTAAGTCTTTAGTCCTTTTCAGTTGATTTTTGTATACAGTATACAGTCCTAATTTCATTCTTCAGCATGTGGATATTCAGGTTTTCCAGCACCATTTATTGAAGAGACTGTCCTTTACCCAGTGTGAGTTCCTGGCATCTTGGTCAAAAACCAATTAATTATAAATGCATGGATTTATTTCTGAGTTCTCTATTTGTTCCACTGGTCTATGTATTTGTTTTTATGCTTGGACTTTGGCTTTAAAAAACTCATACCTTTAGTTATTTAATAAAAATGAATGGTTAACGATCTGCAGTTTGTAACTCAACTAATATTTGTGTAAGATACATTTGCATTACTTCCTTTGCTACATACAATGTAAAAGAAGGCTCAGTTCTCGGCTGGGTTCAGTGCCTCATGCCGGTAATCCCAGCAGTTTGGGAGGCCGAAGTGGGTGGATCACTTGAGGTCAGGAGTTTGAGACCAGCCTATCCAACATGGTGAAACCCCATCTCTACTAAAAATACAAAAATTAGCCGGCTGTGGTAGTGGGTGCCTGTAATCCCAGCTACTTGGGAGGCTGAGGCACAAGAATCACTTGAATCCGGGAGGTGGAGGTTGCTGTGAGCTCAGACTGCACCACTGCACTTCAGACTGGGTGAGAATGAGACTCCATATCAAAACGAAACAAAAAAAGAACAAAAACAAGAAAAGAAAAGATTCAGTTTCTATACATCAAGCGAGTAGCGTGGGTATTCTCACTATGTATTGGTGAGAGGCAACCTTGCACTCTATTCTGCTCAGTTCAGCTCAGCTCAGGCCAGCCCAGTCCAGTGGATTTTATACAGTTCCACACTGCAGCCAGCAGAGGGAGCTCTAGCGCCCTAGAGTTGATTTTTTTTTTTTTTTTTTCCCCAAATTACCTGGCTGCCCTAAAAGTTTCTATGAAAGAACGGCAAAGGCATTTCTCCACAAATCAAAAAACCCTAGTACTATTTTCAGCTTAAACAGAATCCATATTTGGAAACCAATAATGTTGAATGGCATTTTCAGGTCAGATTCCGGTCGTTCAGCTTCTGCATTTCAAGGCTGCGGTAAAAATAGTGGCGCACGGAAGTGTCTCAGAGTTGAATTAGAAATTTAAAGTTAAGTTATCCAGCCATGTAAGAATGAGGGAAAAGCAAAATGATCTTAAGTTTGTTTATTTATTTTTTGATAAGACAGGGTCTTACTATGTTCCCCGGGGTAGAGTGCAGTGGTAAAGTCATAGCTCACTGCAGTCTCAAATTTCTGAGCTCAAGTGCTCCTTCTGCCTCAGCCTCTCCAGCAGCTGGGACTACAGGTGCATGCCACCCTGTCTGGTTAATTTTTAAATTTCTTTATAGAGATAGGGTCTTGTCATTTTGCCCAGACTGGTCTCAATTTCAGGCCTCAAGTGAGCCTCCTGCTTCAGCCTCCCAAAGTGCTGGGATTACAGGTGTGAGCCATGGCACCAGGGCTCTTAATTTTATTCTGAATCAGGTGTCAGATTTTCCCTTAGAGATATACGCCAACAAATCCAGTGCTGAGAATTTGCTGGAAGCCACCAAGGGACACTGTCACCTTCCACAGGCGAGTGTGGCATCTGCTTGCAGCATCTCTTTCAATACCAGACATGCCCAGTGTTCATCTCTAATGACTATAAAACCCATTTTCTGCATGTAAGTGGATGAGAACCAGGTAGGTGGTAGATACGGGAGTGGAGCATGTTTCCTTGGAGAAAACGTTGAGAGCAATGTGGCTTTCACGTGGGACACAGGTAATATATCCCTGCTTCAGGCTTCCTTTTGTTTCTGTTTGCAGAGAGCTCAGACAAAGCTTTCAAGGTAGGGTCATTTTTATTTTGTCCCACATGTAAGGTCATTATGGGCTTTATGTTGGTCTATAAACCAGTTTGAGGTTATAATAAAGACCCCAATCCACCTCTTCCTAAGTATTCCCTATAGGTTACAGGTGGTGCAGAGAGGCATTACATGAAGTTCCACAGTAAAACCTCAACTCTCTGCTTATTATTTCCATCTTTGTTAAATGCAAATATTCCTTGAGGAGGATCATGTTTTAAAGCTATTTTAACTACATACAATTTTTAAGAGCATGAAGGAATCTAGGAGGGAGAGAAAGCAGGGAGGGTTGCCCAGCAAGGCTGTTAAAATGATAAAGAGACTCCATACTTTTTGCCTCTGGCCAATCTTTCCATTTCTTCTCTGAATGTTTATGAGTCTCTCATGTGTGCCAGATACCATTTCAGGTATCAGGACTACAGAAGTGAGCAAGACAGACTAGGTTTTGCTCTTCTGGAGTCAAGGATGATGAGGAGGGTATGGAGAGCAGAAAATAAACACACACAGCAACGATAAGCAGGCTGACTTCAGATGGTGACAAGCACTCTGAAGAAAATGGGACAGGATAGGCAGCGAATAACAGGATGGGGCTAGGGCTAGTGATGGAAAGATCTGGGGACAGCTGCCCAAGCAGAAGGAAATGAAGAAAGAGAAAGAAGGCCGGTGTGGCCAGAGGACAGTGGGGAAAAAAGAGGGAGGAAAAAGAGAAGTTCAGGTTGGAGGGGAACGAGGTGGTGTGTGTATCTGCAAGTGTTCAAGTATGTGTGTGAAAGGGTGGGGATGGGGAGTGTAGCCTGTGCAGGGCCTGGCGGGTCACCATAAGGATGCAGGCTTCAACTCTGAGAAAGATGGGAGCTGTTGGGGGATTTTGCTCAAAGGAATGATACAGCATGAGATTTTTTTTTAAAAAGAGCCTGTGGTAAACCATACCTAATGTAACATAGACCATTTGAACCATTTCTAAGGGTACAATTCAGTGGCATTAAATACATTCAGAATGCTGTGCAACCATCACCACTATCTATTTCTAGAACTTGATTTCATCTTCCCAAACTGAAGTTCTATACCCATTCAACACTAATTCCCCCTTCCTCCCCCCTGCAGCCCCGGGTGACCACCATTCTGCTTTCTTTCTCTGTGAACTGGATTCCTCTGGCGATCTTGCAGAAGTGGAATCATGTAATATTCGTCCTTTTGGGGCTGACTTATTTCACTCAACATAATGCTGTCAAGGTGTATCCACACTGCAGCATGGTGATTTATGTTTTAAAAGGGTCTCTCTGGCTGCTGTACTGAGGACAGACCCTAGTGGCCCCCAGGAGGGGCCATTGCCCTGGTCTAGGTGACAGAGGTGCAGCTGGGACCAGGGAGTTCCAGCATTGCTTGCCTGCTGGCATAAAGGTGAAGGTGAAAAATCTCTCAAATGCCCTGTGCTCTGGGGCCCTGGTTCTGCCACAGCCTTTCCAGGGACAGAGTTCAGAGAGTCACTGGAGTTACCTTTATAAAATTCACTTTGCAGTAGCAGGAATCATCATTCAGATTCTTGATGACAATCTCTCCATAGTGCTCAATCCACCTCTGCCCGCTTAAGATGTTATGGATGCAAGAGGTCACTTTGTTCCACTCAAAATGATCCCCAAAACTAAAAAGAAGGAAAAAGTAGAAGTACCAATTTCCAGAAGAGCCAGCAGCAAATGCAAACAAACTCTGCTCTTTTATAAAATAAGTCATTACTCATCCCTTTATTCACAGAAGCAACACTGGCTGAGTGTCCACGCCACGCTAGATGTTCTAGGAGCCTCCACTCTCCAAGGAGGCGTGCATGCCACAGAGAATGACAGCATTCAGACTCTGCACTCTGGAAGCTACCAGAGGCTTCACTAGAAGCTGGTGGTCTCTTGGAACAGCCCACTCCCTCCTTTGACAGAGGAGGCAGTTCACAGCCAGAGGGGCTTGTCCAAGGCTGCTGAACTAGGAAAGGAAAGCTTGAGGAAGGGATGAAGATTTTATACAACTTGCTGAACATATATTGCCTGCATCCTTTATGATGAGAAAGTATTCAGATATTACTTATGGAATTCAATAATTATGAGGAAAATGGTATTAATAATATGACCAGATACTTACAAAACATATGCAGTGTGCTAAGTACTATTTTAGGTGTTTTATGTATATTATTGGTTTAATCTTCACAACAGCCCTAGGAAGTAGGTGGTTTATTATTCTCTCTTTCTAGACGGGGAAACTGGTGATGAGAAAGGTGAAGTACACTGTCCAGCGATTCGCTGTCAGTAAGTGCCAGAGTGAGCAGGTGAATCTCGGCAGTCCAGTTCCAGAGTCCCTGCTCAGAAGCATCTTGCTTAATAAATAAGTATCAATCACCCCTATCAGATCAAGGCCATGCCTTTCTTAAAAGGGATTTTGATAGCAAAGCAGCACAATAAAGGAAAAACACTTTTTTTTTTTTTTTTTAAATTTGAGATAGGGTGTCACCCTGGCTGGAGTGTAGTGGCATGATCACAGCTCACTGTAGCCTGAACCTCCCCAGGCTCAAGGGATCCTCCCACCTCAGCCTCCTGAGTAGATGGGAATACAGGTGCATGCCACCACTATGCCTGGCTAATTTTTGTAGTTTTTCTAGAGACAGGGTCTTGTCATGTTACCCATACTGGTCTCAAACTCCTGGACTTAAGCAATCCGCCCACCTTGGCCTCCCAAAGTGCGGGGATTACAGATGTGAGCCACGGTGCCCAGCCAAAACCACCATTCTTAATCTTGCTAGGAAGTGGAAATGAGTTTTTAATAAGCATCTATTCGGGGAACTCTGGTCTGCAGGAGGCATTTCCATTTGAGGGAGAAACATTTTTTAAAAGTGAGCTTGCCAAAAGGAGGAACATTTAAACCTACTGTCAGACAGATTACAAGAAAAAACACACACTCAATGCAACAGGCGGGGGGGTGGGCATCCGGCTCCCAAAGCAAAATCTTGGCCCTAAATTCCATAAAGTTCCTTAACCATAGAAGAAGAACTTACGCTGGCAGAGTCACATGGGTTGTGCCAATTGGAACGATTTCCATGGATTTGCCCCAGAATTTGTTTTTCCATCTCACATCTGAAATGAAATACCAAATATTACATTTTTAGCAGGAGAGTCAGGTAGATTAAATAGTTCCTAGGCTAGATAAATGATCAATCACTATATAGTACAACCTCTTCACAATCAAGTCAATTATTATATAGGATAACTTTTCATAAAATATAAGTACCAACCCTTTGGGCCCCTGGAGCAGAATCAGGGAAACTGAAATGATAAGATAAAGTCCTTTCCATGAATGCATTAACAGCACGAAAGGCAGACAGAAGTGAAAACAAGTAGTTAGCACACAGAGAGGCCCAGGTTATAACTAAGTGTGTTATAAGGTAAAATGAAACCTGAGAAGAAGGAGTGACGAACATGCTTGGAGAAAGCATCAGAAGAGGCTTGTCAGAAAGGGCCATCTAAATGGGGCTTTGAGGAAAAAGCAGGAGTTCACTGGGCAGAGAAAAAGCAATTTAAGGCTAAATAGCTTGTCCAAGGGGACAGAAGTATAGGAAAACATAGTCACATAGTATGGTTCTATCCTACAGGTCTCAGACTGTCTTATCTAGAGAAGAGTAGAAAGGTTGAGAACAAAACCAGGTGCAGTGGCTCATGCCTGTAATCCCAGCACTTTGGGAGGCAGAGGCAGGTGGACCACTTGAGGTCAGGAGTTTGAGACCAGCATGGCCAACATGGTAAAACCCCTTCTCTACTAAAAATACAAAAATTAGTTGGGCATTGTGGTGGGTGCCTATAGTCCCAGCTGCTCGGGAGGCTGAGGCAAGAACCCAGGGTGGAGGTTGCAGTGAGCCAAGACTGTGCCATTGCACTCCAGCCTGGGTGACGGAGTGAGATTCTGTCTCAAAAAACAAACAAACAAACAAAAAAAACTGAAAACGAAGAACAATGGGCTCTCCAAGCCTGGCTAAGAGTCTGGTTTGTGTGCGATGAGTGGAAACAATCAGGCCACTGATGTGATTAGACATGGACCTTGCAAAGGCAATTGGAAGCCATACGGAGAATGGAACAGGAGTAGGAGAGAGGAGAAGCAAGGCGACAAGTTAAGGGGCTTCTGCAGTTGCCCAGGGGATAACAAATGGGGATGAAGGGAACCAAGACAACAGACATGGGGAAGCGAGTGAGCCCAGAAATACTAAAGAAGAAGAAACAGGCACAACTAGGTGACAAATTAGATGCAGACTGAAAAAGAATTTATGAACAATGTCAGATTTTTCTAACTTGCGTGAATGGTGGTACCAACAGAGAAGCCAGGGAATAGAAAAAGAACAGCAAGAGGATCCCATCTGGCTGCTGCACTGAAGATAGACAGACCACAGGGTGGGAGCAGAGGGGACAGTGGGGAGCCCTGGCTGGGGTCCAGGTGAGAGAGGTGGAGGTGGGGCTGGGACCAGCGAGCCCAGTGGGCCTCATATTGTATAATCGTATTTATATAAAATGCCCCAAACAGGCACATTTATAGGCTGGGGAATGTTGAGAGAAAAGGGGCAGGGTAATATTTGCTAAAGAGGATTCTTTCTGGAGTGATGAGAATGTTCTAAAATTAACTGTGCTGATAACTGCACAGTTTATAAAATTCACAATTCTGTGAATAAAAACCATTGAACTGTACACTTTACACGGGTGAATGATATGGTATATAAGTTGTATGTTCATAAAATTGTTACTAAGAGAAAAAAAAAGATAGCTGGCTGTTTAAAACAAAAGTAGTAACAATGTACTACATGATTTATGGTATGCAGAAGTAAGATGTATGTCAAAAATGGTAGAGAGGTTGGGAGGGGAAAATGGAAGTATACTTCTGTAAATCTCACTATAGGTGAAACTGGCATAATATTATTTGATGATATTAAAAATATATAACATAAATCCTAAAGTAACAACTTTAACAAGAAACAAAATGGGTAAGTATAGCTAATAAGCTAACAGGGGAGATGAAAGAGAATGATAGAAATTATTCAATCCAAAAGGCAGAGAAAGAGGAAAAGGAGAACAAAGAACAGATGTGACAAACAGAAAAGAAACATCATGAGGGCAGATTTAAGCCCAGCTACATCTACAATCACAACAAATGGAAATGGTTTACATAACCTACATAAAAGGCAGAGAAATGTCGGGCTGGGTTACAAACCAAGATTTGGGAATCCTAGGCCCATGGAAATAGGTGGATTGCTCAGGAAAAGGCTGATGGGGAAGGATGGCCTACGAGAAGGATGCTCAGGAAAGGGAAGGACGTAATGTAGGAAGCACACAGAACTACTTTGAGAAGACCCCTCTCATTAAAAAAAAAAAAAAAAAAAAAATCCAACTTTTGGCTGGGCGAGGTGGCTCACGCCTATAATGTCAGCACTTTGGGAGACCGAGGCAGACATATCACAAGGTCAAGAGATCAAGACCATCCTAGCCAGCATGGTGAAACCCCATCTCTACTAAAAATACAAAAATTAGCTGGGCATGGTGGCTCATGCCTGTAGTCCCAGCTACTTGGGAGGCTGAGGCAGGAGAATTATTGAACATGGGAGACAGAGGTTGCAGTGAGCCGAGATCACGCCACTGCATTCCAGCCTGGCAACAGACCGAGATTCCATCTCAAAAAAAAAAAAAAAAAAAAAAAATCCAACTTTTGAAACAACAAAGAAGAGGTGCTTATAGCATGAGTGAGATTTACCAGTTAGGAGGCTAGGAACCTTATGAGAATATTTCCAGAGGGTTTTGGTGAGAGAGCAGTTTCAATCTGAAACTTTAATAGCAAAGGTGAAGAAAGAAAACCATGGTACTTGTCACTTTAAGCTGGAAATACTGATTGCCTCCAGAGAGAGAAACTGAGTGGCTGGGGAAGGGGGTTACAGTATACTGTTTTGTACTTTTAAAGTTTAATAGACTGCGTGTGTGCGTGTGTGTGTGTGTGTGTGTGTGTAAAGGCAACATGTGATATCAGTGGTAGCAGAGAAAAATATTTTAAAAATGTATATGTGCTTACTGTCTTAAAAACTTAGGATGCTTACATTTTCCTTCTCCAGTGCACTTTTTTTTAATAAATTGAGAGGTTAACAAAATTAATCCATCTAGGAAATAGCTATAGCCTTATTCATTCCTCAGAAGACTGACCCACCCACCCCCAACTCAAAAGATAAACTGAACAAAATTTTAGGAACAATCATCTCAAAAATGAAAAGAAGTAAGCAATGTAAAACATGATCTCAGAAATAAAATTTAAGTCTGACAAAAGCAGAAAACCCCTCTGCTGTCTATACTCTGATAAACAACTGTAAATATTTAGTGTCTCTTGAAATATGTGAGGCATTTCAAATGATTTTTAAATAAGATAAAGTTACAGAAATAAATGGAGGAGGCTCAGATAAGGTAAGTGAGAGATGAGCGGCAAGAACAGGTGACGTAGATCCTTCCAACCAGGCCCAAATCCAGGGACCACTTTTGATCTCAGTAAGAATTGATAGCAATTCTTGGATAAAGTAAATAGATAACATATTACACAATATGATGGAAGTAAAATGTATTAGCACATTACCTTGCCAGAAAACAAAATTTCTAGACTCAGCATGACATGCAGAGATAGGCGGATGGTGGCTGACCTGATGGAAACAAAGGACAGAAAAACAAAAAATGAACTTTTGCGTCTCATGAAATCCAGTCTTTCTTCACTGCACTGAGATGTAACACTGTGCAGTGCTGAACTGAAGGAAAAACTTCTTTAGTTTCCCTCAACAAGTCTGTCCTCAAGAGGGCGCTCCTGATACAGTCAGCTCCCACTTGCTCAGGCTGGTCAAGGGTGAGGGCAAGGCCCTTGAATGGAAGCCTCCAGAAGCCTCCGTGGGAGGGCGGCCAGGTGGCGAGTGATGAGGACAGAGGTGCATTTTGAAAGACATAAAAATAAAAACAGGGACATGTGAGGATTGCTCATCCATAACATATAATCTAACATTGGCTACCAATGTGTCAACATCTCTGTCAGCTATTCTGAAAGTAGCTGCAGATGTTTTAATTAAGATATCAAGTAACAAGTATTCTAACAAGCAACCTAAATGCTCTTCCTCGGGCTCAGCCAATTTAACTCTTGAAAACTCTGCATAATAAAAGGCCAGCCTCTTTTCAAATCACCTACAAGAAGACCAATGCAAGGTAATTTTTTAAAAAAGAATGTTTCTATTAAAAAAAAAAGGAGAGGGGGGAAACACACAATTGTTGAGGAAATGTTAGTCAACTGTTAAGAACATTTTATTTATTTTTTTGTCAAGATAAAAACTATCTTGAGCAAGTAAGTAATCTCATTCCAGAAAAGAGAACTCCCTGGAGCAGAGACTGCTTTTTGGCAAGGAGTCATTACTCATTTTATTCAGTAATGAAGAGGCTGAAGAGAAAATGGCTCCTCCCTCTATTTCCTCATTATCTCAGTTGCACTCAGGGAATGTTGAGAGGTGTACATGCTGTTATTCTAATTCAGTACTGGTGAAACCACAGTAATGCTGCCAGGGTTGTTTCCAGAAAGTTCTCTGATGTAGTTGATTCCTAGCAGAGGTGTCTTACATTGAGAGTATCTAGCTCAAAGCCTGCATTTTATAAACAAAGAGACTGAAACCAGAAAGATTAAGTAACATTTCCCAAGTCACACCGATAGTCAGGGAAGAGACAAAGGAAAGACCAAGCGGTTTTGGTTTACCTCACTGGTTTTCAAACTTTGCAAAAAAAGGAAAAAAAAATGTTTTGAGCAGCTGCACGGTTTTCAAACCCATCTTATCAAGAACCCAGAATACTGAGCCCTTGCTTGAGAAAACAGGTGGGGAGGAAGGGAGGGCAGTGGGTAACAAATCCACAGCTGTTCACCTTCCTGGGACCCTCGGCTGAGGAACATGGTTTGAAAACTACTTCTGTGTGCCAGGCCTCCAGCTGGAGGACCGCAGGGCTGGGAGGATGCGGTCACACACACCATACCCACATGTGACTCATGGGATTACAGCTGTGCGGGCCAAAGAAAGGTAGAGACAAAGATGTAAATCATGTAGGTATCTTTCAGATTCCTCAATGAACATAAACGCCACTTGCACTACAAAGCAGGAGACTCAAATTTGCGGCTCTTTGGTTTGTCTTAGTTCCCATGTGCCTCCTAACAACGTGAGCCCTTCTGTGCCTGTGGGATTTTCAAGGGCAATTTTCACTTCAAGCACTGACTTAGAAACCTAATCCCATAATGTAACTCCCTGATATTTCCTTTGATGTTGTCTTTTTTCTTGAGACAGGGTCTCACTCTGCCACCCAGGCTGGAGTGCAGTGGCACAATCAGCCCACTACAGCCTCGCCCTCCAGGGCTCAAGTGATCCTCCTGTCTCAGCCTCTCAAGTTGCTGGCACTAAAGGTTTGTGCCACCATGCCTGGCTAATTTTTTCACTTTTTGTAGGGATGGGGTCATGCTATGTTGCCCAGATAGGTCTGGAACTCCTGGCTTCAAGTGATCTTCCCACCTCAGCCTCCCAAAGTGCTGGGATTACAGGTGTGAGCCACCATATCCAGTTGTCTTTTTTAAAAAAATCCTACCACTTGGAGATACTTTATATCAAAAAATGCTATATTCTTCTCCTTTTCTTCACTAGCTGTCTCTCAATGAAAACAGTGGAGTTAGCTTTGAAACCATGGGACCATATAAAACAAAATCAGGGTGCAGTGGCACAGCCCTGTAAGCTACTTGGGAGGCTGAGGCAGAAGGATCCCTTGAGCCCAGGGTCCAGGAATTCAAGACCAGCCTGGGCAACATAGTGAGACCCTATCTATAATAATAATAATAATAATTAAAAACAACCATAAATCAGCTCAAGACAATCCCCACTCCCCACTTCTCCACCCCACCTGGCATGACCCACTACGGAGTGGAAGGACAGCTATGAAATGTTCCTCTCCCCCATAATGGAGACATATTTTAAAGTGGATTATTATGAAGTAGATTATATTCATCCCACAAAAACAATGTAGCAATGTGGGAGAGGAGTACTACAGCTTTGATGAAGAATTTGGCATCTTTACAGGTATGGCCGAATGTAAACATCAAAGCCAAACACAGTATAGAAAAACCACACACCTCTTTTGTAATAATTTTAAACACCATAAAATAGGGATAAATACACTATCCATATGAACTATAAAAGAACCCCTACTGTATACACACATCTCATAAAAACACAAGCTTGATTTTTTTAAACTATTGTGTTAATGAATGAATGTTTAGCAGATTAAGTTTAGATGGATTCAACACATTTTCTGAATTAAGTCTCAACCTTCAAATATCAGTAACTTTGCTTATTTCTTTATGGCTTACACAGGCCTTTGGGAATGGTTTATTTGGCCCACATTGCTTTTAAGAGTTTTACGAAGCTTTCTGGGGAGATTTACATTGATAGCTTATTATTATTATTATTATTTTGTATATTTCCTCCTATTTGTGGAGCATCTGCCATGTGCTGCACTAGTGTCCGGGAATGAGGGAAAGGTTTTTGTCGTTCCACGGACCTGAGCCCTGACTGCAACATCATCTGCTGGCTGTTTGACCTTCACAGCTTTCCAATCCCCTCAGCCTCTGTCACCTCATCTGTGAAATAAGGCTGATTCCACTGATTTGGCCAACTAAAAGAGAACACATACAAACTGTCCAGGATCGTATGCTGATGTGGATGAGGCAGAGACTATGTTTTGCTTTTTTTTTAATGAGTGTATTTTCACTTGGTTCTTACTATCTTCATTAGCCTGATTTTATAAATTAGGAAATAGGGGTTCTGTCCAGCAAAGAGCTTCCCCAGTGCCACACCATTAATGAGTGATAAAGGTAGCACTCCAAACCTACGTCATCCTCTTCCAGATCCAGGGCTCGTGTCCCTCCCCAAAGCCAGGACACATCATTAAGGTTCCTTCTCATGGACATTTAGAGAAAAAACCTTTTGAATTTGACCTTTCCAACCTGAGTCTCGCATATTTCTTTGTAAAATGAGGTGTGAGGATCCCTCTTGGCTTCAAAATGCTCTGATTCTAACATCTGATGTTAATATCTTCTTCGAATCTTAGCATCAAAGGTGGCAGCGGATGCTGGCCAACTTGAAAATATTATACAAAGGCTTTAATTTCAACGCCCATGGAAAAAGGTAATTCACACTTAATCACTAATCTTTGTTGATGGCAATCCTTCTAAAATCTATTAGAGTAGAGAATAATGAGCAGAATCTAATCTGTCTTTGTTATTGTAGGATTTTGGTTGAGTCTGTATTCTCCTTCCATTTTAACTCAGGCAAAAAAAGGCAGTAGATGCATTTGTCTGAATTGACCCAGCCCTGGAAGAGAAGCTGTCTGTTAGCCTATTGAATAAACCCAATTTAGACATTTTTTTTTTAAGCATTCTTCCCTATCACTTCCTTTCCAATCAAAGAAGAGCAATTCTTGATTGGTAAGGATGTCCAAGCATTCAAGGAATTACTACACATGGTTTTTATTATGCAAGTATTCATATGATAACACATGTATCTATCTTTCTTTCTACAAGCCCCAATATAGTTCCCCTGGCAGTTAAGAATTCTGGTAATTTATAATTTATTTATATATCTGAGGCCTTTCTTTACCTTGACCTAATCATTTTTAATTTATGCTTTGAATGCACTTTATATAAGAGGTCAAGGGAGAAGCAGATAGGGAAAGGATGTATTTTCAGTATTTTTGTACTTTGTAAGCTTTTATTTTTCAGATTTAGAAAAGTAGCCCTTCAATACCATCAGTTCTCCCCTGCAACCGCTCCAAGGCATAACTATCCAGTA
The DNA here is from genome assembly GCF_007565055.1 of Rhinopithecus roxellana. Taxonomy (NCBI): domain Eukaryota; kingdom Metazoa; phylum Chordata; class Mammalia; order Primates; family Cercopithecidae; genus Rhinopithecus; species Rhinopithecus roxellana. The sequence goes on along the minus strand of NC_044554.1, from coordinate 133,101,552 downwards.
CTCCCAGGTCCTGACTTCCCTGCAGCAATACAGGGCAATAATGAAAAAGAGGGCAAGTGCCAGGTGAAGAGGTCATCCAGAGAGGGGGACCAAGTGGCCATTCTTTCCAGGTCACTCATCAAGCACTTACTGATTGCCTCCGATGTGTCAGGCACTGTCCTAGTCACCAAGGGTACAATGATAAGCTAAAGAAACAAAAATTCTTACCCTGATGGAAGTTGTATTTTAGTATGGAAGTGGGTAAGACAAACGACACATAAGAAGCACATAATTTGTCAGTAGTAATGTGTGTTGAGGAAAATAAAGCAGGGCATGGGGATGTGGGGACAGTGAGTAGGAGGGCTGGTTAGACAGGGTGGTGGGGCAGGACTCTAATAATGGAAACCTGTGGGGCTGAGAGAAGTTCGGAAGTTAACCACACAGGTATCTGAGAGAAGCACATCCCAGGTAGAGGACACAGCCAAGGCCAATGGCTGGAAAATGCTTGGTACGAAGCAGAAGCAGCAAAGTCAGTGTGGCAGAGCTAAATGACCAGGCGGGGAAAGTAGGAGAAGTGTCTGAGGGTGAGATTTTTGAGGGCGTTGTGGATCATGGCCAGGACTTTGGATTTTATTCCAAGTGACTTGGGAAGTTGGTGGAGGGTTTAGAGCAGCTGCTGCTTCTGTTTTAAGCAGTCACTCTGGCTGCTGGATAAGGAATTAACTGGCTCTGGAAACAGGAGATCAGTAGTGAGTCCAACTGCAATAATCCCAGTCACTGATTTTAGTGGCCTGAGTTAGGTGACCAGCACCAAATGGGCGACAGAGTGAAAATGGCTGGCTGCAGAAGGCAGGCTTCTGAAGGAAGACCCCAGGATTTGCTGATGAGAGGATGTGAGTTATTAGAGAAAGAGCTATTAAGGATGATGCCAAGAATTCTGACCTGATTCTGGGGAGAATGCAGATGTCAATTATTTTCCCTTCTCCCACGTTCAGAGTGAATCACTTATCTCATAAACACATGGCTTCTAGCAAAAAATTAAAAAACAAAAACACATTAAGTGCTGACTTGCCCTAGAAATGTAGAAAACCACAAAGCAATGGTTTTTTTTGTCTCATCTTTGATTTATTGCTGGTTTTATTTGAATGGTTTGAATTTACCCTTTGACAGTGTCTTTAAGATGGTATTTACTTATTTAATAGGTAATAAATAACTGCTTACTGGTAGATACAAGGACTATTCAGAGAGATTACATGAGTGTGCAAGGAGGAAGTGATGGGTGTGGCAAGTATAAGTCTGTCCAAGAATGTATGGACTCAGAGTCTTCCAATAAATAACAGAAAAGGAAGAAAAGCTGAGCCTGTAGAGCAAAGGAAAATATCTTCATTTCAATCTCTTATATTTTAGTAACTTTTAATAACTGCACTCAGCTTTTCTGACACTCTCAAGGGTATGCAGGTGGGTGGGTAAATGGTTAAAATGAACAATGATCTGGACAACTAAAGTTTCATGTAATTAGGAAAAGCTACTTTTTAGACTATAGCTTAATTGCATATCCTTTCAACACCAAACCGTTTCCCAAAGGTCTGAAAAAAGGAACGCAGCCAGCTGAAATAAGTTTTCTGACCCATCTATTCCCTTGATGCAGCTCAAAAACAGTGTGTTAGCTCTGCCAGGCAGCAGGAGGACTCAGCAAGCAGGGAATCACCTGCCAGAGGATACTCAGTCCCTGACCAATAAGGAAAGAAGGGAAGTCCCTCCTCTCTGAATTCCTCCTTTTGTGGGTTTGTGTAGAAAGCCAAGGTTGAATTGGATTTTTTGACACAAAGAAAACCTCTGAGAAGGTGGACGAGCCAGAGGGTCAGAACCCAGGAGAGGAATGTGTATGACTCACTCCTGATCGTTCCTCTTTCACAAAGGCCACACCCCAGTCTACCACGGGAGCTGAAAACAAAGTCCTATGTGAGTCTGGAGAGACTCTTCATGGCAAGAAAGAACAGCATACACAAAGGGCTGCTTTCACATCCACCGCAGACTCCAGTAGCTCTGAGCACAGTCACTGAGTCCACACAAGAGACCCCACAAAAGGTGAGGGGAAAAGGACGCAGGGATGGAAACAGAGGGGCTGGGTTAGATCTAGCATTTGCTGAGGGGCACTGGGAAGCTCAAATCCTCTAGGCCTTGGTTTCCTCGCCTGTAACTGATCCCTGCCTCACCTTCCACAGAGCGCTATTTTGGAGATCAAGTAAGATCATGAATGCACGGAACACTCTACACATCTAATACTTGTTATAAGAAAAATTTTTAACAAGAAATGCTTTCTCTGGTTTCTGACCACATGAGTCATTTTGATATTGTGGTTTTGGGTCTTTTAGATGAGAAACAATAGAGAGGCAAGTTTCAACGGAGTCAAACTCTCAAGCAGCAATGACTTCCACTTGCCTGGCTGCTCACCACCTGGAACATCCACATACCCAGCAAATCCACAGGATAACAAAATCGAGGGGCTTTGAGGGAGAGACAGCCATCGCTTTCCAAATCAGACTGTTGTCTAGGAAACTCAGAAGAAAGGCCAAGTTGTTTCTTGCCAGGTCCTTAAGCTTGGAGATATAATTTCCATCAACATCTCCTTAGAAAAAAATTCCACCCTATATTAATTCAGGGGGCTTGCCCAGTTTATTATATTAGTCATCCAGAAACCTGTACTCACTGTAGAGAGGCGCAAGAAAACAAACCTCTAAGCCATGAGAGCTTAAGTATATCAATGACACATAATGGACAAGGGCAGAGTCATGCTGCCTCCATCAAGGTAGACTGTCTCCTGGGCTGGAGGCAGAAAGAGCCATACCAGCTACCAGTAGGAAACAGAATAAATGCTCTGGCACTCTCTTCAGACGTGTTAAATTAGAATAGACAAGGTCAGGAGAGGGAAAGAGGGGCACTGAGTTGATAGGCTCCTGCTGGCCAGGAAAAGGGAGGCTCCGACCCTACGCCCTTCCCACTCCTAAGGCAGAGGGCTGCCTGGCGTACTGAATCACATAGGTGCATCTTCACACTGTATACTCACTTAGGATTCTCAGTGGCTTCCCAAGTAATCTGCCTATGGGAAAATCATACCTAGTCACACTGGACAATGCTTTCTGATCCCCAGAGCAGGTCTATTTTTCACAGTAAATGCATATAGTAGCATTCTAGTTTATATATCAGTCTCTTGTAAGCTTAGTGTGAATTTATCCCTGAGATACTCATCCATTCTTAGGTATATTAAAATAACCAACTATCTGTGGCCATCAGGCTAAATTCCAGACAGATGAAGCAGCTCCATGATGATCAAGACTGGTGGTATGACCATGGTGAAGCCAGCTGTGAGAACTCCTGGCTGCCTGATAGCCATCTTCTGTCAGAGACTCACCAGCAACATTAAGGCCCCTTCGAACCACTTGTACTAGAAGTGGAGATATAGCATACCTTATTTGAACATAAGAAAGTATATATTACAGATACATGCCCTTCTAGTTTTCTTTCATCAAGTCATTCCTCAGGCTCCTCTCTGCCTTGTCAACACTCCTCTTACTATTCTTTTCCCTTTTTTTTGAAACGGAGTCTTGCTCTGTTGCCCAGGCTGGAGTGCAGTGGTACGATCTTAGCTCACTGAATCCTCTGCCTCCCAGGTTCAAGTGATTCTCCTGCCTCAGCCTCCTGAGTAACTGGGATTATAGGCATCTGACACCACACCTGGCTAATTTTTTGGATTCTTAGTAGAGATGGGGTTTCACCATGTTAGCCAGGCTTGTCTGGAACTCCTGACCTCAAGTGATTCACCTACCTCAGCCTTCCAAACTCTTACTATTATTTGTTTGTTTTTTTTTTTTTGAGATGGGGTCTTGCTCTGTCGCCCAGGCTGGAGTGCAGTGGCGTGATCTCAGCTCACTGCAAGCTCCGCCTCCCAGGGTCGCACTATTCTCCTGCCTCAGACTCCTGAGTAGCTGGGACTACAGGCGCCTGCCACCACGCCCAGCTAAATTTTTGTATTTTTAGTAGAGACGGGGTTTCACCGTGTTAGCCAGTATGGACCTTGATCTCCTGACCTCGTGATCCACCCGCCTAGGCCTCCCAAAGTGCTGGGATTACAGGGGTGAGCCACTGCACCCGGCCACTCTTACTATTCTTAATACTTTATAATAAAAGGCATTGTAGGCCAGGTATGGTGGCTCAAGACTGTAATCCCAGCACTTTGGTGGGCCAAGGCGGGCGGATCCCATGAAGTCAGTTTACGACCAGCCTGGCCAATATGGTGAAACACCATCTCTACTAAAAACACGAAACTTAGCTGGGCGTGGTGGCACAAGCCTGTAGTCCCAGCTACTTGGGAGGCTGAGGTGCGAGGATCACTTGAACTGGGAGGCAGAGGTTGCAGTAAGCTGAGATCGTGCCATTGTACTCCTGCCTGGGTGACAAAGTGAGACTCTGTCTCAAAAAAAAAAAAAAAAAAAGACATCGTAGAAGTTCCCAGTAAATGTAAGAGCAGTAGCCATTTACTGAGTATTTCCATCAGTGTATTATTTTATTTAAGCCTTACTACAACCTATTAGTCAAACATTATCATTCCTAATTTATAGATTAAAAAAAAAAAAAGGGGAGGCTTAGAAAGTTGAAGGAACTTACATAAGGTCACGCATGGAGCAAACTGTGGAGTTAAGATTGGAAGCAGGCAGGTCTGCACATCCTACACCCAGCACATCCTAAACTACTAACAATAACCACTTCTCTTTCTTGCTTATTTCATGGAACTAAATGCTAAGTTATGTAACCCTCTTTCTGTCTTTGTGCACAGGTGCCCAGGAGCTCTGATTTCTCCCCACTGTGCCACCATGGGAAACATACAAACAGATCTTGTTTTGGGCCCTGTCCCACCAGGGCTCAGAGGACTGAAGCTCAACTTTACACAGCTCACGTTACTATTCTTTTCTTATAGCTATTCATCCTGTCCTGATTGTCTGCTGTAGTTTGAGGCTATTTTTGGCCTTTATTTTTTCACAAGAGTGCATATGATACCATGGAAACCAAATTATATTTTCATTTATTCTCATTCTATTTCAGGTTCAGTATTTAAATAACCCAGATGAATTTTGAATCACACAGATTATCTTATCCCCTTTAACTACTGATTTAGCTCCCTACTTCCCCAGTATCAGTCCATGTTTAATTTCTTGTTTTAGCTTCTAACTGGCAAGCTACTGACAGTGTGCTTTGGGTTACTGTATATTCATTTTCCTTCAAGTTCCAGAGAACACTCCTTATCATTTACAGTTAAGATAAGCACTATCATCATAAGTCTCTCAGCCAACCCACGCTTCCCTTCCTCTCCCTGTAGTGCAAATCCATTGATAAAGAGAGCAGCAAGATAAAAGAATATTTTAGCAATCCACCCCCCCCCCCTTTCTCCTCAGTTCTCTAAGAACTGGGAGGTGAGAAATGTATAGAAACAATGATGTTTAATGTTCCTAGGGATTTAGGGATATACAGAGAGTGAACATGTTTGATTGCTACCTTAACAAGGTGGGAGAGGGTATATTTTATTTTTTAAATTTGTTATAATTTTAAAAAAATTTCTTCCTGCGTATCTTAGTAAGAGAAGGTTTTTAAAAATTTTCAATATGTATACACTCTATTTTAGGTAAATAATTCCCTATTGACAAGTATTTTAGATGTTCCCACCCCAAATTATTGATGCATGCTGGCATCAATAATGACAGCAAACACTCATATAACATGTATCTTCATGTCCCAGACACTGCTCCAAGCGCTTTGCAGACAGTGTCTCGCTGAATCGTCACAAAACCATGTGAGGTACATACAACTGTCATCATCTCCACTCTCAAGAACAAACTAAAGCACAGAGAAGCTATGTAACTTGCCCTGGGTTATAATGCTAGTAAGAGGTAGAAATGAGATAGGATGGATCCTAGGCTGTCTGATGTCTGAGTATTACTCTATGCTACTTCTATGGCAAGAGTGTGATGGAACCTTAGGCTGCATGAGTACAAGGTTGTGCATCCATCATATGAGGGCAGGGACTCCTGTCCGGATCCCTCACCCCCACCCCACTGTGATATCCTAGCACCTGGAACAGTGGCAGGCACATGGTATATGTTCTAGAAATAATTTATTGACTAGAATGAATAAATACATCAATGAATGATTCCTCTCAAATCAAAATTGAGAATAACACATTTATCTGGTGCTACCCATTCTGCTGGGGGCATTCATGCTCTGGAATAACGATGTCAGTGTGTTAGGGAGCAATGTTAAACCTCTACAATGAAGGTTGGGCCAATGTTCATCCTTTCAAAATTCCTTGTGCTAACGATTTTAAAGAGAAAGGACACCGGCAATGCATGTAGCCAAGCGAGTGTGCAGAATTACTGGTGGTACCTTTATGCCCCTGGGTGGTGGCTTGGCTTCAGTGGAAGGGAAATCGATCCCTCCCTTTATGTTGAAAAGTACTGTAATTATCTCGGCTGCTTTGAAGCCAGCGAAAGGTAGGAAATAAATATTTCAGAAGCACATTGAATGGGAGACATAAGCAACCCCTCCCAACAAGCAAAAAAGGGTGTATATACCTGTTCTGAAAAAAACTGGAAGCCCTTGTCCTCCCGAATACATTCATATGTTTCTCCAAGAACCGGATTAAATGGCTTGCTCCCAGCTCGGTAGTAGCTAGATGCATACGCTGATATGGCAAAGGCTGCCACATACACCTAAGGACAAGAGAAAAGAACGTTGTCACTTCTGTGTCACCAAGAGCTTTATTGTTCACAAAGAACTTAACAAAATAAAACCTCTAGGATTTTCTTTCAGAAAGCCAAAGATTTGTCTTTGGTTGTTTAAAAACAACCAAACCAACACAGGTTTAAAATTGTACGTTTAAATAATGTTTATTTGGGCCCCCAAACGAATTAATCCAACGTTTTCAAGCTGTCCGTTTATCTTGATGCCGAAAAGTTGGGAGATGCTATCAAGACGATGACATTTCTAAACTGGACTACACTGTTTCTGGAAACTGTTAAGCTGAGGCCAGTACTTTTAAGCCTGACAGTATCTGAGGATCTTGATAAGGTGCTAAGGCTTTAGGGGTGGAGTGGGGAAAGAGTATTAAAAAAGGAGTGTTAAAACATCCCTCCAAAACTCAGGAATCAGCATCATAAATTTAACCATTCAAAATGTGATATTATAGAAATCAAAACATTCATTTTAACCAAAGAAAATCTGAGTCATTTCCTAAGCCTGGGAAACAAGCCACAGGATATAGTGACTTTAAAGTTCTGCTCTTTTGGGAGGAAAAGTGAAACATAAAAAAAAAAAAAAAAATTAAAATAAAGAGAGGAAGGAAGAAAAACTTTACGTGAACACGAAGTGAACAAACTCTCTGGGCGGCCCTCACTGTGAGGTCTTGGCATCTTCAGCGGTTCCCCGTCAGGGCACCAGGGAGGCACATTACCTTCTTTGTCTTTTTTTCCATGTGTGTGAAAACAGTTAAACCTAAGCAGTGATGGCAAATTTTCCTTTCTAATGTCGGGTAGTAACAATCTCAAGATTTCTTCTTCCCAGCACATTTCATGCAGTTTCTTATACTGAAGAAAAGCTGAGTGCCTTTCATAAATGCTCACTAGTCACATAATCTTCCTTTATAACCTTCTGCTAAATTTTTGGTGTTGCCTATAATAGGGGCCACCTCACCACCACATGCTATAGAATTCTCTAGAGCAGCTGGATGGCTTATAAAAATCAGCTATATTTGGCTGGGTGCAGTGGCTCATGCCTGTAATCCCAGTACTTTGGGAGACCAAGGCAGGCAGATCCACTTGAGTCCAGGAGCTCAAGACCAGCCTGGACAACATGGCGAAACCTCTTCTCTACAGAAAAAATACAACAGACGCAGCTGGGTGTGGTGGCACATGCTTGTGGTCCCAGCTACTTGGGAGGCAGAAGTGGGAGGACTGATTGAGCCCAGGAGGTCGAGGCTACAGTGAGCCGTGATTGCACCACTGCACTCACTCCAGCCTGGGTGACAGAGCAAGACCCTGTCTCAAAAAAAAAAAAAAAAAAAAAAAAAAAAAAAAGGCCAGGAACGGTCGCTCACATCTATAATCCCAGCACTTTGGGAGGCCAAGGTGGGTGGATCACGAGGTCAGGAGTTCGAGATCAGCCTAACCAATATGGTGAAACCCATCACTACTAAAGATACAAAAATAAGCTGGATGTGGTGGCACGCACCTGTAATCCCAGCTACTCAGGAGGCTTACGTAGGAGAATTACTTGAATCTGGGAGGTAGAGGCTGCAGTGAGCCGAGATTGTGCCACTGCACTCCAGCCTGGTGACAGAGAGAGACTCTGTCTCAAAAAAAAAAAAAAAAAAAAAAAAAGAAGAAGAAATCAACTACACTCAAGTCAGTCCTACTTGTGACTGCCTGTGTTCTTGAAACCTGGGTGTGTGTTCCTCTCCCTGCTTCTCCACATTGGTAACCTGTGAAACAGTACAGCCACACCGTGTTTGGAATGCTGAATCAACCCTTAGTCACCTGCACCGTGTAAAATAGAACATAACCAATGAAAGAACCTAGTGCCATGCATGATGCTGTGGGGAAGAGAGACCGAAGGGGAGGTGGAAGGAAGCACTCTCCCTACGGGTTGGCAGCATGAGGGAGAGTCCAGGCAGGGGCATAAGCAGACCTGCAGGTTAGTAAACAAAACCCATGCGATAAGACTCCTGCTTACTGGTTATGCTGGGGATGAGAAGCCTCTCCTCAAACCTCTGCTCAAGGGCAATGACACCAATCAATCATCTGAATATCCTAAGGGTCTCTTAAATTGCCACAGGATGAAACATCTTTAAGAAAATTTTGCCCTCAAAGCCAATCATTTCCTTTAAAGAAAAGAGCTGTCCACAAATGCTGACTTTTAACACTTGCCTTAGAAGCTATTTCTAGAAGTTTTGCCTTCCTTTTATTCAGCAAAAATTATCTGGGGACAAGTAACCAAGAAGAGTTTAAAAAAGACAGCTTGTTTTTGTCTCCCACCCTGATTATCAGTAACAAGAAAGAAAGTCTTTTGGGCCAGGTATAGTGACTCATGCCTGTAATCCCGGCACTTTGGGCCCCAGGGCAGGAGGGTTGCTTGGGCCTAGGAGTTCGAGGTTGCAATGAGGTAGGACTGCACCACTGTAATCCAGCCTGGGCGACAAACACCCTGACTCAAAAAAAGAAAGTCTCTTTGATAGGGGAGGCCCTGGAGACTGGGCAGAATGACGATGGGATATCCCTCTCAGACAGCAGGTAAGATTTCCCCTCAATCTTCAAATCATAGAAGTAATAATGTTTTACTAAGCGCTAAAACTACAGAATGCTTAAAATGTAGAAAAGAATAGCATCCTCTATCAATGTGGGGTGTCGGCAGGGCTAGGTCTGTGAAGACGAGGGGCCACTCCAATTCCAATGCAGCCAACTGGCAAACGCCCAGGAGAGAGACTCTGCATTTGGGGGACACTGATGTCCCAGCATCCCATAGAGACAATGACCTTACCGCTCTAAGGGCACTGAACATGAAGAAGCAAAAAGAGGTACAGAAGCCCACGTTCAAGAACAAAGTCAGTCACAGTCATAGAGGGCTGATCTGCCCGAGTCTTGCCCTTTGAGTTCTCCATTCCCAGTCTCCCTACCCATGAGATGGGGGAAAGATGAGAAATACTTGGAAGCCAGCATGCTGTGACTGGAGCTGATGCCGAGTAGAGAAGAGAAGGTGGGCTTTTCTAAGAGTTTTTTTTTTTTTTAAGTACTCTATAAAATAAGAAAGAGAGAGAAAAAAAGAGTATTTCTGATGTGAAAACCTCCTCTAGTGAACTTTATTTTCCAAAAACCTAGGAGCCAATGGGACAATTCCAGAAATAAACACAAACATTCTCAGAGGAAACTTACCCTGGATGAGAAAAACAGCTCGAGAAATTAAATTCTGTCCACCCAGGGAAGTAAAAATAAACATGCAGACAGCCCTAAAGACATGTTTTCCAGCCGGGCACATTGGAACAATCAGCTAGAAGGCTTCTGGAGGAAGAGGAAGCATAAACCCACAGAACAGAACTACCCCAGGCACCGAGTGCCACAGAGAAGCACCCCAACCCTGCCTCCAAATCCAGACAAGGTGACTGGAAACAGCCAGGCGGAGGAAGCCAGACAGCTCTGAGTAATGAACCTGTCTATAGAACAATCAAAATGAAACCGGAGGGAACAGGGGCTGTCTCTCTGATGGGCCCCGTGAATGGCCTCGTGGCTCGGGGATTGAGGCTGGACAGTGACAAGGGAAGGCTGACTCCTCACCATTCTTTCCAGGGGGCTGGGAATCTGCGCGGCCTTGTCCAGGAGCTCGCTGTACTCCAGCTCCTCGCAGAGCCTCTGCAGTGTGTTCAGGGGCTCGTTCAGTTCCACCGGCATGGCCACCTTGGACAGGTCCTTCCCGATGTTGTTCCTCAGGATGTTCCACAGGCTGATGTTACTGCTGCTCGGGCAGGGTGCCGGCAGGCACGTTCTTCTCCGGGACTTCGCTTCCGCACCACTTTCAAGGACAGGCCCTGAAAGGGAAAGAGGCCTGGTTGTCTCTATAAAGCTTTTCATTTTATTCTATTATTTTTAAACCACGAATAAAACCTTAGCTAGCAAGTACTCAATGTTACTATTAAACTCAGTTGTCCAGAGTATGACTGGAAGTCAGAAAATCAGCAAAAGAATTCTGAGCAATTAAATACCCAAACTGACACACACTAAAACCCATCGACTTTATTCACAGGGAAGACCCTGAATCGCTCCTCAAAATCTAGTTCCTCGTAGCTCATACACACTTAGAATAAAACTGGAAATTGGATTTCTATGCCTATAGCTGCTTACTGTTTATAAAAACTTGTAAAGTTTTTAAAAAATCACTTTAAATTCTGGTAAAACAACTGTGTTTATTACAGGAAAATAATAAAGGAAATAATGGTCATTTCATTGCTCCACCATCCCAAAATATCAGCCATTTATATATTGGAGTATCTTCATTTCATGTTTTCTCCATCTGTGTTGTTCATACTGTAAGCATATTTTATATTCTGCTTGTTCAGCTAACAGAGTATTTTTCCATATTATTTAAAATTTTTCTAAAACATCAGTTTTTGCTCAATATCACTAATCATTAGGGAAATGCAAATCAAAACCACAATGAGATATCATCTCATATCAGTCAGAATGGCAATTATTAAAAAGTCAAAAAATAACATGCTGGTGAGGTTGCAGAGAAAAGGGAACACTTATACGCTACTGGTGGGAATGTAAGTTAGCTCAGTCATTGTGGAAAGCAGTTTGGCGATTTCTCAAAGAACTTAAAACAGAACTGCCATTCAACTCAGCAATCCCATTACTGACTATATACCCAAAGAAACATATATTGTTCTACCATAAAGACAAACGCACGTGTATGTTCATCACAGCACTATTCCCAACAGCAAAGACATGGAATCAGTTTCAATGTCCATCAACAGTAGACTAGGTAAAGAAAATGTGGTACATATACACCATGGAATACTGTGCAGCCATAAAAAAGAATGGGATCATATTCTTTGCAGCAACATAGATGGAGCTGGAGGCCGTTATCCTAAGCAAACTAACACAGGAAGAGAAAACCAAATGCATGTTCTCACTTGTTAAGGGGTGTTAAACGTTGGTTCACATGAATAAAGAAGGAAACCATAGACACCAGGGCCTGCTGGAATGTGGAGGGTGGGTGGAGGGTGGATAGAGGGTGAGGATCAAAAACCTACCTATTTGGGTGCTATGCTTATGACCTTGGTGATGAAATAATCTGTAGAGTAAACCACCGTGATATGCAGTTTACCTGCATAACAAACCTGCACATGTACCCCGGAACCTAAGGGTTTTCTTTTAACATCATTTTTAATGACGGTAAACATATTTTTTTGCCTGTATCTTTGATTATTTTCTTAGGATACAAAGAAGTGGGATTACTATGTCAATAACTCTGAATGTTGTTAAAACTTTTGATTCACATAATCAGACTGCTTTTCAAAAAGGCTGCCCCCAACTTCCCCATTTATCGGCAGCAGATGTGAGCATCCATCTCCTGAGGACTCTTGAGGCTTGTCATTTTCATTTTTAATTTCTGTCAGATTGTCAGGTGGACGGCGTAACCTCCTTGTTTTAGCTTACATTTAAAAGATTTCCCGTGTGGTTTGGAGTGCTTTCATGAGCACTTTTGCTCTGCTGAATTGCCTGCCTTCCTATTTATGTATTAAGACCATACTCTTTTGTTTTTATATTTGTTTTACAATTTAATCCCCACTTGGCATTTACCTTTAAATTTGCTCCATGGAGTATTTTGATGAATGACACCCATTTTAGGTATGTCAATCTATCAATCTTTTCCTTCGTTTCATGCACTGAAATTCCTATCCTCCATTGTACCTGTTTTCAAATGAAATCTCTTGCATTTTGTTTTTTATTTATATATAAATAAACATACTTTATTGATATATATTTTATTAAACATCCATATTTAACATTTACTTATTATAAAGCCAATCACTGAATAAAGGGGCTGCTCTGATGAACAGAAACACATGAAAACAGGGCCACACTGTGCGTCTCATGGTAATCTAATCATCCAATTAACTTTTGAATTTGTTTTGCTTTTTTAAAATTAAATTTTTTTTGAGACAGAGTTTGGTCTGTTGCCCAGGCTGGAGTACAGTGGCATAATCTCAACTCACTGCAACCTCTGCCTCACCAGCTCAAGCAATCTTCCTGCCTCAGCCTCCCAAGTAGTGGGGACCACAGACGCATGCCAACATGCCTGGCTAATTTTTTGTATTTTTGTAGAGATGAGATTTTACTATGTTGCCAAGGCTGATCTCAAACTCCTGAGCTCAAGTGATCCACCCACCTCAGCCTCCAAAGTCCTGGGATTATAGGCATGAGCCACTATGCCCAGCCTGTTTTAGTTGCTTAATATGGGTAAATACAACATAGGTAAGTAGCTGCAAATGGCAGTTTTAAAACTAATTAATTAATTATTGAGATAGGGTCCTTCTCAACAGGCTCACTCAGGCCGAAGTGCAGTGGTGTGATCATAGCTCACTGTAACCTTGACCTCCTGGGCCTAAACAATCGTGCCACCTCAGTCTCCTGAGTAGCTTAGGCTACAGACATGCTACATCACTCCTGGCTAGTTTTTGTATCTTTTTTTAGAGACAGGATCTTGCTATGTTGCGTAGGCTGGTCTCAAACTCCTGGCCTAAAGCAATCCTCCTGCCTCGGCCTCCCAAAGTGTTGGGATTATAGGTGTGAGCCACTGTGCCTTGCCTATAGTCATTTTTGAAAACAGTTTTTCATGTATTCTCAAAAAATTTTCTTTGATTCCACTAATGTAAATTTTGAAAGAGTGCTATTCCACTGCCATCATAACCACCAATACTACTAACAGCTAACACATATCTGGCATTTTATTCTGTGACAGGCAGTCTTCTAAGCATTTTACGTGCATTATTCCCACTTATCCTTTGTAACTACCACTTGTGGTAAACAGTATTATTATCCCCATTTCACAGATGAAGAAAATAAGGCATAGAGGAAGTAAGTATCTGGTCCCAGAACACACAACCACTGAGTGGCAGAGCTGGGGCTAACCAAGGAAGTCTGGTCCCTTAATCCACATTCTTAACCACTTAACTTCCCCAAAGTACCCAGCATAGAGACAGATCCTAATATGTGCCCAGCAACATTGTGGGGAAGAAATTTATAGGAAATAGTCTAAAAATCTCATGTTTTACTATAAACTCAAACAACAATAGTGTATCAAGACCTTGGTCCTAACATAGGCAAAATGATGACATGAAATGTAAAGGTTATTTCTGTATCCAATCTTTTCAGTCGAGTATTGATGCTTAGAAATATAATCTCCCCCAAACCATGGGAATGTCTGTAAAGAACTGGGGGACATACACTTCTAGTATTCAAACACTGACAAAGAAGAAAGCTGGGTTTTGCCCAGTGCTTGTTCAAGAAAGGCAATGTAGGCCAGGCATGGTGGCTCATGCCTATAATCCCAGCAATTTCAGAGGCTGAGGCGGGTGGATTACTTGAGGCCAGGAGTCCAAGACCAGCCTGGCCAACATGGTGAAACCCTATTTCTATTAAAATACAAAAAAATTAACTGGGCATGATGGTGTGTGCCTGTAATCCTAGCTACTTGGTACACTGAGGCACGAGAATTGCTTGAACCCGGGAGACAGAGGTTGCAGTAAACCGAGATCGCACCACTGCACTCCAGCCTGGGGGACAGAGTGAGAATCTGTCTTCACACACAAAAAAAAGGAATGTTAGTTAGCATTCTAGCAACATGGCTGTAGAGTACGATAGAACCAGTTCTAACCTCTAAGCTTTTCCTGGCTGGTGTCAACACAGCATAGCTGTGGTCTTAGGTTCTGAACCATGCCCTCTCTTTATCTTTGACCTCTGAACACTCCATTAACTCTTGTACTCCCTATGGCTCCCTCTCTATAAGACTCAAAGGAATGGAGGACTTCCACATTCGTCAATCCTCCTCATCTACGGTGGGAGCACCACTTTAGTGTGTGTGCTGTTTGCCAAGGGAGTGATGTTTCTTCATTTCTCTTTCAACTTGCCTCCTTGTTTTTCTAGAAAAATAAGTAGCACACAAACTTGCTCCAGTGTTTTTGGCCTTCTTCTTCCAACCCACTGTTCTTAGACTTTTCCACTAAGGGGTTCATCTCCCAAGAAACATTTCAAACAAAATACCAACCATGATGAGCATCTCACTTCTAGCAGGTGTGATACTGAAAGGATACTCTTCCAAAGCATGGTAAAACTACCTGTTTTCTTCCCCTATACTGTGGTCCCCCAAAAGGTGGCTCTTAAGCATTCAGATAACAATTCATCAGTTCACACATACACATTGAACTGAAGAACACTGAAATACCAAAAAGGTGCCTGGCATGGTCCCTCTCCTCCGTGTAGATATGAAAATAGGTGGTGCTTCGAGTATCCAATGCATAGTGCAGACAAACCTAGAGACTCCAAGGCAAACTGAGTACCAACAATGGTAAGTGTTTGATGCTACAAGGACCCATGCAGGGAACTGTCCAGGTAGGCAGATTCTTTTTAAGGGCACCTTCCTAAACAGGCCAATCTGCTTACTGAAGTCCTAAATCAGAGCTGTTTGGGGGGCTAGCCAGACACTCCAGATATTCCACAGTTCAAACTAGCATTATGAAGTATCTTTCCTGCCCATCATTTCCCTTCTTGGGATCAAGCAGTAATAAAGGGTCATCTTAGAATACCCTGAGGGGTCCGTCCAACAGGTAGCCATTTGTTACTTTCAAATGTGTTGTTTTGAAGAATCTGAAGCTAAATGACGACTCGGATCATATCTTTTATTATATAAGTCCTATCACATTCCTAAATTATAAAACCCCCCTGATATTTAAGGGCGAATAACCATATTCTAATATGTCCACAGAGACAACATTAGACTGCAAAAGGGATATCTGGGCCAGGCACAGTGGCTCACGCCTGTAATCCCAGCAGTCTGGGAGGCCGAGGCAGGTAGATCACTTGAGGTCAGGAGTTCGAGACCAGCCTGGGTAACATGCAACTTCATCTCCACCAAAAAATACAAATATTAGCTGGGTATGGTGGTGTGTGCCTGTATTCTCCAGTTACTCCAGAGGCTGAGGCAGGAGAATCGCTTTAACCCGGGAGGCAGAGGTTGCAGTGAGCCAAGATCGCGCCATTGTACTCTCCAGCCTGGGCGACAGAGGGAGACTCCGTCTCAAAAAAAAAAAGTATCTGTTACGTTTTTTATATTCATATAATTGGCATACACTCACTTTATAAAAATAAAAATTTGTACAAGCAGATAAATTTATTTGAATTAATACATCTTTCACATGTGGGTGCTGTCTCCTCTCCTAGATTATAAAATCCTAGGGGGTGGGGTCCATGTCTTAGTTTTCTTACACAGTACTTGCTAGAGCTCTTTGCTTGTAGCAGGTCCTCTACACCGTTCACCCTTGAACCACACCGATTTGAACTGCATCAGTCCACTTGTATACAGGTGTTCTTCTGCCTCTGCTACCCCTGAGACAGCAAGACGAACCCCTTCTCTTCTTCCTCCTCCTCAGCCTATTCAACATGAAGATGACCAGGATGATGACCTTTATGATGATCCCCTTAATGAATTGTCAATCTTTTCTGTTCCTAATGACTTTCTAAATAACATTTTTTCCTCTAGCTTACTTTATTGTAAGAGTACAGTCTCAAATACACATAACACACAAAATATGTGTTAATTGAGTGTTAGTAGTTAAATCTTTGGGGAGTCAAAAGTTATACATGGATTTTCATCTGTGTGGGGTATCAGCATATACCCCGAACCCCCATATTGTTCAAGAGTTAACTATACAACGTATTAGTATTCTATGAAAATCCAAACTTTTCAGAGATTAAATAATGTAAATCTTACCCAAGGTCTGTCTCTCATTATCTAAATCATTACTGAGATTATCTAAGGAAAGATTATCACTTATGTCACTGACGTATGAGTCATCATCAGAAATCTATGGGAAAGAAGAAATAACATTCATTAGAGTTAGAATAAACAAGAGCCAGATTTTCATAAAACCCTGACTCCAAATGATCAAACATGTTGAGTCCCACACTATAAATAGTCTTGGGTACTGTTTTCATAAAGGTCCATATACCAATCTGCCAAGGAGGTATTCACAACAAATACCTGTTCTTAAAATTCTTATACATTCTGAATTAGTTCTCACAAGAAAAACAGCAAGCAAGCTCAAGACTATTATTATAAAGATTCTTATTAATTCTGACTGCATTTTTAGAATTTATTAGTGTTTGAGTAGAAGGAGTTACAGTTTGTCTTTGAGCTATTTGTGTAAAAAGTATCTTCTATGGGAATTAATACCTAAACAAGATGACTATGTCTATATTTAAGGGGTAATATTACTAGTACACACTGACACAAAGCAATATTAACTATAATAACTGCTCTTCAGGAAAGTATAATTGTTATGCATCAATGTAAAACAAATAATGTTATAAACTAATATTACAATAACCACATTATAAAAAAATGTAATTATTATATATTATAAATCAATGTAGGTTAAATTTCATGATTAAGAAACATACAGGATGCTAATTTCCTTCTCTGCAGTAGACATATTACATTATTAAATAGGTAGAAGTCAAAATTATTAACCTGTACTTGAGAAGAAATATAGCACTTTGAGAGGCTGAGGCGGGTGGATCACTTGAGGCTAGGAGTTCGAGGCCAGCGTGGACAATATGAGGAAGCCCGTCTCTACTAAAAATACAAAAATTGGCTGGGCATGGGGCGCACGCCTGTATCCCCAGCTACTTGGGCGGCTGAAGTGCGAGAATTGCTTGAACCTGGGAGGCAGAGGTTGCAGTGAGCAGAGATCACACCACTGCACTCCAGCCTGGCTAACAGAGTGAGACTGTGTCTCAAAAAAAAAAAAAAAAGAGGCCAGGCACAGTGGCTCACACCTGTAATCTCAGCACTTTGGGAGGCTGAGGCAGGCAGATCACCTGAGGTTAGGAGTATGAGTTTGAGACCAGCCTGGCCAACATGATCAAACCCCAGTCTCCACTAAAAATGCAAAAATTAGCCAGATGCGGTGGTGCATGCCTGTAGTCCCAGCTATCTGGCAGGCTGAGGCTGGAGAATCACTTGAACCCGGGAGGTGGAGGTTGCAGTGAGCTGAGATTGTGTCACTGCACTTCAGCCTGGGCAACAGAGCAAGGCTCCGTTTAAAAAAAAAAAAAGCATAACAAATTTAACACATCAAGTTACAGAAATGAGAAAATATCCAATGCTCTCTACTTTTACTTTTTCTTCTCACATATGGTATCATTTTTGGGTATGAGTTATGATAGAACTCTCAGAATACAATGACTAAAAAGGGCCACTGAGTTTAGTGTTTCTGATTATGGACTATTTACTGAACAGATTAACCAGCAAAGCAACAAGAGAGATTTTTGAGGCACCTAACTGTAAACATTGCTCAAACCTCATTTTCTGAAGAGCTTGGAGATAACAGAACTTCCTGAGCATCAAAAAACTCGGAAAGGGAGTCAGTGATGGAGAGTCTACTTTCATTAGAAAGCTGATGAACTAGAGCTCGGTTTTCATCTCGGGAGTTTTCCTATTTGAAGAACAAAACCAAAAATGTATACATTTAGAAACACTGTCAAGAGAAAGAAAATAAATGATTTAGTTGCACAATACACAAGGTCACAGGCCCATGCAAATAAGCAACTCAAAGCAGAGGTCAGCTCCAACGCTGAGAAGTGAGCCTCATGCAAAACACAAAGTTCTCCCCCAATATGGCCACCTCACTTACAGGCACTATCACTTCTCACACACATGCAACAAATCACAAGGCAAAAAACAACTGTCCAGGTCACTCTTTGTTCCATTTAAAAAGGGAAAAATGCCAATGCTCTCTGAATCATATCCTCTTATTCGCTACCACTGCTGGATGTTTCTTTTTATACTAAAATCTCCTCTGCATTGCACTGAATGCATGTCCTTGCATGGCTGGTTCAGAGCAACGTTGCTTTCTTCTGCCCCTATGCTGAAGGAACAATATGCTGCTTTTGCTTTTGAGGTGTCCCTTGACAAATACACAGTGTGTTTTGGTACAGAGCACCCTGGTGGCAGATAATTTATTATTCATGGATGAATGACATAAGTTCTCTTTGTCTGTCTCTTTCCACCCACAATGACTCTGCACGGAAAGGAAGTCCCCAGTCCTCTTTATAAGCCTCTGTACAAATAACACAACAGAATATCATTGTTTTCTCATCTCGCATGACCCTCTATTCTCCACTCCGCTGGGTCTGGACTTTCCCTCTGGGGAGGACTAAAGTCCTGAGCTGGCCATGGCAGGATATAACAATGAACCAGACAAGGTTTGTGGACTGAATGAGTGGTGAGAGAATGCATCCAACACATATCAGACCAGGCCTGTGGAACAGACAAAGTGCTGGCAAAGTGGAGAGATTGATTCTGATTAGGGAGATTTTGTTTGGGGAGGGCTTCACGGAGGTGGCACTTGAGGAAAAAGAACAGATTCAGGACAGGATGATTTGATTTCTTTCAATCAGAGTAGACAGGTAGTAGTAAAACCACTCACATTTTTTTATTGGGATAGCAAAGAAGTTGCTTCCATATCATCCAGAATAATTTGGGGAAAAGGCAGATTATATCTTGCCCAGAAATTGTCTGAATTCAGGACACACCCCTCAGTCTCATAGGGAGAGGATGCTACAACAGGAGGGCCATAGCAGATTTTCGTAATAAAAGGCAAGTGGTCCCTTTGCAAACTGGTTGCTTCCGTTTGTAAATATGTATCTACAAACTGTTGAAATATATATCCCTTTCCTAAATAAGGCATCTGCCCAAAGTATTAATGATCCTACCCATTTTAATACCCGTGTAGCCTTCTGAAAACCTAGCCTCTTCTCTACCCTAACAAAGAGATCACTTTAGAATCTGTATCACAGCTGTTAACTTCAAGGAAAAGGTCTCTCTCCTCAAAAGAGCCAGGCATAAAGCTACCGAGTTTGAAAACATCATAACGAACAGCTTCTGTCACTCACTCAAACAACAGAATTGTCCTGTGTCTTCTGTGTGCTCCTGTCACAAAAGATGCTCATGATTTATCTACTTGTTCTACTCATTAATTGATTACTAGTCACTCCTGCTCTCTCTGTATCTTCCTCCTCCTAGACTCATGGGTCCGAAGGATTTCCTGGCTGACCAACACTGAAAATAATACTCCTAGCCCCTAGCCCTTTCTGGTGTCTTCTTATATGTACTAAAAACTCATCAGCACTGCTGCAGCTCCAAGTCTCCAACATGGTGTCTTAAACAACTCAGGATCTCATTTGTTAAAATATTAACCCAGGCAGTTCAATTCAATAATTTCCTTTCACATATATAATGCATGACTGGTTGCTTATCTATTGCTTACATTACAAAAAGTTAAATCAAGGATGTCCAACCCACAGCCCGGGGGCCACATACGGCCCAGGACGGCTTTGAATGTGGCCCAACAGAAATTTGTAAACTTTGTTAAAACATTACGAGATTTTTTTGTGATTTTTTTTTTTCCTGGCTCATCAGCTATCGTTAGTGTTAGTGTATCTTATGTGTGGCCCACGACAATTCTTCTTCTTCCAATGTGGCCTAGAGAAGCCAAAAGATTGAACACCCCTAAGTTAAATAAACAGAGAGAAGGGAGGGAAAGGGACATTCACAGTTCACACTGTAACAACCACTACAAGCATTTTGACACATTTTTCTTGTGAAATAATCATGCTATTTTCGTATCTCTATATATGTAATTTTATAAAGTTCGCCCAAACAATATTGCAAGGTAGTTTTTTTTCAAAATTAAAATGCATTCTGAAAACAAAAATATGTATTCAAAACAGAAAATTAAAAAATGCAAGTAAGTATCACTTCAAGTACCATTGTATGAATGTGAGAGTGGATGTGGCCCCTATTAACTTGCTGGTATTTTCATATTAAAATATTTGTGGACAAATTTTATTTTGAAAAACTGGGATAGACAGTCTATCTGAAAGGGCATTTCAAATGCCCTTTCATTTGGAATCCAAAGTAATCTGAGAACTGATAACTTGATAATATTAAATCTTCACATTCAGGAATATAAAACAGGAGAAATTTGTAGGTTGTGGAGTAATTTGATTTTTAAAAAGGCGGGCATTTTAGAATTTAATGTCTGCTTCATTCACTAACCATTATATTGTGAACATTTTCCCAGACCATTCAAAATTCTTTGAGACAATGAACTTTAATTGATAAATATTTTATTATATATTTGTGTCACAGAGTAATAAAATTAGGGATGTTTACAGATTTGCGAAAATGGTTTAGCATGTTTGTAAATATATCTTTGCTTGTATCGTGTTATTTCTTAGAATCAACTTTTGGAAGTAGAATTATTAATAACCTTTAAGGCAAAATATATATTACCTAATCACATCAACAAATAAGGAAACCTCTGTTTTTTCTATATTAAGGGCACTGCATACCATAATTTAGAAAACTTTTGAGCTAATCTGTTTTAATTTTCATTAAGCTGAATAATTACTCCTTTTTAAAAAACAAGCTTGTAGAGATGTTAATGTAGGGAGAGGCTGGATGAAGGGTTCATGGGACCTCCCTCTGCATTTCTTCGTACTTCCCTGTGAATTTACAAATATTGCAAAATAAGTAAAAAAAAAAAAAAGAAAAAAGAAAAAGAAAAAGGAGAAAAAAGAAAACCCATACCTATCTCCCTTTCTCTCTCCCTCCCTCCCTTCCTCTCTCTGTGTGTGTGTGTGTGTGTGTGTGTGTGTGTGTGTGTGTGTGTGTGTGTGAGAGAGAGAGAGAGAGAGAGAGAGAGAGAGAGAGAGAGAGAGAGAGAGAGAGAGAGAGAGAATTATGGTCTTTTTCCATTTACTTATTAAAGTTTTAAGTTACTTGATATTATTTGTTCATTGCTTACATATGAAAAACACTATCACTGATTTAGCATTATCTCAGTCTGTCAATTTCACTGAAAATATTTTTCCCAGTCTATTATTTGTCTTATTTTTTTGACACACATTACTTTTTCCTAAAAGAGAGTCAGATCTAATCAACATTCTTTTTGAAATTTTTTTCTATTGTACCCCAATTTAGAAAATCTTCCCTATTCTAGCAGTTTGATATTTACATTAATATTTTTCAGTTTGAATTTTTATATTTAACTTGAATTTGCTTTTGATTCATTTTAGCATGCAATGAAGATTTAAACTTCTTTTTAAATTGCTTTGAGCAGGGCATGGTGGGTGGTGAATGCCTATAATCTCAGCTACTTGGGAGGCCAAGGCAGGAGGATTGCTTGAGTCCAAGAGTTCAAGGTCAGGCTGGGCAACTCCAAAATAATGGTAATTAATAATAATAATGTAATAAACTTCTTTGAGCTGTGCCAACCTAATTTATTGAATAATCCATCTCTTTGCCATTGGTTTTTGATGCCTTTTCGAACCATAATCTGTATTTCTTTTATATACAAAATAACGTTTATGCCTAAGAGAGTTACTCCATCCCATTCTTACCCATCATCATCTTATTTTAACTGCTGGAGCTTCAATGAGTATTTTATTTTCTAGCTTGGCATACTGTTCTTCATTATATAGCAGTGTATACTACTGAGAAAAGAATTGCTTTGGCCTCATTAGATGTGAATTTAAATCCCAGCTCTGTCTGTTACAAGCTGTGTGTCTGGAGGAAGTTATTTAACCTCTGTGAGCTTTAGTTCTGTTGTTTCTCAAATGAAACCACCACCATCCAACTCATAGAGTCATGGTTAGGATTCTGTGAGGTAATGCATTCAAAGGCACACTGATATAGCAAACAGACAATTAAAAGAATTAAGTTCCCTTCTCTTCCAGACTTTTCTTTAAAAGTTTTGGCCTTTTTTAGTCTCTCAAATGGACATTGGATATAGTATAGTGTTACCTCCCAAAGTCACTTGCCCTTTCATTTGGAATCTAAAATAATCTCAGAACTGATAACTTGATAATATTAAATCTTCACATTCAGGAATATAAAACAGGAGAAATTTGTAGGTTGTGGAGTAATTTGATTTTTAAAAACGTGGGCATTTTAGAATTCAATTAGCCAGGCCCAACACCAAAGATGGGTAATATATGAGGCTAAAGAAAAGGTAACAAAGTGAGCAAAGAAAGTGAGAGTTCCAAAAAGAGAGCACCTTGGGCTGACCCCATTGTTGGAGACTGTTATTTCCCAATAGAGTATCAGAGGTAACAGAGTTACTGAAAAAAAGTTAACTGGAGTCAAGTTTTCAGTCTGGGAGGCCATTTTCACTTACTTTCCTGCTTATGTCCTGAAGGCAACAATAACTTTACCTTTGCTGGGAAAGTTAGCCTGAGTCACTCTATGATAAAAGGGATAAAAATAAGGGAAACAGAAAATTTCTGAAAGAGGAAATAGATACAGATGACAACTGCATGTAGACTCAAGAAGGCTGTTTTGGAAGGTGTATGTTTGAAGAACGTTATTGTTACCTCTCAAGGACAGTGTACAGCATTTCGGCTTTCAGGTATGTTACTTTTAAGATCAGTTTTAAAATATGCGTTTTAAATATATAGTTTAAAAACATGTATTTTAAAAGGCTTGTGATTTTGGTTTCCTTTCCAAAACACAAATAGTTCCAAGTAGACATGCCAAGCATAAATTCACAAAAGAATAAATGAAGGTTATGTATTTAATTACCTGTTAAATAAGTAAATTGTGATAATACTATTAAAAAGGTAAATAACTGTCTGAAAACATGCACAAACTCCAGAGAATACCATAGTAAGTGGCAGCTGGTCAGTAATGGCTGATCCTGGCCATGACTGGGTCCTGCTTTTAGAAAATGTGCAGATTCAAAAGAGGGCCTGCCCAGGCCCAAAGTCAAGGCGCCGTAAGTAATGTTTAGGTGCTCAATGCTGCCGGTGACAGTTTAGGTCTGGTCTAAAATATCTGAAAAGTGACCTCTTGGGGGTAGCGTTTCTATAAAGGAACATCATACTTAACCACTAGCATGTGCCTCAGAAGTAGTAGAGACCCATGAGCTTCTGTCAGACAGAGGGTGAGGCTCATGCGAGCGGATGGGCCTGTTCACACATGGCACCATATGGTCTCCAAATGGGTTGGGTGCCCCGGGCCCTATAGTCCATGTACTGACTGACTTCAGCCTCAACTCGCCTCACCACCCAGCACAATGGCTTCCCAAGGAGTGAAGGTGTGTGAGGGGTTTGTTTTTTTTTTTGAGGACAGGAAAAGAAGGATGAAGGATTACGATTAAACATTATAAACTTCTTTTAAAAACTTATATAAACACACACCTCTTGTCTATTACCTGCCTTATATTTTTTATTTTAAGTGTACTCAGTCTAATTCATTTCTTAATAAAAATTTAGCATATCTGAAGCAGGCATATAATATAAAAAATAGCTTAAAAACAGTTCTTATTTTCATTACTCTTTCCTACTTATTTTTTGAGTAACCTACTTGTACTTTTCTGAAATTTCTCATTTTAAACATGCAAAGACTATTTTGGATAAACATCCCTAGTCTTGAGGAAAGAACTTTTTAACATACTTTTAACTGACCAAGAGACACTTTAATTGTAATGAAGTATTATTTTTCCCTCAGAGTGTACAGCCACATTCTATAAAAGAAAAATAAAATCACAGAAAAGGGAGAAGGGAACAGCCACAGAGAAAGGGCTAGAGGGGGAGGAGGCTGGCAGGGAACCAAGATACTGCAGGTCAGAGTAATGTAGGTTTCTTCAGTAGTAACAAGAGAAAATGTTTCTCTCTCTATACTTCCCACTCCAGTATCACTTACTGAAAGGGGTGACATTTAGGAGTGAAACAGGGTGAAGAAATACAAAAGAAAGAAGAGTTCAGGGGTAGGGAGCAGTTTAAAAATGCAATTAGCAGCATACGCTCAAGAAAGCGTTTGAGCCCGAGACCCCAGTCCATGAGCCAGCTGCGGCCAGCACCCAGAAGAGGAGGGCAGAGAGGTGAACAGCACCCACGAGGGGAAGCAGGGAGGCCGTGCAACTGGACAGATGGTATCACAGGAGCGGGTGGCAGCTGAGGAGACATTACCAGATGAGAAACCTACCCACCTCTGCCAGATTGTCACCCGACTTGGCAACAGCGGGGGAGTCGAGGAGCAGAGACTCGGCATGGATTCTGCGTAAGCGTTCTTTAAGATCTGTGTTTTGTGCTAGGGCCTGGAACATGTTAAAATAGTGGGGCTCTGTTAATAAATGGGGATGTTTCAGAAAAGCACAGCAGTGGGCCCTGCAGGAACAATCTCTAAGAGCTTGACGAAACTCTCAGTGACGTGGTCTGAGAGCACACTTTCTGGACTTTTTCCTTGAATGCTCTCCAAGAGGATACTGGTTCTGAGATGCCTGGGAGATGACAAACTGGAGGTTCTGGAAATGATGCTCCTTCTCTTTTCTCATTCCAGACATGGAAGGAGGGTTGGTAAGCATGACAGAGTGGGAAGTCACAGACACTGTCAGCTTCTGTTAAGACCGGTGGTCTGGAGTCTCTTTGGTCAAATCCCTTCCTAAGGAATCCAGGCTTCTATCAGCTTTGAAGAATATGGCTGTCCCCACCCCTTATGACTGGATGTATTTCAATGCTACTTAATTATCATACCCATTGAATCAGATATTAGAAAGTGTGCTAGAGGCCGGGCATGGTGGCTCACACTTGTAATCCCAGCACTTTGGGAGGTGGAGGCAGGCAGATTACTTGAGGTCGGGAGTTCGCGAACAGCCTGGCCAACATGGTGAAACCCCATCTCTACCAAAACATACAAAAATTAGCTGGGCGTGGTGGCGCATGCCTGCAGTCCCAGCTACTGGGGAGGCTGAGGTGGGAGAATTGCTTGAACCTGGGAGGCTGACAGACGTTACAGTGAGCTGAGATCGCGGCCTGGGTGATAGAGTGAGACCCTGTCTCAAAAAAAAAAAAAAAAAGAAAAGAAAAGAATAAAAGAAAGAAAGTGTGCTGTGTGCTGGGAAGTAGGGCTTTGTGAAAGATTTTTATTCTTTTCCAATATGAGTATTGATTGTTCTATTCATTCTTCAGGACTAAGGCAATTTATTTCAAAAAAGAAATAAGTAAACCTCACTTACCTGCATAAGGGCTTAAGGACCATGGCTCTGGGAATGGGTAAACGTGAGATGAAAAGCACATCTGAGACTACCCCAGGCCTCCTTTGTATTTCCCTGGGCAGGGCCCATTCCTTATCTCAACCTGTCAACTAGGAGGAAAGTGACTGAAAGGTAAAGAAAGCTGTTTCTTTCACGCTGATACTCCTGTGCACTTCATGACCAACTGTTCTCCAATGGTCTGTCTGTGGAAGGGGATAAGTTCTCCTGACTGTCTTTCCAGACACTCACAGGATCAGCTCCATGGGCTCTTGCACGCAGATTCAGCCTGTGTCTGTATTCCTGACTCTTTTCTAAGAAGCTCTGAGCCTTTTCCATCCACCAGGGCCTGCAGGACTGACCTGCTGAAAGCACAAAAGGATGTGGCACTGCCTAATCCTCTACCTGGATCTCCAACAGGGATGCTGGCTTTATTTTTCAGTCCCTGCAGAACATATGGGTTATTTGAAAATCCTTGAGGACCACTTAAGAAGCACTGTACAAGAGCTAAGCTCACACAACCACATGTAACAATCTCTCTGGAGCACTCACTTTATTCTGGCCAATATGTCAGTGGTACGGAGGCTAGAATCTTAGTACAGCCTGAAAATTGTGCTATTTTATTAGTTTTTCTTTCCTTTGTAAGCCACAGGCAGAAGAAGAAAACATAGCAACACCGTACATACAGCACCGACATACCCATTCTGATAGCTCTTATATGGTTCTAAAAGTTGCATTTTCAAAAAGCAAGTCTTAAACCCAATTGTGAATCCAAGCCAAAAAGGAAAGAAAGGATCATTCAGTTTTATCCGAAGTTTCCAAAATCATGAATATGGGTGAGAATGAATTCCTTAGTGAAGGTGAGAACAGCCTTGGCCTAGGATACCACAGCCAAATAGGTCTCAGTGGCCAGACAGGCAGATTGACAAGATGAGGCCAGGCTTCTGTGGGAGGAAGCAGGGAGAGGAAGATTACGGGTGAGGGGCCTTGGAAGCCCATCAGAGGTACCTTTTGTAAATACACTAAAAGCTAGCTTAATGGGAACAATAAGAAACTCAGGGGAAAAAACCAAAAACACTTTGCTTCTGCTTCTCTCAAACCAAAATGGCACCCAGTGTATGGCTGTCTGCTACAACAAAAAGGGGGTGATTCTATCTGTCACCTTAAGACAACATTAAGACTCTTTTTATATATGGAGCAAGCCAATGTTATTTTTAATTTCTTTTGAAGATAGCATACTTGGAATGGTCCATGAGTGAATATTCCTTACATATTCTACAACAACTTTACGCGCTACTGGCAAAGGATTTATCACTAACATTATATCAAGAGCATCACTTTTCTTAGCAATACGATGAATAGAAAATATGAATCAACATTTTCTAGTTCTCTCAATGCCTGTGTTGGCTTCTGGTTACAAGATCCTAAAATTCATCTCCCCTACGTGACCTGAAATAGAAAATTCAGTATTGCTTCAAATGGTGATTTCATATGTGCACACATTCTTTCTTTTTCTAAAGTAGGAATTCCAAAGTACAGGAAAAGAGTAAAACCAAATCAGTATGATATTTCAAAAGTTCTCTAGCCTCCTAATAGATGTAGGGTTAAAAAAAAAAAAAGAAAAACAGATAACTTTATTCAAATCGAGGTAGGACATGGCACTTTAATGGAGCCTAACTATTCTGAGGAATTAATTGAAACTGATGAAAAAAGGAGAGAGAATGAGAGACAGAATGGCTGAGAATCATTTGAGACCCTGTCAGTGATTTTCCTGTTACTATGAAGGTATAGTGATTGCCTGACAGGCACTTTCATGTGACTCATCTCTTTGTAGCCACAGTAGGTGGGGCCGGGGGGGGAAGCTAAATGATGTCTTGTACTATCCAATCAAACAAAATAGCTCTCATGTCTTTCAAAGAGTAGTAAACAGGATCAGTGCTTTGCAATAGAGAAGGTAAGAGCATGAACTGGAAATTTCACTCTGCCACCTGTCATTTGGAAAGTAAGGCTAAACTTGTGGCGTCTCACGCCAATAAAATTTCCTCCAAACTGTCAGATTTTGTAAGCATTAACAGAAAAATGTCTGTAAGACATGCACACATACACACAAAAACGTACAATAAAAATGTTAGAGAAACAAAAAAATTTAGATCAGTCAGAGGAAACCAAACTTAAAGAAGGTATTGCTTAATAAAATACTAGCTATTAAGATTTGGATAGGTTAAGTTTTGATGTTTCAAATAAATAGATCTGATGAAAGGTTAGAATATAATTCGGATAATTTGGTTTTCTCCTGAATTTTCAACACAACCATGGAAATAGAAATTACAAAACATTCATGAGCCTGGACACATCTCAGGCATTCCTGGATGCAGACATGTAACTTACAGATGACAGGGCATTCTTCAGACCAATGACCTGAGCAGATGGGGAGGAGGAGGCATCCTGCTCCATCAGCTGCTTCAGTTTCTCTCTCTCCGCTGACATGATATTAAAAGCTGACCTTAAAGTGAAGTAAACTATAGAGATATAATCATTATAAAAAGGAATAAGGAGGCATAATTAAAAACAAAATACAGAAAAAAAACTATCTCTTATAAAAGAAATAAGCAAAGTAACAGCCCTGAATATTTTGAGTGTAGCAAATGCACACTCTACCCTGACTTTAAAAAACACATTTGCCATGTAAAACACTCTAATGTAAACTAAGGCCTCTGGATGATGATGTGTCCACGTAGGTTCATCGACTGTAAAAGATGCAGTACTCTGGTGTGGGATGCTGATGGCAGGGGCACTGTGCCTACATGGGAGCAGGGGGCTTACAAAAGCTCTGCACTTTTGGTTCAATTTTGCTGTGGACCTAAAATTGCTCGAAAAAAATTAAGTCTATTAAAACTAACTCCCATTCACACACATCTGGCAATTCTAAGGCCCCTATCCACTATAACGTCTCATGACTTTATGACTTATCATCAGGATATTCTGACGCTTGGACTTTGCTTCTGGATCCTCAATGATCTGTGTTTTGTTTTGTTTGTATCCCCAAAGACTGGAAAGGGTTAAAAACAAAGCTTATTGGTTTTTCAGGGGAAATGTTAACACTGCAGCAGAAAAATTAGACAGCACCTTAATCAAGTGATTAAAATTAGCTATCGGTGAGACTCAGGTGGACCATGTGCCTCCAGGTAAGGTACGCTGAAAAAGATACAACATCTCCTTTGGTGCATACCAGCCAAGGCTATGTAATCTGAATTTGATCATGAGGAAACATCAGACAACCCCAGAATGAGAAGTGTTTTATTTTTAAAAGTTGGCCTATACTATTCAGAAGTGTCAGTTTTATGAAACAGAAAGAAAGGCTGAGGAACTGTTCCCAATTAAAGGAGGCAAAAGAGGAATGACAATGAAATTGACTCAAGGGGCAACATGATACTAAAGGCATTATTGGGATAACTGACAGCATTTGAATATGGAAGGTAGAATAGATAAAATTGTTTCAATGCTGTATTTCCTGAATTTGATTACTATACTGTGGTTATATAACAGAGTATTCCTATTTTATATACTAAAATATAAAGCCATGAAGAACAACATGATGTATGAATCCTACTCTCAAATGGTTCCGAAAAGTGAAAGTGTGTATGTAGAGAGAGAGTGATAAAATAAATGTGGCAAATATTTAAAATGAAGTATTTGGGTAAAGGGTATACAGAAGTTCTCTGTATAATTCTTGCAACTTTTCTGTAAGTTTGTCATTGTTTCAAAACAAGGTCTTATTGTCTACCTCCTTGCTTGTTAGCCCTTCCAGCTGCAGGACCCAGAACACCCCAGCTCTAACCCTGGCATTCAGCTACTCTGTTCCTGAGTGAGCACTCAGGTACAATGAGGGCTTAGCCACTATGGCCTCCAATGCCTGAACTGAAGTTTTAAAAAACATTAACACATACAGCCAAAAAAAAAATCATTATTCATTAGGTTTTGATCACATCATGTACAAATTACTTCCTAGGGATGAGGAAGCTGTTTTCTAAATTACTGATCGTGGCTATCACATTTCAATATTATCTTTCCAATCTCCTTGATTATATTTTGTTTTAGAAGAGCAGGAAGACGGAAGAGACTCAGACAGATGTCTTCTCAAATGACCTAGCACATTACTGAATTCCACAGGGCTGCATTTTTAGAGGTATTGTTATTCAAGAGTGGCCTATTTAGTAACACAGAAACTAAATAGGCATTATTGACTTACTTCATTTAATAGCAAAGAGGACAACTAAACCTCTCTATATGTTGTTGCTGAACTTGTCTGAGGTTGTGGCATTTAGTGATGGACATGAGACATCTTAACAAAGTTACAATTTGTGTACACACACACACACACACACACACACGCACACACACAATGGCGCTGCCTCTGCCAAGAGAAGATGGGGGTCAAATGGAACTAAAATTTTCTAACAATGCCTATGAAACACACTTAGCTCTTTGCTTTAAACAATTTAATTGAGCAAAATAGGCAGGACAACAGAGTGACCAACAGCTGGGGTTCCACCACCAGCCCTGGATTCTTCCCTACTCCATCATCTATTCACTCCATGACCTTGGATGAGTAAATGATGTGCCTGAATTCCAGTTTCCACATTTGTAAGTGGGGATAATAATAACTTTTACTTTAAATGGTTGTCATGAGGATTGAATGAGAGAGAGAATGCAGGTAAAGCACATAACACAATGCATGGTATGTAATACATAACAAGTGTTACTGCAATAATCATAGTGATACCAATGAAGGAGACGCATGAGGATGAAAGTGATGGTGACTGCAGTCTCTTGAAATGTTGGCAGCAGCTCTAGAGGACGCTTTAATCTTTTGCCAGGACAAAGCTTGTAAATAACTGCACACAGGGTAGACATTCTAGGAATGAGGGGTTGGCCAGAATCTATGGAGTCATAGGGGAACAGCCACAGGAGGAGAGCAGAAGCCACACAGTTACGGACTACATCCTATGTCCTATTAGATAGGCACTATGCCCCTCCCCTGCCTGCCACACACACAGGATGCCCATGGCCATCTCAGTGGATCCCCCGGGGAGCTACCTCTCCACTGTCTTGTTTATTGCTCCAAATAAAATAAATGTGGCACTCAGCTGGCTGCCACTTTTCCAAATCAATTCCTCTGGCTTCCAGGTGACTCACAGAAAAGCAAGGCTTTCCACCAAATGAGAAAAGTCCTATATAAATTTTAAAAACTGGCAGAATATACAATATTTGGTTCAAAAGGTACAGTTGACAAGATTGCAGCAGGTATAAGATAAGCAGAAAGAAACTCATATAGTCATTATATTTTATTGTAAGGTATAAAACGCTTCCTAAATCATCTGAAAAAAAGGGTTTGGAAGACTAGATCCCCGTGTACTAAATTTCTTAAATGATTATTAAGGCCCACTCAGGACGTTAAAATAGTCATTCACAGCCACCTAACGATTTGCCACACACAGGGCAACGATCAGAGGTTGCTCATGAGAGACCCCACATTTACATTAATTAAGACACAGGATCCCAAAAGTCAGGAACACTCTCTGTGACAGGAGTGTTTTCTTACTTATTTCTAACACGAATCTAAGCTTACTAAAGACAAATAAACAGCTTTAAAAAATAGAAGATTCAAATGAGTGCATCACATCTATGGTTACCTGACAATAAATAAAGCCACACAGAAACTCTTAGCTGCTTGGAGGTATGAAGGACCTCATAGATTATCAAAGCCACCTACCCACAACATGAACAACTCTTCACATCTCCAGCTTCCCTGCCAAATGGTCTGTTGGCTCATGCTTGTCAGAGCACTTGCTATCTCCTAAAATGGTACATTGTGCTCTGGGACTCAGAAAGTCCTCCCTGCTGCTAAGACATTTGCCTCAGTGTCTCTTCACTGTCAAACAGGAGGTATTTCCTCTTTCATTGGGTGTTCAAATATCGGAAGGCAACTGTGGCATCTATGTTTATTTATCTCTGTCCCAAACTGTCATTAGCCACTTCTCAGATACCCTTCCTGGACTACGAGAGGCAGGCACAGGCTGAGTCTTTGATTATAAGAAGTCTTAAGTTGCATCTACAGAATGGAACATCATAAGCATCGTACAAGTGACTCTTCATGGTCACTACCTTTCTGTTTCTAAGGTTTCCAAGCTGTTCTTTTATTGAGTTAGTATGGTGAGACTATAATAGATGGAATGTTTGGATAGTGAGAGTCAATACTGAAGGAGAGTTGGACTCAATGTATCTGAGCTCTACTTCTTAATATGCTCCTTCTTTAGCAGTTTCTCAGCATCAGGAAAGAATAAGATCTTGGAGAAAACAGTTATGAATGTCATGGGCACCGCTCTAGAAAGCAGTGTGGTACAGGAGAAAGAAATTCTCTAATAAGGCCAGCCAGAAGTTAAATCCTACCTCTAACACTTAGTTGCAGCTGCCATTTATATTTAGGACAAATCCTTGGTTTCTACATCTGTACATGTAGATAATGGGCACATCTGAGGAGTGCTTTAAGCAAGGAGAAAACCTACTATCACAGAGCACCTAACAAATAGTAAGACTCTTTTTCCCCCCTTTATAATTGGAAATCAAATTTTAGGTGAATTTTCTTTAAAATGTTAACATTCCTAATATATCTGGGAAACTCTGATCTTCTGTAATCTGCAGAAGTTTCAAACCTCACAGGATGCCCATGATTTCACAATACTTTTTAACCCATATTCCATCTGAATTGATTTAGATACATTAGGTAACTTTACTAAATGATCCTACTTATGAATCTAATTGCTCAGCACATTTATGCTGAATTCTAATTTATGAACAATAAATTATTTGGCTTTTTTTTGTTGAGTCATATATCTCTTTTAGCTTTTTGATCTATGAAAGAGGTATCATTGTAACACAATTGGCTTTTTTATTCAATGCTTCCATAAGCTGAAAATGGTTCATAAAATGACCACTCAATAATTACTACTCAAACACAGAGAAAGAATCCAGGAAGAAAAGAATAGGTAAATACAGTTTTGATTTTGTTCTATTTAGCTTTCACATTTGTGAATAATGATTTCCTTCACTTGTAGGAAAAGTGTCCCTAAAACATCATTTGCTTCCCTTCCAAGTCAGAGAACACAGATATCCACTTCCATTTGGAACACCTGACCCTAGTCCTGTCTTGTTCCTTGCTTTGCCATCCTAAATCTACTCACCAAGTTTGGTCATTTCTGTTTCTGCTAACAGACTACTCTCTCAGAAAACCTTCTTGTAACAATAAGCAATAGTATGGACTCTTTCTATTCAGTGTAAAATAATCAAAGAAAATAACTACAGAATTTGAGAATCAAAAGAGTCAGGACAACTACTATATGACATTTAACAGGTTATCAAGGGCCAGAGAGGTTAATAAATGAAGTCGGAGTTCCACAGCTGGTCATTAACAGAGGTGGCCTACTTAGCCAGTACAGAGGGAGCTCCAAAAAAGGCTTATTACTTACACTGTTTCTTAAAGTATGTTTCTCAGAAACTTGAATTCCAGGATGTTAATAGCTGTTGGGAATGGGGGGAAGATTCCCAAATAACATTGAAAGTCACTGAGTTAAACAAAGCCAACAGATTTTTTTGTTTTGTTGTTGTTTGCTGCAGGACTTCTCAGGGCCTTTATTATTTACTATTCTTATGTAAATCCAAAAGGAGACCACAGTCAGCAGTGTTTTCCAAACATTTTTAATCATGAAGTTTTTGTTTCATTTTTAGAAGTACTGTATGCACAAAGCGATCCATAAAATTATTTTGGGAAACGTAAAAACTAATATATGCAACAAAAATTACTTAAGACTTTTAGGTTTCAATACATTTCATTCTCTGCTTCTATGTGTGTGAACATCCACACAAAGACAGAAACATAAGCCAACAACTGGTTCAACAATATGCCATAAAAATCAAACTCACAGTCTATAATATAGAATAAGGACTTCAAAACTAGGATGGGTGTATATTGGTTCCCTACCATCTGATCTACAAAACCAGGAGAATTCAAACGCATTTAACAAGTTGAAGGTCACAAAGACTATGTTACATCACTGGGATTCTTGCCTTTAGTTCAGCTGCTTTGGAACTGTAGTCAACAGAATAGTGATGCAGTTGAGAAAGTACAACAGATACTGTCAGTAACAAAATGAGGTTTACACAAGAAGAAAGGTCAAGATGCTTCGAGTCTGAATGTATGGAAGTGAGAAGGCATGCAAGGTCACAGGACTTAGCACAAACCTGAGAGCTGTCTTTATTCTCTGAGGCCCCCAAATTACCATCTGTGTAAGAGACTCCCTGAACCAGGAAAAGGAAGATCTTTCCATCTCTGCAAGTGTACTGTAAAACCACAGGAATGAAACAGCTTGTTAGGCTCCCTGTGGAATTTGCTGTCTGTAAGCCCACAGGGCTCAGACGACTGTTGAATAACTGCGTTGGACCTTTCTCCAGGACAAACCTTGGCCCAGGCTAGGTATGTGGCAGCTCTGCAGCCAGCAGGTTTTCACAAAGTGGGAAAGACAGAACTGCTGGCTGGGGCCCATTACAGACTTTCAACAAGGTGGAGGCCTCTGCAGGAGGACTGGATCAATGGATCCACTCAATATGACGACCTTTGTCCCACTGAGGAGGCAGCTTCTTCAGTGTAGGTGAAACTCAGGACATTTCCTCTGTGTAGGGAGGCATTATCTTCTCATTTTTTTTTAAGTTCATATTATTAAAAAGTAACAATGTTTTATAGGAATTTCCTCCCACAAAACTTAAGATGCCCTAAATGCAGCTGATCATTTAAATTCTTCAAATTCTTTGAAGAGCCTTTAAGGGTGGGCCAGGTAACTCTTGCCATTTCACAGATGGACTGTACAATAGCACAGCAAAATACTGGCAACATTCTAATGGTAATTAGGACAAGCGTTCAAGGTAGCAATCTGTATAAAGGATGAAATGGTTTCCTTATAACCCACCTCATATCCAACATGTAAGGGAAGAGAGAGCTGAATAATCAGTAATGTATGAAAGAAAAATATGAAGTAGGAAAGGAAGGCAATAGAGAAAATATCTTTTATCTTCCCACATTACACACTGCCCTCCCACTGAAACATTTTAAATCCCTTTTCTCTTTAAGAAATAATACATGAAAATTGAAAACAAAGTTAAGCAGAAAGATAAATAAGAACTTATAACTCCAGCCTCCATCACTAAAATGTTGGTATATATCCTTCCAAACTTTTTAGTACACCTATATATGCTCGAAATAGAATCATATCTATATATTGCTTTGTAATCTTACATTTTTACTTTACATTTTATGCTGAGGACATCTTTCTATGTCTATAAAAAATAATCCTGGCCACTCCATCTGTAAGAGCAGAGAAATACCAGGTAAGGAATACGGACTCTGGGGTCAAACAGGTGAGAATTCAAGTCTCATGTTGGCTGCTTTATAACCATGTGACCCTCAGGAAGCTGTTATTTTGTCTAAGTCTCAAGTTTCTTATTTATGCAATGGAGATCACAACGATACCTACTTCACAGGCTACAGCTAGAATTAAAATAATGCATGTAAAGTAATTAGCAAATACCTGACACGACAGTTATGTGCTCGATGTTAAGTAGCTATCGTTATTAGCAGTAGTGAATATTCTATTATATTACATTTTTGAAAAAATTCAATTTTCTATTGTTTGGCATTTAGATTATTTTTATTTTTTTAACCTTTTATTTTGAAATCATTATTGACTTATAGGTAGTTGCAAAAACAGTAAAGTCCCACATACCCTATACCCAGTTTTTCCCAGTAGTTAGTTACGCCTTACACATCTATGATACAATATAAAAATGTGGGAGTTGACATTAGTATAATCTACAGATTTTATTCAGATTTCGCCAGATTCACATGCACTGATCTGTTTATATGTGTGTGGGTATGAGTAAATGCAATTTTATCACATGTCCACATTCCTGTAACCAGCACCACAATCAGGATACGGAACTTTTCATCACTACAAGACCCCTTGTGCTACCCCTTTATAATCACACTCCCCTTTACTTCCTTCATCTCCATAATTATATCATTTCAAAATATTTATGTAAGTGGAACCCTATGGATATGGTTTGGCTGTGTCCCCACCCGAATCTTATCTTGAATTGTAGCTCCCATAATTCCCATGTGTTATGGGAGGGACTCAGTGAAAGACAATTGAATCATGGGGGCGGTTTTCCCCCAAACTGTTCTTGTGGTAGTGAACACGTCTTATGAGATCTGATGGTTTTATAAGGGGTTTCCCTTTTCACTGAGCTTTAATTATCTCTTGCCTGCCATCACGTAAGACAAGCTTTTTGTCATCTGCCATGATTGTGAGGCCTCCCCAGTCACATGGAACTCTTTATAAATTACCCAGTCTCGGGTATGTCTTTATCAGCAGCATGAACATGGAGTAATACCCCTATGCCATGTAATGTTTTGAGATTGGCTCTTTTCTCTCAGCGTAATGTCCTTGAGATCCATCCAAGTTGCTATGTATATCAATAGTTTGTTCCTTGGTATTGCTGAGTAGTATTCGATTGTATGGATGTACCACAGTTTGTTTAACCATTCGTCTGTTGAAAACCACTTGAGTTTGTTTCCAGTCTTTGGCCAATACAAATAAACTTGCTCTGAACATGGGTATAGATTTGTGTGTGGACAAAAATTTTCATTTATCTGGAACAAATGCTCAGAAATGAGTGTTAGGTTGCATGGTAAATGCATGTTTAGTTTTATACAACACTGCCAAACTGTTTTCCAGAGTGGCTACACCATTTTACATAGCTACAAGAAATGTATGATAGATTAAATTTATATGCATTTTCACCGGCATTTGATACTATATTTTCTTTTAACTTTGGCTCTTCTAATAGGCGTGTAGTGATATCTCATCATGGCTTTAATTTGCATTTTCCTAATGGCTAATGATGTTGAATACCTATTTCTAATTTTTGATGTGACAATGCAAAATGGATACTTTGTTTGGATAAACTCTAAGTTAATTCCTACAATGAATTCTTCAAAGTGGAATTGCTAGATAGACAGATTTTTAAAATAGTGGGAAAATAATATCATATTGCCCTCCAGAAAATTACCAATTTACACTCCCATCAGCATCACATGAACTGCTCAGCTTTGAAAGTACTAACTCTCTCCCCTACAAGGTTAAAAAGACGGTTCTTGCCAATACATTCTCCACTACCAGGGAAATAAAATAAAAATTAGGTTTCCCTAAATCTTAATAGAGCAGAAAATGAACCAACTAAGATACCCTCTCTAAGGACATCTCACATTCAGATATGCATTTAACATTTTCATCAAACACACTAGGAAGACAGAAAACTCATTTACCTTTATGGGCAATATGACACAGATCTTCTTGCATTTTAGAAAACTCTGATGAGGTTTCAGAGCCATCCGAATAATTTTTCTCTTCTCCAAAATCTAGTGTTGACAAATTAGGATTGGAGGAGTGTAGTCTTACTGGGCCAGAAAAAGGTTTGGGGACCTGAAGTAACACCAAACGGAGATATTTCTTTTCAGATGCAGATTGCTTAGAATATTTACTTGATTCTAAGATTGAAATATAGTAACAGAAAACATTTTATAGGTAGGTCTTTCTACTGAGTGATCACTTATTTTTAAAAATGAGAACTCAAGACAACACTTTCCACAGCAACTTGCTTCTTGTGAGCTAAAAATGGGTGAGAAATCACATATTCTTTTGGAAATGATAGAAGCATTAAAGCTTTAGGTTGAAAATGACAGCTAAAGCTGCCAGGCTTTCTCATTTATACTCAATTCCTTCCTCATGGCAATAATCATCCATGTATCCAGGCAGTTAGTAATGGATAGGTTTAAAATGCTTTCCTTTGTACCTAGGGCTTCTACAAAACAAATGACCTTCATTTGCACATGGACCTTCTTTACTTCCAAAGTGCTTATCTTCAGTCCATAAACTACTTTGAACCAAAGAGTATACAAGAGTGTATCAGGTGACCTAACCAGAAGCTTGAGATTTATGTTGATTCTAAAAATGTTGCAAATTAATATGCAACCGTTAAGCTGTAAATCTTGGCCTGTGGCTTAGCTGTGCACTGGGAAAGCTCCTCGCATGCATGACACAGTGAATCCTGGATGAGGGATTGGGAGTTTGGAGATAAGAGGCCAAGGAGAATCTACACCATGTCCTGTGCCCAGAGAATCATGCCTGTGGGCTTAGAGGGATGACAAATCCATGGAGCATCAGCAGAAGACACAGGTCAGAGCACAGAGTAACTGCAGCCACAAAACAAGGCACAAACACAAGCAGGGAAGAGCACAGGCAGGCTCAACAGTGAAGATGGGGAAACCAAAAGCCCTAGAAATGGCAGCAGTCCCTGCAACCTCACCCCCTTTTTCCCTTAGAAAATATTCTCTCCCTTGCCCACGATCCATTATGTGCATATCCTAGCACCCAGACAGTCTAAGCGATTCAATTCATCTATTTGCAGAGTACATTGGAAAGAACAACTACAGAGTATTCACTCATCTATTCTCCTAGCTGAGGCAAGGCAGCTCCCGGCACATGGCATGCAGAGCAGGGCCAATGAAGAAACCAGTCTGTCGGGGGAAGCCATGGTTACCTGCAGTGTTCCTTTAGCATCTTTGCCAATAGCTCTGGACCGCCACCTCCTTTGTGGTCTTTTTTCCTTTTTGGGACTTTCAAAAGCTCCACCCTTTGTTTCAAAACAGGAAAGAGAGCACAGACAGTAAAGTCCACCAAACCGACAAGGATAAATGCATAGCAAGGTGACTACCTCCATCCCCTTGACTTTGGCTGAAGCAACTGACCACAGCATCCCACTGTTAGTGAAAGGCTGGGAGGAGAAAGGAAAGCAGAAGAGGGCCAGAATGTCAACAGAAGAGGAGTCGGGCTCACCTGGATGGCGTTGATAGCTGGTGCCGAGTATGTCCGATGCAGGACATCCATGCTTTGCAGGAGCTGGCTCATTTCTACCAGGTAGGCATGACAGTGTGCCAGGTCTGTGGGGGAAAAGAGGACAGTGCTCACAATGGTCCACTAGCAAGAGGGATCGCTGTGCTGTCCCCATGCCAGCTACTTTTCCTTATTTATCTGTGGTTGATTTTCTTTTTTCATCTGTAAGGATCGGAAATTTTACTTCCCTTTTTACAGGAAAGGCTGTAGACTCTAGTGGTTAAGGGCACGAATCTTGAGAACCAGGCTGCCTCAGTTTGAATCCACTTAATGAACTGTAACTATTGAGAAAATTGCAAAACTGCATGCCTCAGCTTCCTCATCACAAAGATGGGGACAATTATACATGTAGATCACAAAACAGTTGTGAGAATTAAATGAGTTGATATTGCAGAGTTCTTAGAAGAGTGTTTGGCACAGAGTAAAAACTAAATAAATCAGCCATCATCATCATCATCATTATTAAGTTTAATCCTGTAGGAATATGCTGACGCTATCCACTTGTCAGGACCTAATGCACATTAATAAAACTAAAATGAAAGTTGTACCAGTCTCTAAGGAAAACTTTATCAATCACGGACCTGCCTGAGGATCATAATGAGCCTCTGCAGATGGACCTGAGCAGACATAAGAAGACTCTCCAACCAGATCCCAGTCGCTAACCCAAAAGATAGTCCATAATTTGCTGTTCGCTGGATGCTGATGGATGTTTCTGCTAAAGAATACAGGCCCAAATGCCTTAGGCTAGAGGCTCTCACACTTTGATATCATCAGGATCACCTGGAGACCTTGTTAAACCATAGCTCACTGGGCTCTACCCCTAGTTTTTGATTCAGTACATCCGGGTTGAGCCTGAAAATGTGCATTTCTGATAAGTTCCCGGGTGGACGCTGCTGCTCCAGAGACAAGGCTCCAGCGACTGCTTTGACAAGCTGTCACTCGGTAAAGCTCATGAGTGATGTTTATTGGAGGGGCAAAGCCTACATGGTCCCAAGGGTGATACTACCTAGATTCAACAAGAGATAATGCAATTTTCAAGGCTGCCTCTTGTATCTTTCTCTAACAGTGGTTCTCAATCATGGCTACACTTTTAAATCAATTGGAGAAATCTTCTAAATTATATATGCCTAAATCCCACCCCCAGACAATTCAATCAGAACACTCCCAATCCCGCTGTGGATCTTTTCGGTTTTTAGTTCCCTAAGTCAGTCTTGGCTAATTAAGGTTGAGAATGCTGAGCTTCCTTATGGCAGGCGCCTTATCAAAATCACTTGGGGAACTTTGGAAAATTAGTGATACCAGGGCCCTACCTCAGACCAATTTAAAGAGATGATTTGAGACAGAGGACTGGGAATGGGTATTACTGCATTTTAAAAGTCCTCTGGGTGATTCTAATGTGCAGTCAGGGTACAGAACACCTAAGTCGTGAAGATCTCCATCTGATCACCCCCTCACCTCTAGCACAATGATTCTCAATCTTGGGTGTGTGTCAGACTCTGCCCTTGGAGACTGACTTAGAGGCCCATGTGGAAATCAGGCATCAGTATCAGGCATCAATACTGAAGGAACAGAAGAAGAAACCTGTCTGCATGTACAGCCAGGTGAAGATGCAAAGATCTGCAAGGAGAGTGTCTCTTGTTGATGATGGGTACAACCTTTACAAGCAAAATATGGAAGAGAATGTGGACAAGCAAAGGGGAAGGACACAAATGCACCTGAAGTGTAAACACCAAACCAGTATCATCTAATAGCCACGACAGAAAGCAGAGGTTTCAAGTCACTCTACCTTTGGAGCATTTTTCCATGTCCTCTGAAGACTGTAACCATAATGGAACTCGTGTCTCACCACCGCAAGAAAATGATACATTGCTTCCAGTTTGAAATAAATTCTGCTTTGATATACTGCTACGCTGTTCCACAGATGACAAAAGCACATTGTAAATGGAAACAGAACCAAGCAGGGACATGTTAAGGTAAAGGATAACAGAGTGGGTTAGTCACTAATGGATACCATTTGCCTATAATGAGGAAGGAGCTTCTAGCTAAGTACTAAGACCTCTGACTATCACCCTGGTTTGGCCATACCATGCTATGATATGGCATGCTTGAATGGTGGACCTTATTTTCTTCTTTTATCACATATTAATAATAACACCAAAACAATAATATAAATGTTTGCAACTATTTTGCAATCCTGCATAGCTACATGCATACCTACTGTAGTTTACAACCAGAAAAGGAAACCAAACTCAAACCAGTCAGGACAAAGCTAGTTCATTCAGAGATGCTAAATTCCTCCTTATTCTTCAGTCACTGTCCCCCCCAAATAATAGATGCTCATCTGGTCTTGCTTCTGACTCAGTGGGCAAACAGACTAATTAAATACCACCCCAAGCCTACCTGCTTGTCCCTGAAAACCTTTCCTTCTTCGGAATTAGCTCCCAAGATAGGACTCCACGAAACAAAGCCACCCCGTTCTCAGATTCATTATTGGCAAAACACTCATTACCTTCCTACTTGAAATGGAGTCAAACACCCCAGATGCAGAGTCTGTGACAGTGGACCCTGAGAAAAAGTGATTAACTTCATGTGGAAACATGGCAATTTCATTCTGACGATACATTCTGTGATGGCGAAGTTTCGATACCCACTCATCAAAGACTTCTTCTGATTTGACCTATGATGTATTCAATTGAAAAAAGGAAAGAAGAGAATCACTCACGGGAAGGAACAATTACTCATCAAATTGAGGCCACTCCCGAAATCCGCTTTTTCAGTTGGTACATAATTTCAACAGCCAGGCGCAGTGGCTGATGCCTGTAATCCCAGCAATTTGGGAGGCCGAGGAAGGAGGACCACTTGAGCCCAGGAGTTTGACACCACCCTGGGCAACATGGTGAAACCCTGTCTCTACAAAAAATACCAAAAAAATTAGCCAGACATGGCGACACACGCCTGTGATCTGAGCTACTCGGGAGGCTGAGGTGGGAGGATCACTTGGGCCTGGGAGGTTGAGGCTGCAGTGAACCGAGATTGAGCCACTGCACTCTAGCTTGGGTGGCAGAGGGGGACTCTGCCTCAAAAAAAAATACATAAATAAGAAAAGGAATGGAGAAATAGGCTCTCATTGACTGTTTACATTGATGTGGTCCACAGGAACAAGTTTGAGAAAGAAATGCAGAGTAAAAATGATCTTTATAAAGTATGTATTTTGGCTTTCTATGAGTGAATCCAACTGTTATTTATTTATTTATTTATTTGTTTGTTTGTTTGTTTGAGACGGAGTCTTGCCCTGTCGCCCAAGGCTGGAGTGCAATGGCCCGATCTTGGCTCACTGCAACCTCCACCTCCCAGGTTCAAGCAATTCTCCCACCTCAACCTCCCGAGTAGCTGGAATTACAGGCATGCACCATCACGCCCAACTAATTTTTTGTATCTTTAGAGTAAAGACAGGGTTTCACCATGTTGGCCAGGCTGGTCTTGAACTCCTGACCTTGTGATCTGCCTGCCTTGGCCTCCCAAAGTGCTGGGATTACAGGCATGAGCTACCGCGCCTGGCCTGTTATGCTATTTTTAAGAAAACAGAACACTGCCAATCATATTAAGCAACAAATAAATTGAAATTTATATTTATCTGCCTCTTAAAGCATTTCTAAGTTCTCTAATCCCAGCTTCTCTATCCCTACTGAAAATATGAGCACCATTTTTCTTTTTAAACTCTTCTCTAATTCAGACTTTTCAGATCAATCTTTTCTGAACTGGAATGAATTAGTAAATTCTTCCTAAAATATTTAACCTTGTTCATCTCTCCAACAAAGAATACATTGCTGAGGAGTATATGTGATATGGTTTGGCTGTGTTCCGTGTCCCCACCCAAATCTCATCTTGAATTCCCACATTTTGTGGGAGGGACCTGGTCAGTGAGAGACAACTGGATCACGGGGGCAGGACTTTCCCATAGTGTTCTCGTGGTGGTGAGTGGGTCTCACAAGATCTGGGGGTATTATAAAGCGGGGTTTCCCTGCACAAACTCTTTCTTTTTGCCTGCCACCATCCACAGAAGATGTGACTTGCTCCTCCTTGCCTTCCGCCATGACTGTGAGACCTCCCCAGCCATGTGGAACTGTAAGCCTATTCACCTCTTCCTTTTGTAAATTGCCCAGTCTTGGGTATGTCTTTC
This sequence comes from Rhinopithecus roxellana, assembly GCF_007565055.1. Taxonomy (NCBI): domain Eukaryota; kingdom Metazoa; phylum Chordata; class Mammalia; order Primates; family Cercopithecidae; genus Rhinopithecus; species Rhinopithecus roxellana. The sequence goes on along the minus strand of NC_044554.1, from coordinate 133,058,420 downwards.
TCAGCAGTGTGAAAATGAACTAATATAATATGTTAATGAACATGAAGGTTATCTGAAAGAACATTTCTCCCACTCTCAGAAATAAAGCACTGTACAGCAATATTATTTTTCCAACTTTTTTTCCTCTCATACTCACAAACCTTTAGCCATTCTCTCCATAAATGAGCAATTATCAATTTCTAATTTCCATGAAGAATACTGTTTGTAACTAGTAGTTTTTATTTAAAGATATTTCAAACATTTATAAAAATATATGTGATATATAGAAAAAGAATATAACAAGCACCTATATACCACAAATATTTCCTAAAAGTCAATTTTGGCCAGGCACGGTGGCTCACATCTGTAATCCCAGCACTTTGGGAGGCTGAGGAGGGTGGATCACGAGGTCAGGAGATCGAGACCATCCTGGCCAACATGGTGAAACCCCGTCTCTACTAAAAATACAAAAATTAGCTGGGTGTGGTGGTATGCACCTGTAGTCCCAGCTACTCAGGAGCCTGAGGCAGGAGAATCGCCTGAACCCGGGCGGGAGAGGTTGCAATAAGCCGAGATCGTGCCACTATACTCCAGCCTAGGTGACAGCGAGACTTAGTCTCAAAAAAAAAAAAAAAGTCAGTGTGTGTGTGTGACAATGCATTGATATTTTCAAAGTAAAAAAAATGATAGATAACCATATATTAGAACACTAAGACTTATGAAGCTGTAATTTAAGATACTCCAAAAGGATGCACAGTAGGATAACTTCCAAGACGAAAAGTTCAGGTCAATTTGTGAAAATCTTTACTAATGCCAGAGATGAGAGCTAGGATATGCAAATAAATGCCAGCAATATCACTCACTGAGGAACTGTTAGGTTGGCTCTAGTGCTGATTGTTAGAAGTACCTATAAGACTGGAAGCACCTGCAGGGGCTTTTTAATGTGTCATTTACAGGAAGAAGCAATACAAACAGACTCACACCTATTTGTCTCCCCTAAATTATGTTCTTGAAATGTATTTCATTTCCCAGATGTGGTTAAGAGGAATTTTACAGGAATCTTGTGTCATCCTTTGCTCTGATCTATTCTCAGAGGCCCTTATAAGTCAGTGCCCAAGCACTCATCTGAACTCACTTTTTTATCAGTTAAACAAGGTAGAAAAATAAGAGCACTATATTAAATAACTGTCCAGGGTCCTGTTCCAGTCTCTCAAGTAGTTCTAGGGTCGTGGGTGAACAGCCGCTTAATCTCTCTGCCATCCAGGATCCCTTATCTATAAAATAAATGGGATCAAACAGCCCACAATTTAAAACTGCCTGACTGAGTCTATTAACTAGAACCCTCAAATAACTATACTTGGCTACGCTAAGAATCAGAGCTGATGTTCAAAAGAACGAACAAGAAACCAAACAGAAATTAAAGCAAATCACATAGAGAAATATTAAACTGCGTTTATCACAGTATTAGCATTCAATATATTTTAGGGTATTCTAACCCTTTAAAAATTATTAATTCATAATTACTTTTATTTTGTTAACCAGAATAGTGGGCAAATAAGAACCTATTAATTCCTGACCATGTCAAAATACAGAGCTAAGATTCATTGAAAGTACCTGGAGAAATAACCTAAACTATTCTAGTGGAGACCAATCACTGCAACAGAATAAAGGATAGTATTCTTTCTTAAATTTCTTTTTTCTCTTAAGATATAGGCTTTTCCCTCCCATACTTCACACCAGTCATTTGCAGCCAGGGGTGGTTTTATCCTCTAGGGAACGCCTGGCAATGTCTGGAGATATTTTTGGTTGTCATAACTGGAGAAGGATGCTACTGGCATCTAGAGAGAGGGCAGGTGGCAGGGACACTGCTCAACATCCTGCTATACAAAGTCAGCCTCCCACAACAAAGCATTATCCAGCTCACAATGTCAATGGTGCTGAGGCTGAAAAACCTTGCTTTACACAATTAGCTACACCCAGAGATACAGTTAGGCTAGGAAATAGTGAAGATTTGACTGTCTTGCCCATTCAACCAACCACAGGTATGTGGTCCACACAGCTCAATCACCACACACATGCCATAGAGAGGACAGGGACACACTGAGACAAGGAGCTCATGATCTCATGCTTTCATTTTCCTAATCCTCGGGCCCCATTCCCAATATCTCAAGTAATTTTCCCAAGTAAGAAAACAGTCTTAGTATTTTCTCAATTAATTTCTAACATTCGGGTACCATCCAACAAGCACATACAATAACTACACTTCCTGAGTTTACCCTGGGCCAGGCACTAGGCCAAGTTTTCTACATGCAGCCCGACAAGATGAGTGTTATAATAATTTTCATTTTGTTTTAGGTGAAAAAACTGAGACTTTCAGAGATAAGTAATTTGCCAAAGTTCAATGGCTAGTGAGTAGCCACATCAAGATTTGAACCAGATCTAGATCTCACGCTTCATGCTTTGACTATCTCTACCATCGGCAGGAGAGACAGCACAAGAGGGTAAGCAGCTTTGAAGTACTATTTGGGAACCCACGCTTTAGGGGAAAAATTCCTGACATTTCACTACAATATTAGAATTTTAGTGGGATTCCTATAAAATTAGCCAAAGTGATAAAACAGGTCTCCATGGCCTAAATGTTATATATATTTCAGGAACACATTTTAACCTATAGTAAATGGTTCTTCACTAAAGATGTGACTGCCTGAGTGGAGATGGTTCGGAAACAACATTTTTCATTGTTGACTGTTGTCACAATCACTGGGGGCAGGCTGGTATCTAGGGGATGAGGTGACCAGGAGGCTAAACCTTCAAGCAGTGCTGACAGTCCTGCACAATGACATCCCATTCAAATACCAACACTGTCCATGAGAAACACTTTGGTAATGAAGGTCTTCTACATGTTGGCTGAATCCCCACAAGGCATCACCAACAGTATAATAACTGACAATCCTTCCCCAACGTAAGTCAACTCTGCACAGTGGGAAGCAGCCTCACCTTCAGATGGTAGATGTGCTCCTCGGTGTCAAGGTCTATGCATTTTGATGACTTCTTTACAGACATCACTGAGAGCCCGACGTCAATGCAGCCATGCAGCTTCTCTCTCTCTATCTGCAGAGGTACCAAGAGGGTCACTTGGGAACCATGGTGTTAAAAGCAGCAGTCACAACCCTGACACACCCTTCCACACCCACTGACAGTAAAATCACAAACACTGCGACTTGAGCCAGGGCTGAGTTACGTGCTGGACGTGCACTGTCTTCCTGAATCTCTGAGGTAGGAAGTACTCTCCCCATTTTACAGATGAAGAAACCGGGGTACAGAGGGGTTAAGTAACAAGCAGTTTACACAGTCAGGATGTGAGGGAGCAAAAGAGTCAACACTGTGGGTTGACTCCCATAGCAGTGAATTCACCCGTCAACTGCACTGCCTCCCGCTGAATTAGTTTCTGGTGTCTGCATTCATTTAGAAGTGATGCATTAATAAAAGAAGTGAGAGCAGGGGACTGAGAGGACAGGAAAGGAAGAAGGGAGAAGAGCAGGACTCCTTCAAGGGGCAGGACAAATGGTCATTCAGAGCCCTCACACACCAACTGCCTGGGATTAATTTGAAAAGGAACTTCTTCACCCAGGGCCTTCTCCCCTGAACCCCTTGGTCACAGTACAAGAGAGAGGGACGCCCTATGTTTTGTTCCTGTTATCTAGCTGCGAGGATGTATTCTCCCACCCGGGGAACTCCTTAGCACAACCTTAAGACCAGAACAGACCTTTGCATGCCCAGAGAGTGTTGGGGGAGCCCCTGCACCTGGACCTGGTGGAGGAACTGAGCCTGCCTGGAACCCAGAGCTCAGACAGAAGTGATTCCCCTTTATGATTTCCAGTTCTGAGAGAAGCTACCCTCAACTATATGCACTCTCATCTCTGAGCTGACGGTTACCCCTTTAGGATTCTTCAATACCACACCGGGCCCACGAAAAGACTTACATCAGTTTGGCTCTTGGCATATTTCAAGATTCCTTTGTCCAGATAGAAGAATCTCTGTGGGGAAGAAAGTATTATTAATTAAGACATTCAATTTAGGTGCCCTTTTCTTGGTCTCAAATTACAACTAGAAATTAAATATGAGTGCCTAAGAACCAGGTGCTGAGTGTCAGGGCAGTGTGAATGCAAATAAAGGGGAGGCCAAGACCAACCTTACCTTGTGCCAGCCTTTTAAGGGCCATTTCCTCTTTTTCAGCAAAAATCCTTTCTGAACTGGTGGCTCCTGGGTGTAACTCATCTCCCCTCTCAGTCCTTCCACCACTTCCCAGCTGTCCTGTTCCAGCAAAAAAGTTGATGTTAAATGTCTACCTTTTTGAAAAATAATAATGGTAAAAAGCACTGCGTCCTATCAGTAAATTTATTCAAGATGGGGGGGCTGGCTGGGTTTGTTGGGGAGAAGAAATCCAAATTTAATTTCCATACAGTCCCTGGGCTTCATAGATTTAATTCTATAATTTAGTGGCATCAAATTTCAGTTTTTTTAAAGCTCTTTTTTTGAGAAGAGAATGTTTCCTTCGGTGTTTGAACCTTAATAGGCACAGCTAAATGTAAAGATTTTCCTGTAAGTTCTATTTTTGTTCACTTTGACATTACCATGCAATTACTGTTTGCTCAGCACTAGACTTCAGTCTGAATTTTAACCAGAAGAGAGAGTGTGTGTGTGGTGTGTTGATGGGGGAAGGAAGTTGGTTTAAGAATTGGCTAAAAAGTATGAGACAATGCAAATCAGTAAATATGACAACTTGGTTGAAATAATTATTTTGTTGAAAATCAGCATCCACAAATTCTAGGTATTTAAATGTACCGGAAATCTGGATGCATTAAAAGTATATTTTTGCAACAAGAACTTTCACTCTTTTTTCCCAGAAATTTGTTTTTTCCATCTTTTTTTGTTTCAAAAAATTTTCTTTCTTTGGCCAATTATTACAAACAGTTTTTACAACTAATCTTCTACTATTGGCTATTTAGGTTATTTCAACTAATTGAAAAAGAATTTTAAAAGAAATAAAAAAGAAAAACACTAAAAGTTCTGAAAATTTACTTTTAAATACTTAAAAAGGAATACATCATTGCTAATCACCTGAAGATAAACCAAAAGTGGCAATACTTCAGTGACTGGGAGAGTTTATTTTTATTATTATTTTTAAATTTTTTACTGGGATATAATTTACATGAAATGCACGAATCTTAAAGAGTATGCCTTGATAAATTTATACATTTATACATATACTTAGTAACTGCCAGCCAGATCCAACAGAAAATATTTCCAACACAGGGTAATTAAGTTTTGACAAGCATGACACTTTAGCCAAGATTTCACCTGGACTAACTTGCTCTGAGTCAAATCTCCAGCCCACAAGCAGGTGCTACAGACAGAAGCCAAAGGCACTGGGAGATGGACAGTGAGTCTGAACCAGCACCAGGAGGCAGTTAGATTCAAGTCCTGGGACACAAGTGGTCTAATAGGGAGGGCACAGAAACCACACAAGGTCCTGAGTGGCTCAGGCTCAGTTTCTGTGTTGTCCTCAAGTTCAATACGTGGGACCCACCTGCTAATGAGAACCCTTTCCTACGTTAGCAACGGAACTCTTTACATCATGATCGTGATGGGTCTGTCTTCTATCTGATAGCACTTCACTGTGAATCCAATTAAAGGTACATTCCAGAGTTTTAAAATATCACAGTGGTATTCCCAAGATCCAGAGTTGTGAAAGAGACTTCTTCAATGGAAAAAAGCAAAGCTTAGAAAAAAGATCCAGCTTTTAAATTAAATGATTTTTTTAAGGAAGGTAGCAATGTTGAATGAGATTTCTTCATAGCAATTATTACCAATTATTCCAAGTCACTTAATTACACTCAGACAATAAATGCATACAAATAAGTGATGGGAAGTCAGATTTCCTATTACTTAAAAACACCAAAAAAAATCTTACTTGAATTTATTTTAGCTCAGAAAGCCATTCCTCAAAATTTAACACACTTTACCCGTCTAAATGTTAATGAACCTTTAAGGTTGTCAAGTTAAAACTTCCACCTCAAATTTCACCCCCTCCAGTGGAAAATACCATTTAATCCCTAGAGACTCCATAAGGACTCCATCTCACTTTTCCGGAGGTTCACCACTTACTTATGATAATATGTACATGAGATTTTATCATCCCTGCTGGACAGTAGGCTCCTTGAGGGCATAAAGGGTCCAGAGTATTTCTGATTTCCCCACAATGCCTAACCTGCTGTCCTGTGAATAGTATGCATCTGATTGGCAAATGAATAAACTTAGTCTTGGAATAAGTCTGCAAACAGATTTATCTTCTTGGAATGTCATAAATTAGTATGCGTTTGAAGTATGCCCAGTATCTTTGAGCCAAATGACTATTTACAAATGAGATACAATGCATCCATATTTGTTAAAGAAGGGGATGTGAGTGTTGTTGTCATTGTTAAATAAAAATCCAAGACTTAAAATCCTCTGGAAAGTACTCTAAGTGGATCAAGTCCTTTTGATTTGTTTGTTTTAAGAGTCCCAGGCAGAAGCAACCTGCAGAGCAGTAATACTAAACAATCATGCACATCTGCTCAAAACACTCGATTGTTCTGAGCAAATACCAAGAGGAATCGGACGTTATTGCATCCTTTACAAAACTGAAAAAAAAAGGAGATAAGATCATACCTGTAAGTTTAAAAGAAAACAAGAATTAGATCTGAGAACTATTTCAAAAATTCCTGTTAGAACTGGATTGTTCCTCCTCCTGAGACAGAGTGCATTCCTATCAGTGAGCCATCAAGGAGCGCAGGGAATTAAAGCACATCTCTTGGCCCTTAACATAAATAAACAAACAAAAATAGGAGGTGATTTTTTTTTCCTACAAAATATTGTGTTTTCTTCATTTTATCTTCCACCTAGGGTCAGAACTTGAAACTGTTACCAGGTTGGAAAAGCCAGATTTGAAATATTTAAGAAAGTGAAGACTCTCCTTGGCTAAAAAAGCAATGCAACCAACTCCTTTTCTGGACTCGACATCCAAATCTGACCCCCCCGCCCCACCGCCAACTCCCCTGTCACTGTCCATGAGTCATGAGGCCAACATCTAGCCTGGTGGTCCTCAGTGAGGTTGTGAGTGTTCCCTCGGGACCACTGTGGAATCCTGGAACCACTTTTGGTTGTGACAATGATAAGGAGATGCCTCTGGCCTGGAATGGCTGGGAGCCAGGAATGTTAGAAGTCCCACAATGCCTTGGTCTTGCACAATGAAAATGCTGTCCCACACCCCAAAGACTTCCCAAAGTGCCATTAGCCATTTCCGTAGGTGAAATGTACTTAAAATCACTTGAGCATGGAACCGAACTCTGTTTCACACATACATCAAAGTATTTTCGCATGGTTTTTTGCACTCTTGGGATGTAAGTGCTGAGTAACTGAGGGAAGACTGTATTTTGTTCTTGTTGGAACTTTACCAAGTGTCTCCCACTATTTTAGAGAACGACGTTGCTGAAGGCCATGCTATTTGAGTTATTAA